>NC_083099.1:101739202-102046978 GCF_949774975.1 Lagenorhynchus albirostris
TTTTCAACTGTAAAGATGCTCTAGAACAAGAACACATGAATAAATACATGGAGATGGGAATGTTAAGGTGTTCTAGAAACAGCAAGTTTCATGATTTGGCTGGTGTATAAGTATTGGGAAAAATTTTAAAAATAAGTAAATGATGGTTGAGCCCTGACTACTATCAAGAGGAGGGGAGAACATTTAATATTATAAGATTTATCTTTATTTATTTGGTCTTGGGAAGTCATTGAAATATTTGAAGGCCAAAAAAAATTTTTCCTTTACATTTCACAAATATTTATTGAAAAAAACATTGCATTGAAGATTCTATAAAATTTTTTGGAAGATGGGAAGGGTCTCAAAATAGGCAAAATGTATCCTTCTCCATAAGAAGATCTTACCATCATAGGAAGGTAAGTCTATTCCACTGACAGCCACAGTATAAGAAACATGACAAGAAGTCTCACAAGAGAAACACAAAGATACCTGGGTGGAAGAATCAGAAAAAGTTTTTTGAAGGATGACATTTGAGATAAATGTTTGAGGATTTTAAAAGTTGATGGGAGGTAGAGAAGAGTGGTACATTTCAGGTCCAAGTAGTAATCTGTAGAAACTAATAGAGAGTAAACTTGCAGGATGATATTAGGTAATATTTAATGGCTCTATGGTTAGAGCAGAGGTTATGTGCAGAGTAATAGAAGGCAACAAGTTTGGAAGCTGGTGTGTAGCATACTGTAGATTTATTTACAGGGGGCTTTGGATTAATTCAGTTACTGAGATAGTGATAAAAATTAATGTTATAAAAGTTTAGTAGTCAAGGATAAATTAAGGTTTGAAGAATTCTTGAAAATGATGATGTAAAGCTGAATCACAAACGTTTCCTCTTCTAAAACCTTATGAACTACTAAAAAATAATAATAGCACTACTACTAGCACCAGCTATAAATGTCTGCTTGAATTTTTTATGCAACTTATTTTATAAAAACAATGTAAGAAAAAGAAAAGAGATTCTGCTAGTGCAAAGGTTAATTTGGAAGTTATTATATAATGCATTGGGTAGGGGTGGGTGACAGTTTGTATTGAAAAGAAAACAGTCCATAATTTTAACCTGTAGTTCAAAGGAAAAAAAAAATAACTTCAATAATGGACTAACAGATTTTAAAAACTTGGATACAGTAATAAGGAGAATCACTACTATGGAAAATTAAATTAGTGGTGGTAAGGAAAATTCTTGGAAGTGCAGAAGAAATGTAGAATAAAAATGAAAGCAAAGAGAGAGCATATGATAAATATGTAGGGAACCAATGCAGTTCAAACATTTTTTATAAAGAATTTTAAAAGGAAATTAACAAAACAAAATGATCAACTGGAACAGAAGGAAAAAAATCAAAGGCTTAAATAAAAAAATTTTTTTCTGAGATAAAGGAGAGGCTGGAATGCAGATGGGGAAAGGAATCACAGGTATATGGGCTAATTATCCACAAAGTATCAAAATCTAAATTGTCATTTCAAAAGATAAGGGAGGGAAAATACTGTTATCCATCAACTGTATTATCATTCAAGTTGTCTTGTTTGGGTGAAAATAAAAGAAAGATGTTTTTAAAATAATTAAGGCTTCAGAAAACATCCTACACACAGGTAAATATGTAAGGCACAGACAATATTTATTTTATTTATCGCTTCATCACCAGCTATTAATGGGGAACCTAATAAATAATGGCTCTCTGTAACCCCTTTATTGTATGCTACTGAGGTTTTCTACTGGTTATACTGTGTTCTGAGGTAATAGATAGCTGACCCAGAGTAAATATATAATGTTTCAGACAGTGATAATTTCCAGGAAAAAAAAATAAAGCAGGGTAATGGGGACACGAAGTACTACAAGCAGGAGAAGGTTGCATTTAATAGAGAGTGGCCAGGAAGAGCAAAATAGGTGAAGTGATATTTGAGTAGAAATAGGAAGAAAGTGAGAATTCCAACCAAGGTAGCCTTAATGTTCCTCATACTGACTGCATATGAGATATTTCTTTTTGCCTTTAGGCCTCTGAACTCCCTTTTCTTAGAGCATATACTTTAGAAAACTTATAAATCCTTTCACTGCTCCTTTTGAGATACAAATCTTTTTTAAAAACTTCTTTTCAGTTTTACAACCAGGAATGTCTTTTTCAAGGACCTGGGAGGCATCCCTTTGAAACGCACTCTTCAAGGAAGACAGTGCCCCTATCTCCCAATTTTTGTGGGAGGGTAGGTGCCAAACTTTGGCAGATACCTTTCTTCAAACTTTCTCCAAGTTATAAAGCTACCTCTTGTCACGAAGGTAGGAGAAAGTTTACTTTTAAAGGTTCTACCTGATTTGCATATAGAAATTCTTATACTGGTATTTGGAAACCAGTACTAAATGTAAATCATAGTGATTCTCAAAATGCTTTATTTATTTCTTAGTGCAGGAACATGATAGTAGGATGTGAGTGTACTTTTCTTAGAAGATTAAATCTCTGAAATAATATTAATATTATTAATATTAATTATTATTAATAATAATATTAGAAAAATAACCATATTCAAGTATAGGTCCAAGAAGTAAGCAGTGTGGTGTTGGTGCTGTTGGATTGTTCTCTGCACAAACTTTCCACATAACTTCACCTTAAAAAAGAAGGTAGCTATCAAGATACAGATAGGGTAAAATTTTAACTAATTGGAGCCATTTGTAGGGAAGCTATAGTCAAGTTTGGGTCCAGACAAAAAGACAGATAGGGAAGTTATTAGAAAGAGGAGTTCAAATGATTAGAATATAAGGTGCTTTTTGGATTACATATGAGATATTATGGGCATGAGAGTATTGAGCATTTGGAGTAGTTGAGAGTAAATTAAAGGTATTGGAAAGGAGATGAAGATACAAAGCAGAGAGTAGAGAATCATTGAGAAAAACATTTTCTATATGGCAGGGTTAGAGTTTTCCTTTCAAAAAACAAAAAACTACTTTCAAATGTACTACATTAAATCAGTCAACGTATTTACCTTGTCTCCACTATCAGAGAGCCTATTTGGGAAATATTAATATCACTCTGCATACTGTTTCCATGGACTTCATTTTCTTTATATCAACTAGTGAATTTTTCTCATGATACATTAGCATTCTTTAAATATTATATATTTTCAGTAAACGTGTTATTTCATAAGGTTACAGATGCCTTGTATGATATGAACAGCATTAAGAAATCTTGTAGAATAGTGATCTGACCTAGTTTGAGTTTAGGCCTCACCTAATGCGTATTTACATACCTGTTTTCTGGGCTACAGCAGCCCTCCTAAAGAAGCAGAGATATTTAGCAACAATGTGTGCTATGGGGTGGGGAGGGCAGCTGGACAGCCCCTTGGAGCAGCTACTCTTAGGTGCACTTTACCTGTGGTTCATTATACCTGTTTCCCAACTGCTAAGTATTGACTCCTAAAGCCTTCTCCTTGATTGTTGCTCTCAGCTGAAGGGAGCCACCTCAACTGGAAACTTATCCCTTCTACCCCTCCCAGGACAACCTACTGCCAAGGATGGACTGATATGTGGATTCAGAAGTCAAACTCTTGCCTCAAGGGGAGAAGGGCAACTGTGTAGTGCTTATGTGTTGAACCTTCTCCTTGTGGGTCAGACCAAGGCTGAGATTCCATCACTTCTCATCTCTTTCTCCTTCCATAGCCTGCTCTACTCCATAACTTAAAGGTTTATACTGAAGAGCACTCCCTCAATTAATGTGTAACAGAACCCCTATCTCACATCCTGTTCTTGGGAATTTCACCTGAAAAGATAATTTTTCATGTTGCTTGTGGACACAACACAATTAATGCTTTTCCTCCTACCTACAACAGGAGACTCTGTGCTCTTACTCCAAGACTTCTCTTGGAGCTATTGGGACACAAGATACTCTGAAGCTCATTTAACATCTATGAGTGAAAGACTAGAAAGTAGAGTGTGGGGAAATTAATGCCCTGTGGGTCAGATTTTACTAATGGGAGAAAGAATGCTATAGATATGCTTCTTTCTGCCTTGCATTCTCCTGCCTGTGGATTGTTGGGAGATGCAGTCTTCATTTTGCTCTCTGAATACATCCCTAAACATAATGTAAAATCAAATAATCAGCTTGTCAAAAGGTGGCTCGCGCTCTCTCTCTCTCTCTCTCTCTCTCTCTCTCTCTCTCTCTCTCTCTCTCCGACCTCACTCTTCAGCAAGGGGTACCACACCAAATCATAATCTACAATCTATGACAAAATTTGTTTTTGGTAATTTTTCTGAGTATAGGATTCATATTATTCCCAAAATGACCATTGTTCTACAGGTAATAAGGTAAGAAGTAAGAGGGTAAAAGGCAAGAGGAAGAAAATGAAAAAAAAAAAAAAAAGAAAATTCTGGGGAAAAGGAACTTAAAAATTGAAGATAATTAAAGGGAATCAGAATAGTTAAAAAAGGGACACTCGTGGAGAAAAGATACATATATATGCTGTAATAGAAAGGCAAAAGAAATTATTGTATTTCTCATAGATGGAAATCAAACTGACATTGAAATAGGTTCAGACACACATTAGCATGACTGAGGCCAGTGGTTTCTTGGGACTCTCTTTGGATGAAAGATGACATTCTGGATAAGGATGCATTTTCCTTGAATGGAGAATTAAAGTATAGGTAAATTACATACCTATATAAAGGCAATGCCTCAGTATAAGAGAGATGCCACCATTCTGAGTAAAACATAGTGTCTAACACTCAACTCATAAGAACTTGCCTGAGCCTTATGGAGACTCAGAGTAAAGAAGAAAGAGTTACTTGCTGGTACACACTGACTAGGAACATACCACTGAACTTCTTTGTAGCCTGCGAGTAAATGCAGCACCCTAGAAATTAATGTACATTTTCTCTATTTGCGGGTAACAATCACAGCAAGTGGGGAAACAAAAAAAGGTGAATTTAAAGGCTTACAGCACAGACTAGAGATAGCAGGAAGCAGGAAAGGATATAATTTTCAATACCCTTTAAGGGGGAAATGATTGAAACCATTTAAGTGGCAGAGATAATAACTTTGGATAACATTAACAGCATCTTCAGTTTCTCAAAGGATATTTACATTTTTATTCTAGTTGTGTTGTTGTTGTTATTATTGTCATGTCTGTAGTGAGCATCTATCCTTTAGAGTGAACTCTGTGCCAAGAAACTTTGGCCCACATGAGAGACCCCAGGTGTCCACTAAGAAGCAGGAGATAGGAGTAAATCGAGAGAGAGGACAGGAGCAATGGAAAATGATAGATATCATGCCAAATGCAATAGGAGTGTTTATAAATATAGTGAGACAACTGCCAAAGATTTCTACCAAAGGAAACAGAAAGGCGTCCATCATGAACAGAACTAGTAAAAAACATATTGAGTAGAAGAGAGGAAAAGCCTTAGCTTTCTCATGGTAATTACACTTTTTTATCTGGTCAATTTGAAATTTTCCCTCTATAATTTTCTAATACATTTTGTGTCAAAGGAAGAGGACTGGATCCTCACCTAAAAGAACGAGAAAAGGGAGTTAATTGATGCTGTTGTCAGGTTTCCAACATGGAGTCAGAAATATGAAAATCAACGTTCCTTTTAATCATAGATAACAAACGTGAGGTGAGCATGGGGGCACAAGCAACCACAGTCAGGACTGTTCATGTGCAGGATTTCTCACGTGCAGCTGCAGGAGCTGGAAAAATGATGCTGTTTAGACTAATGAGGCAAAGCAGAATAAAGGTCAAAGTCACAGCAGAGAGGGTCTTAAATGCACAGCCGTATCTACTTCTGTCTCTTTTCCCACCTGGTCTTCAATTGCAGGTTAATTTTTTCTCTATGCAATCAGTTTGCTTCCCTACAGGGCCCCCTAACATTTTCTGAGTTCGCACCAAGCTGCTATTGATAATTTATTGTGAGTACCCTGTAACTGATAAAAATTGATTTTCTCCTATTGGTGGGTCCTGAACTGAAGTTAGCTGTGTTCGTCAAATCCCAAATTTCACGTTAGATACAACATCACCCTAAGTTGTAAAAGTCCATTTTAACTATCAAACATGATCTGGCTTGAAACTATGCGTGCGCGCGCGCACACACACACACACACACTTCATTTATTATAAAAGTTATACAATAGATAAATAAACAAGGCATGAGTTGGAGTTTTAAAAGACAATAAATGATTTTTCTTTATCATATTTGGAACAAATTGACTTATATAGGAGATGAACAGATGGCTATATTGCTGTTAATGCTGTTTTGGAAATGTGACTTTAGGTTATGGCCAAATGGGCATGCTCATACTTGATGTCTGAATAAGAAAGGCTTCCTATCTTATTGACTGGTGGAACTGGACAACTTGGGTTTCTCATGGTAGGTCAGAGATTTTACCGCGAAGCTCACTCAAAAGAATATGCTGTCTACAGAAAAGATAATAATTACTATATAATAATAATAATGATAATAATAATACTAAAACTATAGCACCAAAAATAAATTTTCACAATGTCCCTTGAGAGCCTGAAGTGAACATGTTGTGGATGTTCCTCCTCCCCCAGTAAAGTCTGAGAAAAAAAAGGAAACTAATGAAACTAGAGTTTTACTCCTGAAGTAGAAATGTCCTCCTCTCCCTGGAACCTTGAGGAAGGAAGGACTGTTTCCCCTTCTCTCTTCCTGCCAACAGGGCAGGATTCCTCCTGCATGGAGGAGCCTCTATACAAGCTAAGGACATAAATGGTGCAGTCCAGCAGACCCAGGACACAAGAATGGACACTTGCACGCAGCAGATTTCCCACCAGGCCTCCCTCCCATCCTCTGAGTCTAGGGCAGTGTTCAGGCAAAGCAGCTGAACAGGAGTCACCTTCCTATCACCCTAAGAGCTGTTTCCTCATGGGGTATTTATGACATCAATGCATACACACAGAAGCTCCTATTGCACATATATCTTTAGCCTTCTGTTAGCATTTGCTTCAACCTCTTTTCAAGTCTTTGAAAAGAACAGATTTCTAATTCCCCTGAGGTAAACTGCAAGCACATCTTATTGAAGAGTTTTTAGTAAGCTCAGTTTCCATCCTAAGTTATGTGAATTCTTGAGTTCCTCAGAATTTAAATCCTTCATTTACTCTTAACTCATACTAAAGTGAGGTTTAATGACTGAAGCCACCTTGATTTTCCTAGATTCCTCTTTTAAATTATAATGAATATATCCTCATGACAAATTCTTCTAGTCTCTTGTTTCTAACAAAACTCTACCTGGCAAATATTTTAAAACATTTTAAATTTCAAATTTATGGAGATTTTTGACGCAGTTCAATATGAGTAGGAGAACGTGAATTATTTTTCATAAGCCTGATAACTCAGGTGTAGAAAAATATAACATTATCTTTGATATTTCAACTTAATTACTATACTAAGTCTCCATTTCACCTGAAGAAAACAATTAGTCAAATCTAGGTAAGCTCAGTTGCTTTGGTGCTTTTTATGAGCATTTAATTATAAATAGTCAACTGAGACTTTTTCCTTGTTTGCTCTAATTTCCCAGGGTGGTATCTAGGTTTTAGAAGTTTATGTATTGAGAGTGTCTGAACAAATAAATGGTTGATGGCCATCTTTGATGCTAAGCTGGTGAGATAACACTTGTAGTTTCTGATTTATCCCTTTAGAGCTTATCTTCAGTGTCACCCCTTGAGCTATATGTAGTCCTGCCATGGTTTTCAGTCATCAGCCCTTGTATCTTCCTCATTTAGTCCTCAGGATTCATGAGGATTTGCTAACCATGTCACTAGCCTTCATTCTCTCTCCAAGGGAAGTTTGAATTTTTCAATTATTCCCCCCAACCTCTGTGGAGCAGCAGGAGACTTGGGGAACTATCTCAGCTCTCTGCCTAGACTTTTTTTAAACCAACATTTTTACTTTTCTTCTTATGCTCCCTAATGTGAACAGAACTTTTGTGAAACTCACTGGCTTCTCAAAAAAGTTGAAGCACAGTTGTTTGACAAATTTCCCAAGCATTTGTGATTCCCATTCTCCCTCCATCAGTGTGATTTTGGGGAGAACTAGGGGGAAATAATGGTATAGAGAATAAAGACCAGGTTGAGTAAATGACATTTATAAGAAGCCTAGGGTAATAAATTTAGACCAAATCTCAATTCAGAGATAACTCACATTCCAAAACCAAACTGTTTAAACAATAAGGAAGAGTAGCAGGGAATATTTGAATAGAGTGAAACTAAGAACTACTTCTTATTTTTTCTATGAGTAGAAAGAAAGTCCAGCCAGAGTACCAAAGGTGAAGAGCAGAGGGCACACGTCTGGTACAGTCAGAAAGTATTGGGTACAGGTCTGGTACAGTCAAAAAGTATTATGTACAGGTCTATTTTTTTTCAAATGTAAATTATAAAAACAGGATTTTGCATGGAAAATATTTAATATTAAGCTAGTCTTAAAAACAGAATATGTTGACTCAAATTTATAAAAGTTTTTAAAAAAATTATTTCATTTACTTTCAATGGAAGAAGGTTGTGAAATTTTGTTTTGCTTTGTCATTTTGCTGCTGAAATCACTCTACTAATGAATTGTAAAGTAAAATATAAAGTAGTATCTTAAATTAAAAAAAAATATGTATTTCTAATTTAAAACACATTGTGTAGCATTTATTATTTTGCTATTTAAAAAGGAATGCAGCTGAAGTTTCCAGATCACGCAGCCAGTAACCTGAAGTTGGGTATATTCAGGGGAAACCTTAGGCCCAAGGAGCTTTCTTTGACCTTGGCCAATTCTTAACACCACCTCACTTGGCTGAGATTAGCTTTCTTATTCAGATTGTATAGAACAAAGTTAGGGACTGATCTCTCTCTTTTTAACATTTCTATCTTTCCAGTTGTGCATTTAATGTAACCCACCTTTGGTATATGAACAATTCACAAAGAAATCTATACAACAATTTTGTAAAACATGAATCCAGAGTTTCTAAATATCTAGCTCAAACTTCATGTGAGTCTATTACAAAAGAAACATTGGTTTTGTTTTCTTCATAATTGTTCTTAATAGAAGGAAAAATAAAACCCATTATAAAATGGGAAGAAGAAAACAGCCCAATGAATCAGTTAATAATTTTGCTCCAATTCTTTATCTTTAAAGGAAAATGAATACTCTTCCAGCAAATTGCTTTAATCTGTGTTTACTAACACTCTAATAATCATCTTTCAGGTGGTCAGTTCCACTCCATGAAACCAACATAATATGTGAATTTAACCAATCTCATACAATTGTATTAAAATCCTTCAGATTACATATGTTATTGAAATAAGATTCTATTTTTTAAAGTATTGGTTTTCACCAAAATTATTCTCATATGTATTTTAGAGGGAAATTGGAAAATAATATTTCATGAACTGCCAGCCAGGTATTATTTTGAACCAGATAAATTTAAAATAGGTATCAAACCAAATTATTATATCATGATTCAGTTTTCTCTAAGATATTTTATTGTCTAAATATCAGAAATGGGATAAAATAAAAATACTTTTATCAGTATTTATCTCAATTGATGAAACATTTGAAATTTTTCTTTGAAAATGTGAAAACTATTTTGAAACCCTTAAATTTTCTATAAATACAATGTATATAAATTGAAAAATACAATATTATTTGAACTGCAGGCATACATTTTTATTCTAAAGGATTTTGCCAGGCAGTCTTATAAAAATTATTTCTTCCTATCACAGAAACTGTTTATTATAAATGTCAGAAAAAATGAATATCAAATACCTATTTTTCTATCTAGTTATGAAGTTCAGTAGAGACTTTGATAATTTTTTTTCATGACGTATCAATAAAATTCTAAAATGAACTTTAGTGAAGACAATGGATTCTAGCAAGGTATCATAAAGAACTGGGTAATTGAGCATCTAGATTAGTAAATGCTAAAATATTCAAAGTTTTGACATGCTTCATGAAAGCCAGTCATTCTATAGTTAGTTGTTAATGTAAATTTGACTTCCATGTGGACCTCCGTAAAAAATAGCTTCTTGGAATCATAGAATAACATAGAACATTTGAAATAATCTCATATAATCTTCCATTTTGGAAGAGAAATAAATGCCCACGTATTAAGAGCACAGTTGAATGCCTCAAAGTTGGTATATGTGGAGAGTAATGTATAAAACCCAGGTAATCTATCCCCCAAGAAGATATTTTTAAAAGTGATAAAGTTTTACATGATTCATTTTACCACTTAAATATATTTATTTTAATATATATAGTAACATTGTTGGTAATAAATATATTGACTGAATATGCAAATAAAATTTTTCTAAGTTTTATTCCAGTGGGTCATTAACTATCTCATCTATGACTCAGTGATTAGGATTATTAAAATTAATAGTTACAGCATAACATTTTTAATAATAAATTGATACTATGAACTCAGTCTAAAATTAAGGTATACAATGTTCATAAATTTTAGAGTTGCATTCATTAAACTACATATATTTTATATTATCAATTATCTAAAGTTATTTTTGAGATTTAGATAAGTAAAGGTATTTTTACTTAAAGTTCTTAATATTTTAAAAAATAGTTCAAGTATCTGTTTATTTTAACGTTCAAACATTATTTTTAAAAATAAAGTGCAAATAATTCCAAAATTAGAAATTTTCCACTAAATATGTCTTTGACATCATGTTTAATATATACTTCAATGTATATTTAATATATGTTATAACATATAGTGTGATGCTTACATAACATATAACAATCATAAAAATAATATAAAGTATAATTATAATTGAGGGATTTGACTTAGGAGGAATGATTGACAGTGGTTAAAACATGAAACAAATGGTTGAATTAGTGTACAAGTCTATGTATTCACATCACATTAAATGCGTTTTGTTTGAAGTTTTACTTGTCTATTTTTTTTTTCTCAAAAGACATTGCTGTTTTAATAGAATGGCAATTTCCTTGTTCTTCTTTTCAAAATGTCTTGCATTTCTCCTTTAATATATCTTATCTCAACTGATAGAATAATACAAAAAAAAAAGAAACCAACCAAAAGGAAAATAATTTCCAAGAAGAAATGGATATATTAAAATATGAATCATTTTTCTAGAGTATCTCATTAAACACTAGCTGAAATACAAACATCTCTACCACAATTTGCATCTCTATGATAGTGGATTTAATACTAAAAATGGAGTTAGAGAACTAGTTCCAGAAATACCTGTAAGTCTTAGTGAGAACTTGGGCATGCCACGAATTCTTCAATGTAAGGTTATTTATATTTAAAAATGTATATAATGGCACTGCATCAATCTCTAGGTTTTTGTGATTAGTATATGGAATCAAGTATGAGAAAATGCTGATAAGCTAAAAATCTAAAACTACATCTGCTATTAGGAGTTTTCCAAAATTAAAATTCATTCATTTATCTATAGACCTATTTATGATATTCATATATTCTTGGTCACTGAAAAAAAACAAATGGTATATAAAATTTTGCATACTGAAAATGTCTGGCTTAATGATGCTTGAAGCTTATATAAATGGTATATTTAGATACATAAAATTAGTGAATCATATGGTTTTTTTTTTAGTATTAAAGGAGGCAGTGTATATAAATTACTTAAGCTAATTCCTTGCATGTATTATGTACTCAATAATACGCTAAAATCATACTGTTGGTCTCAATAGAATAGAAAATTTTTTAATGCTTCTGGAATTAGTGTGAGGAGGTTAAAATTTAACATTTGCTCCCTTTATTATATAAAGCATTTGGTGCTTAATCACCTTTTACTCTTCAGATAAGAAACTGAATACAAACTAAACAAGTATGGTTGAATGTGAAAGGCAATTTAAAAATGCCTCCAGCACTTTTTGTTGTTTTTAATAGACACCAAAAAGCAATACCAAGAGTTTAGTGGCATATGTAATACTTTGAAATTTGTAATCACCTTTGTTCTCTAGTTCCAGAGTTGTTTAGTGAGGGTCTTGTTATTTTATAATTTGATAGGAAAATTAATTCTCCTGAAAGTCCTCAAACTTCTTTCTTATCTGAAGTATGAATTCAGATAGTTGTATGTTTTACTGCATCATAAAATATTTAAGAGTACCAACTGGACCTGAAAGCTGCTTAGAGTTTTCACTGAGCCTAAATTCTGTAGTTACCTGATTACCACCATTTACAAATTCAGTTTATGCAAAAGAGAAAAACCATAAAATCAAAACTAAATATACTTGACATTCCTTACAATTTTCTCAGAATTTGCATTCCAGAATCATTTATGTTTTAGTTAAAAGAAATGTAATTTATATGAAATTAGCTGCATTCTTTAATAATAAAGTTAATCCAATAAGTTTTTTTTAGTTTTTGAATTTTATTTTACTTATTTTTTTTATACAGCAGGTTCTTATTAGTCATCAATTTTATACAAATCAGTGTACACATGTCAATCCCACTCTCCCAATTCATCACACCACCAGCCCCACCCCCCTGCTGCTTTCCCCGTTTGGTGTCCATACGTTTGTTCTCTAATCTGTGTCTCAATTTCTGCCCTGCAAACCGGTTGATATGTACCATTTTTCTAGGTTTCACATATATGTGTTAATATACGATATTTGTTTTTCTCTTTCTGACTTACTTCACTCTGTATGACAGTCTTTAGATCCATCCACGTCTCAACAAATGACCCAATTTCGTTCCTTTTTATGGCTGAGTAGTACTCCATTGTATATATGTACCACAAATTCTTTATCCATTCGTCTGTCAATGGGCATTTAGGTTGCTTCCAACCCGGCTATTGTAAATAGTGCTGCAATGAACATTGGGGTGCATGTGTCTTTTTTTTTTAACTTTTTTTTTTGCGGTACGCGGGCCTCCCACTGCTGTGGCCCCTCCCATTGTGGAGCACAGGCCCCGGACGTGCAGGCCCAGCGGCCATGGCTCACGGGCCCAGCCGCTCCACGGCATGTGGGATCCCCCTGGACCAGGGCACGAACCTGTGTCCCCTGCATTGGCAGGCAGACTCCCAACCACTGCACCACCAGGGAAGCCTGTGCATGTGTCTTTTTGAATTATGGTTTTCTCTGGGAATATGCCCAGTAGTGGGATTCCTGTATCATATGGTCATTCTATTTTTAGTTTTTTAAGGAACCTCCATACTGTTCTCCATAGTGGCTGTATTAATTTACATTCCCACCAACAGTGCAAGAAGGTTCCCTTTTCTCCACACCCTCTCCAGCATTTGTTGTTTGTAGATTTTCTGATGATGCCCATTCTAACTGGTGTGAGGTGATACCTCATTGTAGTTTTGATTTGCATTTCTCTAATAATTAATGATGTTGAGCAGCTTTACATGTGCTTCTTGGCCATCTGTATGTCTCCTTTGGAGACATGTCTATTTAGGTCTTCTGCCTATTTTTGGATTGGGTTGTTTGTTTTTTTTTTTACTGTTGAGCTGCGTGAGCTGTTTATATAGTTTGGAGATTAATCCTTTGTCCATTGATTCATTTGCAAATGTTTTCTGCCATTCTGAGGGTTGTCTTTTCTTCTTGTTTATGGTTTCCTTTGCTGTGCAAAAGCTCTTAAGTTTCATTAGGTCCCATTTGTTTATTTTTGTTTTCATTTCCATTACTCTAGGAGGTGGATCAAAAAAGATCTTGCTGTGATTTATGTCAAAGGGTGTTCTTCCTATGTTTTCCTCTAAGAGTCTTAGAGTGTCTGGTCTTACATTTAGGTCTCGAATCCATTTTGAGTTTATTTTTGTGTATGGTGTTAGGGAGTGTTGTAATTTCATTCTTTTCTATGTAACTGTCCAGTTTTCCCAGCACCATTTACTGAAGACACTGTCTTTTCTCCATTGTGTATCCTTGCCTCCTTTGTCATAGATTAGTTGACTGTAGGTGAGTGGGTTTACATCTGGGCTTTCTATCTTGTTCCATTGATCTATGTTTGTGTTTTGGTGTCAGTACCATATTGTCTTGATTACTGTAGCTTTGTAGTATAATCTGAAGTCAGGGAGCCTGATTCCTCCAGCTCCATTTTTCATTCTCAAGATTGCTTTGGCTATTCGGGGTCTTTTGTGTCTCCATACAAATTTTAAGATTTTTTGTTCTAGTTCTGTAAAAATGCCATTGGTAATTTGGTAGGGATCGCATTGAGTCTGTAGATTGCTTTGGGTACTATAGTCATTTTCACAATATTGATACTTCCAATTTAAGAACATGGTATATCTCTCCATCTGTTGGTATCATCTTTAATTTCTTTCATCAGTGTCTTATAGTTTTCTGCATACAGGTCTTTTGTCTCCCTAGGTAAGTTTATTCCTAGGTATTTTGTTCTTTTTCTTGCAGTGATTAATGGGAGTGTTTCCTTAATTTCTCTTTCAGATTTTTCATCCTTAGTGTATAGGAATGCAAGAGATTTCTGTGCATTAATTTTGTATCCTGCAACTTTACCAAATTCATTGATTAGCTCTTGTAGATTTCTGGTGGCATCTTTAGGATTCTCTATGTATAGTATCATGTCATCTGCAAACAGTGACAGTTTTACTTCTTTTCCGATTTGGATTCCTTTTATTTCCTTTTCTTCTCTGATTGCTGTGGCTAAAACTTCTAAAACTATGTTGAATTATAGTGGTGAGAGTGGACATCCTTGTCTTTTTTCTGGTCTTAGAGGAAATGCTTTCAGTTTTTCACCATTGAGAATGATGTTGGCTGTGGGTTTGTCATATATGTTCTTTATTATGTTGAGGTAAGTTCCCTCTATGCCCACTTTCTGGAGAGTTTTTATCGTAAATCGGTGTTGAATTTTGTGAAAAGCTTTTTCTGCACCTATTGAGATGATCATATGGTTTTTATTCTTCAATATGTTAATATGGTGTGTCACATTGTTGATTTGGGTATATTGAAGAATCCTTGCATCCCTGGGATAAATCCCACTTGATCATTGTGTATGAGCCTTTTAATGTGTTGTTGGATTCTGTTTGCTAGTATTTTGTTGAGGATTTCTGCACCTATATTCATCAGTTATATTGGTCTGTAATTTTCTGTTTTTGTCATATCTTTGTCTAGTTTTGGTATCAGGGTGATGGTGGCCTCGTAGAATGAGTTTGGGAGTATTCCTTCCTCTGCAAGTTTTTGGAAGAGTTTGAGAAGGATGGGTATTAGCTCTTCTCTAAATGTTTGATAGAATTCAACTGTGAAGCCATCTGGTCCTGGACTTTTGTTTGTTGGAAAATTTTTAATTGCCATTTCAATTTCATTACTTGTCATTGGTCTGTTCATATTTTCTATTTCTTCCTGGTTCAGTCTTGGAAGGTTATACCTTTCTAAGAATTTGTCCATTTCTTCCAGGTTGTCCATTTTATTGACATAGAGTTGCTTGTAGTAGTCTCTTAGGAAGCTTTGTATTTCTGTGTTGTGTGTTGTAACTTCTCCTTTTTCATTTCTAATTTTATTGATTTGAGTCCTCTCCCTCTTTTTCTTGATGAGTCTGGCTAATGGTTTATCAATTTTGTTTATCTGTCAAAGAACCAGCTTTTCATTTTATTGACCTTTGCTATTGTTTTCTTTGTTTCTATTTCATTTATTTCTGCTCTGATCTTTATGATTTCTTTCCTTCTGCTAACTTTGGGTTTCGTTTGTTCTTCCTTCTAGAGTTCCTTTAGGTGTAAGGTTAGATTGTTTATTTGAGAATTTTCTTGTTTCTTGAGGTAGGCTTGTATAGGTATAATCTTCCCTCTTAGAACTGCTTTTGCTGCATCCCATAGGTTTTGGATCATCGTGTTTTCATTGTCATTTGTCTCTAGGTATTTTTGGATTTCCTCTTTGATTTCTTCAGTGATCTCTTGGTTAATTAGTAATGCAGTGTTTAGCCTCCATGTGTTTGTGCTTTTTACATTTTTTCCCCTGTAATTCATTTCTAATCTCATAGTGTTGTGGTCAGAAAAGATTCTTGATATGATTTCAGTGTTTTTAAGTTTACTGAGGCTTGATTTGTGACCCAGGATGTGATCTATCCTGGAGAATGTTCCATGCGCACTTGAGAAGAAAGTGTAATCTGCTGTTTTCGGATGGAATGTCCTATAAATATCAATTAAATCTATCTGGTCCATTGTGTCATTTAAAGCTTCTGTTTCCTTATTTATTTTCATTTTGGATGATCTGTCCATTAGTGTAAGTGAGGTGTTAAAGTCCCCCACTATTACTGTGTTACTGTTGATTTCCTCTTTTACAACTGTTAGCAGTTGCCTTAGGTATTGAGGTTGCTCCTTTGTTGGGTGCATATATATTTATAATTGTTATATCTTGCTCTTGGATTGATCCCTTGATCATTAGGTAGTGTCCTTCCTTGTCTCTTGTAACATTCTTTATTTTAAAGTCTATTTTATCTGATATGAGTATTGCTACTACAGCTTTCTTTTGATTTCCATTTCATGGAACATCTTTTTCCATCCCCTCACTCTCAGTCTGTATGTGTCCCTAGGTCTGAAGTGGGTCTCTTGTAGACAGCGTATATATGAGTCTTGTTTTTGTATCCATTCAGCAAGCCTCTGTCTTTTGGTTGGAGCATTTAATCCATTCACGTATAAGGTAATTATCAAGATGTATCTTCCTATGACCATTTTCTTAATTGTTTTGGTTTTGTTTTTGTAGGTCCTTTTCTTCTCTTGTGTTTCCCACTTAGAGAAATTCCTTTAGCATTTGTTGTAGAGCTGGTTTGGTGGTGCTGAATTATCTCAGCTTTTGCTTGTCTGTAAAGCTTTTGATTCCTCCATCAAATCTGAATGAGATCCTTGCTGGGTGGAGTAATCTTGGCTGTAGGTTCTTCCCTTTCATCACTTTAAGTATATCATGCCACTCCCTTCTGGCTTGTAGAGTTTCTGCTGAGAAATCAGCTGTTATGCTTATGGGAGTTCTCTTGTATGTTATTTGTTGTTGTCTTTCATTTTTGTCAATTTGATTACTATGTGTCTTGGCATGTTTCTCCTTGGGTTTATCCTGTATGGGACTCACTGTACTTTCTGGACTTGGGTGGCTATTTCCTTTCCCATGTTAGGGAATTTTTTGACTATAATCTCTTCAAATATTTTCTCGGGTCTTTTTTCTCTCTTCTCCTTCTGGGACCCCTGTAATGTGAATGTTGTTGCATTTAATGTTTTCCCAGAGGTCTCTTAGACTGTCTTCATTTTTTTTCATTCTTTTTTCTTTATTCTGTTCCACAGAAGTGAATTCCACCATTCTGTCTTCCATCTCACTTATCTGTTCTTCTGCCTCAGTTATTCTGCTATTGATTCCTTCTAGTGTAGTTTTCATTTCTGTCTTCCATGTCACTTATCCATTCTTCTGCCTCAGTTATTCTGCTATTGATTCCTTCTAGTGTAGTTTTCATTTCAGTTATTGTATTGTTCATCTCTGTTTATTTGTTCTTTAATTCTTCTAGGTCTTTGTTAAACATTTCGTGCATCTTCTCAATCTTTGCTTCCATTGTTTTTCCGAGGTCCTGGATCATCTTCACTGTCATTATTCTGAATTCTTTTTCTGGAATGTTGTGTATCTCCACTTCATTTAGTTGTTTTTCTGGGGTTTTATCTTGTTCCTTCATCTGGTACATAGCCCTCTGCCTTTTCATCTTGTCTATCTCTCTGTGAATGTGTTTTTTGTTCCACAGGCTGCAGGATTGTAGTTCTTCTTGCTCCTGCTCTCTGCCCTCTGATGGATGAGGCTATCTGAGAGGCTTGTCTATTCATTCTTTTTTAGATTCTTTTCTCATATATGTTTTCACAGAGTATTGAGTAAAGTTCCCTGTGCTACACAGTAGGTCCTTGTTGGTTATCTATCTTATACATAGTACTGTGTGTATGTTCATCCCAAGCTCCTGATTTTACCCCTCCAGCCCACGTTTCTCCTTTGGTAACCAGAGTTTGTTTTTGTTATCTGTAAATCTGTTTCTGTTTTGAAAATAAGTTCATTTGTATCATTTTTTTAAATTAATTAATTAATTAATTTATTTATTTATTTTGTGGTACACAGGCCTCTCACTGTTGTGGCCTCTCCTGTTGTGGAGCACAGGCTCTGGACGCACAGGCTCAGTGGCCATGGCTCACGGACTCAGCTGCTCTGTGGCATGTGGGATCTTCCCAGACTGGGGCACGAACCCATGTCCCCTGCATTGATAGGTGGACTCTCAACCACTGTGTCACCAGGGAAGCCCTCATTTTTTAAAATTTAGATTCCACATATTAGTGAAATCATATGATATTTGTCTTTCTCTGTGTGTCTTACTTCACTTAGTATGATAATCACTAGGCCCATCCATGTTGCTGCAAATGGCATTATTTCATTCTTTTTTATGGCTGACTAATGTTCCATTGTATATATGTACGACTTCTTCTTTATCCATTCATCTGTTGATAGGCCTTTATGTTGCTTCCATGTCTAGTGTATTGTAAATAGTGCTGTAATGAACATTGGGGTGCATGTATCCCTTTGAACCATAGTTTTCTATTGATATATGCCCAGGAATGGGATTGCTGGATCATATGATAGTTCTATTTTTAATTTTTTAAGGATCCTCCATACTTTTCTCCAGAGTAGTTGTACCAATTTACATTCCCACCAACAGTGTAGGATTGTTCCCTTTTCTCCACACCCTCTCCAGCGTTTATTCATTGTAGACTTTTTGATGATGGCCATACTGACTGGTATGAGGTGATACCTCATTGTAGTTTTGATTTGCATTTCTCTGATAATTAGTGATATTGAGCATCTTTTCATGTGCTTTTTTGCCATCTGTATGTTTTCTTTGGAGAAATTTCTATTCAGATCTTCTGCCCATTTTTGGATTGGGTTGTTTGTTTTTTTGATATTGAGCTGCATGAGCTGTTTATATATTTTGGAGATTACTCTCTTGTCAGTCTCTTCATTTGCAAATATTTTCTCTCATTCTGTGGGTTTTCTTTTCATTTTGTTTATGATGTCCTTTGCTGTGCAGAAGCTCTTCAATTTAATTGCATCCCATTTGTTTATTTTTGTTTTTATTTTCATTACTCTAGGACGTGGATTGAAAAACATCTTGCTGTGATTTATGTCAAAAAGTGCCCTGCCTGTGTTTTCCTCTAAGTGTTATAGTGTCTGGCCTTACATTTACGTTTTGATCCATTTTGAGTTTATTTTTGTATATCATGTTACAGAATTTTCTAATTTCACTCTTTTACATGTAGCTGTCCAGTTTTCCCAGCACCACTTTTGAAGAGACTGTCTCTTCTCTGTTTATACTCTGGCCTCCTTTGTTGTAGATAAATTGACCATAGGGGTGTGGGTGATTTTCTGCATTTTCTATCCTGTTCCATTGATCTATATTTCTGTTTTTGTACCAGTACCATACTGTTTGATTACTGCAACTTTGTAGTATAGACTGAAGTTAGAGAATCCAATACAGCCAGCTCCGTTTTTCTTCCATAGGATTGCTTTGGCTCATCAGGGTCTTTCGTGTTTCCATATAAATTTTAAGATAGGGTCCTTCATGCTTCCATAAAAATTTTAAGATTTTTTTCTTCTAGTTCTGTGATCAATGCCATTGGTAATTTGATAGGGACTGCACTGAATCTATAGATCTTGGGTAGCATAGTCATTTTGACAATATTGATTCTTGCAATCCAAGAATATTTTATGTCTTTCCATCTGTTTGTGTCATCTTCAGTTTCTTTCATCAGCATCGTATAATTTTCAGAGTACAGGTCTTTTGTCACCTTAGGTAGGTTTATTCCTGTGTATTCTATTCTTTTTGATGTTTTAGTGAGAAGGATTGTTTCCTTAATTTCTCTTTCTGATCTTTCATTCTTAGTGTTTAGGAATGAAAGAAATTTCTGTGTAATAGTAATTTTGTATCCTGCAACTGTACCAGATTCATTGATGAGCTCTAGTAGTTTTCTAGTAGCAAAAAGAGTAGAAGTCTATGGAACATTAGGATGGGAAATGTCCAGTTTCCTTATTTTTACAGTGAAGAGACTAAAGTCTAAAGTGGTGCAAAATAGACATTGTTCTCATCATAGTGGTACCAGTTAGAAGCGGGGCTACCTTGGGAGGACAGATGTAGCCTCTCTAACTTTATCTACTACTCAGTAAAATGAGGAAAATGATCATTGCCCATAGGGTCATTATGCAGGGAAAACAAGAGTGTCCTTGTGATAGACCCCAAGGACTCTGCATATACAGGAGATGCTTGCAAAGGCAAATTTTTTCATCCACTTATCTGAAAATTTTTTAGTGTAGAGATTTTATACTTTTAAATTAATTGCTTCTGTTTTTATGTTTTTTTAAATACACAGTTTTTTAAATATTCACTAATATTGAAGTGTATAAATTCGATTAAATTTTAATATTGATGCTGTGTCCTGTAACCTTGCTAAATTTACTTCCTAATTCTGATAATTTATTTTTCATATTACTTGGACTTTTCCATGTTTACAATCATGCCATCCCAAAATGGATAACTGTTTTTTTCAATTCCAATCTTTATGATTTTTTTCTTTTTTTGTTTCACTTGCCAGGAATTCCAGTATAAATGGTGGAATAAAACAAATGAGACTGAACATCTTTTCCTACTTACAAAACTTAGGCAAAAGAGTTTGTTTCACCATTAAATATGATGTCATCTATAGAATTTTCATGTCCAAAACTTTTTTCATGGCAATTAATAAAATAATTTAGTTACAGACTTAAAATTACTTTCATAGAACCACTTAGAAAAGTTTTAGGGTTGTAAATATGTAGGTAAAGAATTCATGATTTATTGAAAAATAGAGTAAGGGACAAATGTTGTCCTTGACTAATATGTTGTTCTTCTATGGGTGGGAAGTTTTTATATTTCTCTGAATTTTGAGTTTTTCTAATATTTATTAATAATATTACTTAATAAACTTATAAACATACTTAATAAAAATATAGTCCCTAATAACAGTTTTTAATGTTGGTAATTGTAACAAAAAATATCAACATAAAAAATGCTTCAAAATTTGGAGAATTCCAAAGTGACTCCAGCAGATACTGTCAAGACTTCCCCATATCTTCTTCAGTCACCAACACTTAAACATTTGTGCTGGTGCCATTCCCTCAGGACACTGGGAGAAGTTTTATCTATGGGCAGCAAGACTGGAAATCCCTGGGCAATAAAACCTTTCTGACTCTTTACCTTAGCTCTTAAACAATGACTGGAGGGTGAGGAAGAATTAAGGTACTGTTGCTTTTACCCCCTGATGGGGACAACCCTAAATGTGATTATGGACTCCAGAGCTCCCAGGTGCTTGTTTCCTGAAATAGTGAGTACAAGTTAACTTCATGGTACTTTGGCTTCCTTCCCTTCCCAAGGCCCCACTTTCCCCCATTTACAACTGGGGAAAGGAAATCCTTAAATAAATCATTTTCACATGAATCTAGTATCAGTGTCAGTTTCTGGAGCCCCAAGCTGAGACTGGCCATCTTTACTTTTTAGCCAATAAGCAGGTTAGTAGTCATATGTACCAACAATAAATTGGTATTTTGCATCAGTGAATATTTTGCTAAACTCATTGATTTTGAGGCTTAACTAGAGTACCCCATTTTATGCATTTGTTAGAGATTAACTGAAGGTAGTGCTAGAAAAAAGACAATCTATTAACATTTATTCACTAGCTAGCCAACTGATGCTGCAATTGTTAATATTATCAAGAAATCATTATGTCATTTAACATTGTCAGAATGAACATAAAGCTAAAGATCTCTTCTCTGGCTTCCAAATTGCTCTTTAATAATTTTAAATTATTACTTTACAAAATTGTTTCTTTATATTTGACTATTAGATACTTAGAAACAGGAAAAACGTTTCATTTATTTGGAATTAGTACATCTTTTTAAAAAAATTCTTTTTTTTTTTAATCAGTGAAGACATGAATGAATGAATAGGTCAGGATTTGTGGCTTATGTGGCCTTGAGAACTAACAGACAAAACTGAGTCTCAAAGTCATATATCTAGAATCAAAACAATTCACAGTAACTGGAGTGCTTGGTCAGCTCTTTGCTTCTTCTTCTACTAGATATTACCTAAAATTGTAATAAAACCAGAATAAATGAAATACTTTTTTCTCTTATTATTTATAATAGAAAAATGCTCAGAGGTGAACCTCATCTGGATGTATTCTGGCTTTAGCAATTTATCATCATACTACTTTCAGAGCTTAAAATTGATAATATGTAGATTGATGATAAAAGGTTGACATTTCTTAGTTTTTGACTAATATCTATGTTGGAGGTAATAAAGTAGCAGCAATAAGCAAAAAATCAGAACATTCAGTGTTTCCCTAGTGCAGCTCTGGCTCCAGTGATATCTCCAAAGCTTCCTGCTAACAGACTGACAGTAAGATAATTTTAAGTCTTAAGATAATGTCATTTGAAAGCCAACAAAATGTCAAGCTTGTTGTATATCATGAAGCTGAAGTGAGTCATGGGAAAAATTCCTTAAGTGAAAGAAATAGAAATAATTCTGAAAAGAGTGTTTTAATATTTACAAAAATACAGAGTGACTTTATAGTGGAATCGAACATTTCTGACTTTATATTATAAAGGTCCACTATGTTCATATTATAAATTATATTTAAGGGTCAGTATACCTCATCTCTTACACTGTAGTTACATAAAATATTTTTCATGCAGCTCACCAAAATGCCCCATTATCCACTTTTCTGTTTATATTGAAGTATCACTTTTATAATATGATTTTTTCTTAATACACTTCTTTACTACAGTATGAAGTTTCCATAACTGGAATACCAACTCTAATCTGTTTTTAATTGAAAGTATATGAACTATAAAGTAGCAAAATGGAATATATATTCAAGAAATTCCCTTTTATCTTTCTGTACATAAAAGAGCCCTCCAACAATCTAATTAGTAATTGTGTTAATAGCTTTGGGAATATATTAGAGCACTAAAATTTTTGGTAGGACTTACAAATAGTGGCAGCTATTTTACAAATATGTAATTTGCTGATCACTATTAGATTCTAATGGGTAATTCTAGTTGAAGGAGTGGATAAATAATATTTGTATATTAAACAAGTTAAAATTATATTATAGAATGATGCATACTGTCTAATATGTCCTTTAAACTCCTCTAGATTTTATGCTTGTGTATGTAAAAAAGAATAGCTAGCAAACTGTGCAAGTTTATAAGGGTACACACATGCATTTAAACATTCAAAATGTAAAACAACATGCTGCTTTTAAGTTCAGATATTTCTAAAATCAATAAAATTTAAATATTCATACAATCCTGTCTAAAGCAGTACTCAAAAAACCCACTCTTAATCCAAATCGGAAAAGCAAAAGGGAAGCTGTCACTGTTTGCAGATGACATGGTACTATATAGAGAGAATCCTAAAGATGCTACCAGAAGACTACTAAAGCTAATCAATGAATTTGGTAAAGTAGCAGGATACAAAGTTAATGCACAGAAATCTCTTGCATTCCTATACACTAATGATGAAAAATCTGAAAGGGAAATTAAGGAAACACTCCTATTTACCATTGCAACAAAAAGAATAAAATACCTAGGAATAAAACTACCTAAGGAGACAAAAGACCTGTATGCAAAAAACTATAAGACACTGATGAAGGAAATTAAAGATGATACAAACAGATGGAGAGATATATGATGTTCTTGGTATATTGTGAAAATGACTACAATCTACAGATTCAGTGCAATCCCTATCAAACTACAAATGACATTTTCCACAGAACTAGAACAAAAAATTTCACAATTTGTATGGAACTGAAAAAGACCCAGAATAGCCAGAGCAATCTTGAGAAAGAAAAACAGAGCTGGAGGAGTCAGGCTCCCTGAATTCAGACTATACTACAAAGCTACAGTAATGGTACTGGCACAGTATGGTACTGGCACAAAAACAGAAATATAGATCAATGCAACAGAATAGAAAGCCCAGAGATTAACCCATGAACTTATGGTCATCTTATCTTTGATAAAGGAGGCAATAATATACACTGGAGAAAAGGCAGCCTCTTCAATAAGTGGTTATGGGAAAACTGGACAGCTACATGTAAAAGAATGAAATTAGAACACTCCCTAACACCATACACAAAAATAAACTCAAAATGGACTAAAGACCTAAATGTAAGGCCAGACACTATCAAACTCTTAGAGGAAAACATAGGCAGAACACTCTATGATAAATCACAGCAAGATCCTTTTAGACCCACCTCCTAAAGAAATGGAAATAAAACCAAAAATAAACAAATGGGACCTAATGAATCTGAAAAGCTTTTGCACAGCAAAGGAAACCATAAACAAGACCAAAAGACAACCCTCAGAATGGGAGAAAATATTTGCAAAGGAAGCAACTGACAAAGGATTAATCTCCAAAATTTATAAGCAGCTCATGCAGCTCAATATCAAAAAAAAAACAACCCAATGCAAAAATGGGCAGAAGACCTAAATAGACAGTTCTCCAGAGAACATATACAGATTGCCAACAAACATATGAAAGAATGCTCAACATCACTAATCATTAGAGAAATGCAAATCAAAGCTACAATGAGGTATCATCTCACACCAGTCAGAATGGCCATCATCAAAAAATCTAGAAACAATAAATGCTGGAGACAGTGTGGAGGAAAGGAAACCCTCTTGCGTTGTTAGTGGGAATGTAAATTGTTACAGCCACTATGGAGAACAGTACGGAGGTTCCTTAAAAACCTAAAAATAGAACTACCATATGACCCAGCAGTCCCACTACTGGGCATATACCCTGAGAAAACCATAATTCAAAAAGAGTCATATACCACAATGTTCATTGCAGCTCCAATTACAATAGCCAGAACATGGAAACAACCTACGTGCCCATCAATAGATGAATGGATAAAGAAGATATGGCACATATATACAATGGAATATTACTCAGCTCTAAAAAGAAATGAAATTGAGTTATTTGTAGTGAAGTGGATGGACCTAGAGTCTGTCATGCAGAGTGAAGTAAGTCAGAAAGAGAAAAACAGATACTGTATGCTGACACATATATATGGAATCTAAAAGAAAAAAAAAAGGCTCCGAAGAACCTAGGTGCAGGACAGGAATAAAGATGCAGACGTAGAGAACAAACTTGAGGACACGGGGAGGGTGAAGTGTAAGCTGGGATGAAGTGAGAGAAGTGAGAGTGGCATGGACATATATACACTACCAAATGAAAAATAGATAGCTAGTGGGGAGCAGCCACATAGCACAGGGAGATCAGCTTAGTGCTTTGTGACCACCTAGAGTGGTGGGATAGGGAGGGTGGGAGGGAGACACAAGAGGGAGGAGATATGGGGATATATGTATATGTATAGCTGATTCACTTTGTTATAAAGCAGGAACTAACACACCATTGTAAAGCAATTATACTCCAATAAAGATGTTTATAAAGAAACCAACCACTCTTTAAGGTACATTATAATCTAACCTCTCTCTAACTGCATCTCCCCCTTCCCTAATGATCTTGCTGACTTCTGGCCTGCTTAACTGCCTCCTTTCTCTTTCAAGAATTTGTGGAACACTTAGTTTGTCTTGGGACATTTTCACTAGCTGTTCCCCCTGTCTGGAAAACTATTCCCTGAGACAAAGCCACAGCTCTCTTATATCTAAATGAAAACTTTCTCAGCGTTAATATTTAAAATTACAACCTATTATTCCCTCCCCACATTTCTAAATTATTTTGCCATTCTGTTTTTTCCACAGCACTTTTCTTCCTCTTACATCTTGTAAAATGTATGTACACATTTCATTCATTGTTTAGTCTGTTTGCCTCACTCACTAGAATGTAGCTCCTTGAAAATAGGGTTCATTTTAAACAAATATATCAGACTCTGTATAAAGTGCTCAGTACATAGTAGATGCTCAGATAAATGTCAAATGAATAACTGAATTGAAGAAATAAGCAAATAAGAAGAGCAGACCTTAAATCAAATAATATATGTGAGGTCTTTCTTATGCTAGGGACTTGATATTGTTTTAACTGCCTAGTTCCATCAGGTTATTCATGAACTAAAGCTAAATATATTTTCAGACTGAGATTGTTCACTTATTTTCCTACACATTCATTTCCAGTAGCTTCATAATTAATCACATATGTACTATTAGAAAATACTGTGAGGAACAAGTATTGTGGTTTGACCTATCAGTTTAAGAGCTGGAGAAGCTAATTATAAAATGAGAAGTTCTTGAATACTTTAATCATGGAACTGCAAGCATGAAATTCTTTCCTGTGAATGTGAATGTGCTTTCACATTTTTCTAACTGGAAATATTCCACAGTAAATTAGAGTTGCCCAATCCTGTTTCAATTCTATTTGTAGTTAATGACTATATATTATTCACACAGACTGAATCATAAGGTGACAAAGAAGTAATTTTTTATATGGATGTGGAAAATAACTTTGAGATATGAGAAAATAGGTATGCCAGTTGAGAGAAAGTTTTTGAAAGGGTCTGAAGGCTTAAAAAGGCATGATGTGGTCAGGAGATGCTGAATACTCCAGAAGAATTAGTTCCCATGGTGCTTGCTAGGAAGCAGTGGAAGATTAATCAGGAAAAGTAAAGTATGAGGGGAATTTTATGCCAAGCTAAACTTGAATTGGATTTATCTGAATGCTTTTAAACACAAGAAGGTGAGAACTAATTGGATAGAACTTGAAACAAAATATGTAATTTTTGACAAGCATTTTTTCATTACACTCCGTATATTTTGTATGAGAGTTTTATTTGTGCATGTTTATTTCAATGTTGGATATAAAAATGTTAATTAGAAAAAAGATGTAAGGCACATTTAAAGACAAATTTAAAGGGTAATAAATTTGAGTCATAAGTGCAGAAATAAATTAGTAAAATTATTGTTATAACAGAGACAGTGAGACCTATGTCTTTTTTGATCAGTATCACTATCAAGATACTTAAAAAATGCCATAAAAAGAAGGTCTTAATAATGATTTAATCATTAAGGTAACATTCATCAGGGAACACAGATTTGTTAATATTTTGCAGGTGCTTATAATAATGCTCAGTTAATTAAGAATAGAGAGAGTATAATCAAAGGTGATATCTGAATAGAGAGATGAAACATCTCTACAGGAAATACAGATAGATGCATAGATAGATTAGATAGATAGACAGAATTATGATAGATAGATAGATAGATAGATAGGAGGTAGGAAAGAATACTTAGTTCCATCCTTTAAGAGCCGTATATCATTCTGTACTTCACAAGCAGTTTAAATCACTTAGTATCTGATGTGAGAATTCTTCGGGGTTTTCATTAAATCAAAGAATATTGTAAGAATATAAATCATCTATATTTGATGACCAAGTACTTAATTAGGTAGTTCTGCCAGGGAATTTTTAATAGTTTTTACATAGGATGCATTAAATTAAGTGATTTCAGCACTACTTTATATAAAGAAGTGACTTTTCTTCCCAGTGGAATCAGTTATACCACCCAACCAAAGTTATACCACCCAACCAAAATTATAAAAAAAGAAACCCGAAAAGAGAATCAGAACTTTCTCGGTGCTCATTTGTGTTAGAAAGAGTCTCAGGGTATGTAAATAAACAAATAAAACAAACTAGGAAGCAAAATCAGAGTCAACACAAAGAAAAATATGAATTTTGCAGAAAATATTACACATGTAAAATCATGCATGAGCATCAATTAGTATAAATTATATAAAAGAGATTACATTATTGAGAAAAAAAGCCAGATTAGTATAATACATTAAGTATCTCTAAAGAGAAGTCCTTTCAGAATTTAACATATAAAAGAAAAATCTACAGAATCAAATATGATTTATTTGGCAAAATAATAATTATAAAGCAAACAATATCTTGGGGAAAGTGATTTTAACATATGTGATGATCAAATGATGTTATGTGCACACACACACAGATTTCTAGTGTGCTTAAAGGTGTAGAGACTTATGCTCTTCTGTTTCTAGCCAGGATGGAGTAACAAATTAATCTCTATAATAAACAAAAAGTTAAAAACAAAAACAAAAAGTTAACAAACTATATTAAATAATGATTCTTAGACACTGGAAAACAGTAATCATGAGACAATGATCCCTAAGAGAAAAAAAAATACAAATTATATGTAAGTCATACTATTTCTCCAGTATGACTATGACCATGTAGGTATATGTAAACCCAATAGAGACTAATGTTTTCCCTGAGTTGGGGAGACAGAGTTGAGTATTCAGGAAGTCAAAAATAGCTTGAATTTTTAGGCCCGAGTGGAGGTATCTGTAAAGCTATAAGAAGGTGGCAAAAGGCAGAGCTCCAGATATCTACAGTTTCTCTTCAAGTCTGCAGCTGAATACTACAAATAAATGAACAAAGCATCAGCAGTCTTCAGAAAACCTTCTACTAATATAAAGGTAAATACAGTTTCTGTAAGAGGAGAGAGTGGGAGGTGATAGAAGAATAGTTCAAAAAAGACCAAGTATTTTTCTAAATTTGGTCAACTCATAGATTCAAGATTAATAAACACAAAACTCAATAAACATGAAGAAAACCCCATAAAGTTATATCATAATCAGATTGCTCAAAGCAAGTAATAAGGAGAAGCTCTCAAAAGCAGCTAGAGAATAGTCACATTATATACAGAAGAAAAAATATAACAATGTCAAATTTTTCATAAGAAACAATGCAAATGAGAAGACAGTAGAACATCTTTAAGTGCTGAAAGGAAAAAAAAATTAAATACTTTTATTCTATAAAAGGTATTTTTTAAAGTATACATGAAAATAGCCCTTTCCAGACATAAAGAGAAGCTGAAGGAATTAATCACCAAGGGATCTGTACTAAAAATAAATAAAGGAAGTTCTTTTTTAAATTTTTTTATTTTTTACATCTTTATTGGAGTATAACTGCTTTACAATGGTGTGTTAGTTTCTGCTTTATAACAAAGTGTATCAGTTATACATATGTTCCCATATCTCTTCCCTCTTGCGTCTCCCTCCCTCCCACCCTCCCTATCCTACCCCTCTAGGTGGTCACAAAGCACCAAGCTGATCTCCCTGTGCTATGCGGCTGCTTCCCACTAGTTATCTATTTTACGTTTGGTAGTGTATATATGTCCATGCTACTCTCTCACTTTGTCACAGCTTACCCTTCCCCCTCCCCATATCCTCAAGTCCATTCTCTAGTAGGTCTGTGTCTTTATTCCTGTCTTACCCCTAGGTTCTTCATGACTTTTTTTCCCTTAAATTCCATATATATGTGTTAGCATATGGTATTTGTCTTTCTCTTTCTGACTTACTTCACTCTATATGACAGACTCTAGGTCCATCCACCTCATTACAGATAGCTCAATTTCATTTCCTTTAAGGCTGAGTAATATTCCATTGTATATATGTGCCACATCTTCTTTATCCATTCATCTGATGATGGACACTTAGGTTGTTTCCATCTCCTGGCTACTGTAAATAG
The DNA here is from genome assembly GCF_949774975.1 of Lagenorhynchus albirostris. Classification (NCBI taxonomy): domain Eukaryota; kingdom Metazoa; phylum Chordata; class Mammalia; order Artiodactyla; family Delphinidae; genus Lagenorhynchus; species Lagenorhynchus albirostris. Next base: position 101,768,705 of record NC_083099.1, read on the forward strand.
AGCTGCAATGAACATTTTGGTACATGATTCTTTTTGAATTATGGTTTTCTCAGGGTATATGCCCAGTAGTGGGATTGCTGGGTCATATGGTAGTTCTATTTGTAGTGTTTTAAGGAACCTCCATACTGTTCTCCATAGTGGCTGAACCAATTCACATTCCCACCAGCAGTGCCAGAGTGTTCCCTTTTCTCCAGGAAGTTCTTTAGTATTAAAAATATACCAGATGGAATTCTAGCTCTACAAAAAGGAATCAACAGCAAAAGAAATGGTATATATTTATATAAGTAAATAAAAAGTGCTATATTTCCTTAATTCTAAATCTCATCACATATCATTAAAAGCAAATTAGAATATGTTTTAGAATTTATATTACATGCAAATACATGTAAGGCAGAAATAGAATAAAGACTTGGAGAGATGAGATGGAAGGAAGACTTAAATGACAATTTTGATGAATTACTAAAGGCAGGGTATGTACTAACTTGAGAGTGAAAAACTTCTAGGGTCTCCAGTTTTAGAGGAGTCCCCTCAATTATATCCAGGAACCCCACTAGGTTCTCACATTCAAGAGTCAGGAAAAATCCCCTAGTTTTTCAAGCAGGGATAGAGAAAAAGCAACTGTTTGGAATACGCCCAGAGTATTCTCCATAACAAAGGCCTACTCTAAAGGGGGAAAAGAATTTACCAGAGCCTTGTTTACTTGGGAGAAGGGCAATTACCCAACTTCAGCTCTCTCTAGCATTCCTGTATCGTATATTGATACAAGGAGGAGGAAGAAGAAAAAAAAGGAAACATTTGTGAATGTCGCAGTGCAGGGACAGAACAGTAAAAGATGGAGATTTAATCATTAAGATTATAGAAAGCGTCCATCCCCACCCCCACCCCCACATTTTACAACCACATCAACAGGCCTCTGGTATAACAATGGTAGATTACAGGTTAAAGAACTATAAAATGCAGACTCTATTTTACAAGAAGTTCTCAGGGACCCAAAAACAATAGGGGAGAACAAATGAGGACCCTAAAAGTAAAATGAAATCTGAGTCATCAATAGGTATATCAAACATAAAACACTCCTAGCCAGTAACCTAACTCAAAGCCAAATAAACATAAAACCTCACAAGAAAAGCCTATTTACCTATTTTTCAACATTCAAGAAAAAATTACAAGGCATGTTAAAATGTTAGGAAAAAAACAGTATAAACAAGGCAGGCATCAAAAAATGGATTCAATTATAATACAGATCTTGAAATTATCAGATAGAGAATGTATACTATGAATAATATGGTAAGGGATCCAGTGGAAAAAACGCAAAAAGACTAGATAGGTAATGTTAGCATAAGGATATTTCCTCTAAGAAAGGAAAAAATAAAAATAAATAAATGGTAATAGGACTGAAGAATGCCTTTGATAGGCTCATTAATAACCTGGACATAGATGAGAAAAGAATCTGTAAGTTGAAGATAGGGCAATAGAAATTCCCAAAACTGAAATGCAGAGTAATATGTTTAGAAAATACCAGAATATCAAAGAACTGTGAAAAACTTTAAAATAGAATAACAAAACTTTAATTAGATTCACTGAAGGCTAAGAAAAACAGAAAGGAGCTGAAGAAATTACTTGAAGTAATAACGGCAAAAAGTTTTTAAAAACAATATCAGGCAAAAAACCACTGATATGGGAAGCACAGAAAATATCAAACAAGATAAATACCCCAAAATCTACCTTTAGGCTTATCATATTTAAACTGTAGAAAAGTAAAAACAGAGAAAATTTTGAATGAAGCCAGAGCAGAAAAATACCTTATCTATAGAGGGAAAAAGGTAAAATTATTTCAGACATATTGTCAGAAATCAGGCAAGCAAAAAGAGAGTGGAGTGAAATATATAAATTGTTGAAAGATAAAGAAATACCAACATAAAATTCTGTATCCATCAGAATTATCCTTTATATAGGCGAAGTATTTTAAAATAGAGACTTTATCAGTAGGCCTGACTGGTAAGAAATGTTAAAGTAAGTTTTTCAAGAAGAAAATGGTATAAGTCAGGAACTCAGATCTGTATATAAAAGAGGAAGACTGAGGGAGTAGGAATAAATAAAGGTGTAATAAAATATTCTTCTTTTTTTTTTTTTTGCAATTTAATTTTTTATTTTTTTAATTTTATTTTTGACTGTGTCGGGTCTTAGTTGCAGCATGTGGGATCTTCTTTGAGGCATGCGGAATCTTTTGTTGTGGTGCACTGGCTTCTCTCTAGTTGTGGTGTGCGGCTTTTCTCTCTCGAGTTGTGGCACGGGGGTTCCAGAGCATGTGGGCTCTGTAGTTGAGGCGCATGAGCTCAGCAGTTGTGGCACGTGATCTTAGTTGCCCTGTGGAATGTGGGATCTTAGTTCCCTGACCAGGGATCAAACCCACATCCCCTGCATTGGAAGGCACATTCTTTACCACTGGGCACCAGGGAAGTCCTCATTTTTCTTTCTTAATTGATGTAATAGATAACTGTTCAAAATAATAATAATAGCAACAATGTATTTTGTGATTATATAATATAATAAGTGAAATAAATATAATTTTATAAAGGATGAAACACTATTTTATAAGGTACCTGGAATATGCATGAGGTAGCATGATACTATTTGAGAAAGGATTTAGATTAGTACTAAGTGTATTTTGAATACTCTAGGGCAACCACTAAAACAAACTTTTTAATAAAGAAGTATAATTGGTGTGCTAAGGGAATAGATAAATGGAATTATATAAAACGTTCAATTAAAGCCAGAGAAGGCAGAAAGAAAGGGGGGGGGATAAAATGGAAACAATGAACAAATACAACAAACTGAAAATAGGAGGTAGATATTATTCCAACTATGTTAATAATTACTTTAAGTGTGAATGTTTTAAATATACCAGTTAAAAACAGAGCCTTCTTCAACTCTGAGAGTTGAAGAAAAAAATATGTTATCTAGAAGAAACTCACTTTATATATAAAATGCTCATAGATTAAAAGTAAGGGGATGGTGAAAGTGCAAACACTAATCAAAAGAAATCTAGAGTAGGTATATTAATTTCAAATAGCAGATTCAGAACAGGGGGGATTTTCAGGGATAAGGAGGGGCATTACATAATGATAAAGGTGTCAGTTCTCTGATAAGACATAACAATCATAAGGATGTGTGACCCAAAGACCAGCATGCCAAAATACATGTGATAAAAATGAAGAGATTCACAGGAGAAATAAATCCACTATTAAGAGCTGGAGGCTTCAACACCCCTCATCATATAACTGATAGAGCCAGCAGGCAGAAAACCAGTGAGAATATATTTGAACTGAACAGCGTGTAGAAAACCGGTGAGAATATATTTGAACTGAACAGCATGCAGAAAACCGGTGAGAATATATTTGAACTGAACAGCACCATTAATCACCTGGACCTTATTGACATTTATAGACTCCTTTATCCAACAACAGCAGAATGCACATTCTTCTCAAGCTCACATGGAATATTAACCAAGTAGACCACAATCTGGGCCATAAAACACACCTAAATCAATTTAAAAGAACAGAAATCTCACAAAGTATGTTCTCAGACCACAGTGGAATTAAACTAGAAATCAATAACAAAAAGATAGCTGAAAAATCACAAAATATTTGGAGTTATACATGATACTTTTTTTGGGGGGTGGGGTGGGTATGTGGGCCTCTCACTGTTGTGGCCTCTCCCGTTGCGGAGCACAGGCTCCGGACGTTCAGGCTCAGCGGCCATGGCTCATGGGCCTAGCCGCTCCGCGGCATCTGGGATCTTCCCAGAGCGGGGCACGAACCCGTGTCCCCTGCATTGGCAGGCAGACTCTCAACCACTGCGCCACCAGGGAAGCCCCTAACATGATACTTTTAAATAAGCCATAGGTCAAAGAATTCTTAAGAGAAATTAATAATAGAACAAACTGAGTATAAGGCATATGGAAACTCTCTGTAATTATTCAGTAAATATGAAACTGTTTAAAAAAGGGTACTCTTGGGCTTCCCTGGTGACACAGTGGTTAAGAATCTGCCTGCCAATGCAGGGGACATGGATTCGAGCCCTGGTCCAGGAAGATCCCACATGCCATGGAGCAACTAAGCCTGTGCACCACAACTACTGAGCCTGCACTCTAGAGCCCGCAAGCCACAACTACTGAGCCCACGAGCCACAACTACTGAAGCCTGCATGCCTAGAGCCTGTGCTCCGCAACAAGAGAAGCCACTGCAATGAGAAGCCCTCACACCACAATGAAGAGTAGCCCCTGCTCACCGCAACTAAAGAAAGCCCGTGCATGGCAATGAAGACCCAACACAGCCAAAAATAAAATAAATAAATTTATAAAAATATAAGGGTACTCAATAAAAAATGATACTAAATGGGGGAAAAGAACAAGTAATAGATTAGACAAATATAAATCAAATAGGAAGATATTATATTTTAACACAAATATATCAATGATCATATCAAATGTAAATGATCTAAAGACTATAAAGGCAAAAATTATCGTTAGATTATAAAAGAGCAAGATCCAATTATTTGCTGCCTACAGTATTAGAGGGAAAGTAAAGTAAACTAGATGAATTAAATAAATTTAAACACAAATGCATCTAAATGAAAATAATGGGGAAAATATACAGTGTTCACACTAATCAAAAGAAAAAAGTTGAAAATGAAATCATTGATGTTAAAAATTTAAAAAGACCCAAATTAATGGAGAAATATACCATGTTTACAGGTTGGAAAACTCATTACTGTTGAGATGTCTATTCTCTCAAAAAATGATCTGTTGTTTCTAGTCAACTTCAATCAACATCCCAGCAGACTTTTGTAGAAATTAGCAAAGCAATTCCAAAAATTACAGGATAGAATTCTCAGACACAGGTGCAATAAATGACTACGATTTAATCAGAAGTTTAAAGAACATTCCTCCTTCACTTCAAAGTACCCCCAAAACACACACAGGGCTGCAATACAATAATATATAAAGTAAGAGTAGATTATAGCTGAAGTCACTTTCTCTGTGGAGAAGTACATAAGGAAGTCAATATGGGAGACAAGCATAAGGATAATATAGGAATTTGTAGCATCCAATATTGTCAAAGAAAAATTGCACTGGATGGAGTTAAACAGACAAGGAAGACTTTATGTAAGACTATTGCAATAGACGAGAGAGATTGAACTCATTGCTGTTGAAACAAAAGCCTTGAAAGTTTTTAAGCACTGGGGTGAGCTATAGGAAAAGAGGATTTTATTTATTTTTAGATGTATTCAAAGTAAGCAAGGCAAGTTCATCATTTCAAAATCAATAGTCCACCATATTGTATCAATTGAACAGAATAGTCATTTGATAAAATTTAACACTCATTCATGATAAAAACTCTCACCAAATATGAGTAGGAGAGCTCCTGAAAAAAAAAAATCTGTAGATAAAGAATATCTACAAAAAACCTACAGCTAAGGTTATACTTAATTGTGAGAGACTGGAAGTTTTATTCTGTTATCAAGAAAAAGCCAAGGATGTTCTATCTCACCAGTGTGATTTGAGATTATAAATTGGAATTCCTACCTAGTGTAATAAGACACAAAAAATAAATTAAATATATCCAAATTGGAAAAAAAAACAAAAACTAAAACTGCTTTTCTTTGCAAATGATCTCATTGTTTGTGTAGGAAAGGCCAAATAACCTATAAAGCAAACAGAGAAATCAAAATGCTCCTGCAATTAATCAGCAAGTAGAGCAAGGTTATAGGATACAAGGTCAGTATGCTTTTAAAAGACCATTCGTTTCCAGTAAATCAGCAATGAACAATTTGCATTTGAAATTAAAAAACAGTTCTATTTACAATAACACCAAAAAAAAATACTTAGGTATAAATCTAACAAAATGTGCATAGGTTTTATAAGTGGAAAACTTTAAAACTGATAAAAGTAATCAAATATTTAACTAAATAAGATATTTTGTGTCCATGTATTGAAAGTTTCAATATTGTTAAGAGTTAATTCTTCGCAATTTGGATACAAAGCAATCAAAATCCCAGCAAGTTCTTTCATAGATATTGATAAATACTTCTAAAATTTATATGGAAATCAAGGAGCTAGAATAGCCAAGAGAAAATTGACAAAGAAAACCAAATTTGAAGAACTCACACTATCAGATTTTAAGACTTAGTTTGAAGATACAATAATATTCGATGGCATAATATTGGTTAGACATGAAAGAATGGAACAGGGTAGAGATCCTAGAAATAGATTAACCCAGAGTCAGTTTTTGACAAGGCATAAAGACAATTCAATGGATAATGAAAAATTTTTAACAAAATATACTGGAAAAGTAAGCAAAAAAGAGAAAGCCCAGATACAACACTCATTCCATTCACAAAATTTAACTCAAAATGCATCATAGGAGAAATTGCAAAATACAAAACTATAAGCTCCTAGAAGACAACATAGGAGAAATCATGTTAACCTTGGGTTTGCTGATGAGTTTTTAGATAAAATAACAAAAGTATGATTCATGAAAGAAAGTAAATGTTAAAATAAACTTTGTTAAAATTAAAACCTCTGCTGTGTGAAAACACTATCAAAAAAATAAAAGGACATGCCAATACTGGGAGATAATATTTCAAAACACATATGATAAAGGACTTACCTCCAAAACTTACAAAATATACCTGGAACTTTGAGAAAATCAACAATAGGAAAACAAACCAATTAAATGTGGGCAAAGATCTGAAGAGACACAAAAGAAGACACACAGATGGCATGTTAACTTATGAGAAAATATTCAACATTATTTGTCATTATGGAATTACAGATTAAAACAACTATGAGATACCTTTACACACATATTAAAATAGCTAAAATCCAAAATACTTGACAATGACAATTGCTGGTGAGGATTCAGAGTACGGGATCTCTTAATTGCTGATGGGGATAGAAATGGTATGCGCTCTTTGGCAACAGTTTGGCAGTTTCTCTAAAAAGTTAAACATAATCTTAGCATATAATGGAGCAATTACACTCTTAGGTGTTTACCCAATTGACCTGAAAATGTATGGCCATACAAAAACTTGTGAGAAAATGTTTATGACAGATTTATTTACAATTGTCAAAAACTAGAAGCCATCAAAATGTTCTTCAATAGGTGAATGGGTAAACAAAGTATGTATATCCATAGAATGCAATACTATTAAGTGACTAAAAAGACATGCTTTATCAAAACAGACAAAAAAATAAATTTATCTTATGCATAATATTATGTAAAAGATGCCAATTTGAAAGGATATATACTGTATAATTTTACTTATATGGCATTCATAATTTCTCACTCCTTAAGTATGTAAGGAGTAAGTCAGTAAACTACACATTTTGACTTCCTTTTAAAAAATGCAGTATAGAAAGGGAGAGAAAGAAGTTACTTTATTTTTATTTATTTATTTTTTAACATCTTTATTGGGGTATAATTGCTTTACAATGGTGTGTTAGTTTCTGCTTTATAACAAAGTGAATCAGTCATACATAAACATATGTTCCCATATGTCTTCCCTCTTGCGTCTCCCTCCCTCCCACCCTCCCTATCCCACCCCTCCAGGCTGTCACAAAGCACCGAGCCAATATCCCTGTGCCATGCAGCTGCTTCCCACTAGCTATCTACCTTACTACGTTTGTTAGTGTGTATATGCCCATGACTCCCTCTTGCCCTGTCACAGCTCACCCTTCCCCATCCCCATAACCTCAAGTCCGTTCTGTAGGACGTCTGCATCTTTATTCCTGCCTTACCCCTAAGTTCTTCATGACATTTTTTTCCTTAAATTCCATATATATGTGTTAGCATACGTATTTGTCTTTTTCTTTCTGACTTACTTCACTCTGTATGACAGACTCTAGGTCTATCCACCTCATTACAAATAGCTCAATTTCGTTTCTTTTTATGGCTGAGTAATATTCCATTGTATATATGTGCCACATCTTCTTTATCCATTCATCCGATGATGGGCACTTAGGTTGTTTCCATCTCCGGGCTATTGTAAGTAGAGCTGCAATGAACATTTTGGTACATGACTCTTTTTTTTTTTTTTTTAAACATCTTTATTGGGGTATAATTGCTTTACAATGGTGTGTTAGTTTCTGCTTTATAACAAAGTGAATCAGTTATACATATACATATGTTCCCATATCTCTTCCCTCTTGCGTCTCCCTCCCTCCAACCCTCCCTATCCCACCCCTCCAGGCTGTCACAAAGCACCAAGCCAATCTCCCTGTGCCATGCGGCTGCTTCCAACTAGCTATATACCTTACTACGTTTGTTAGTGTGTATATGTCCATGACTCTCTCTTGCCCTGTCACAGCTCACCCTTCCCCCTCCCCATAACCTCAAGTCCGTTCTCTAGGAGGTCTGCGTCTTTATTCCTGCCTTACCACTAGGTTCTTCATGACATTTTTTTTCTTAAATTCCATATATATGTGTTAGCATACGGTATTTGTCTTTTTCTTTCTGACTTACTTCACTCCGTATGACAGACTCTAGGTCTATCCACCTCATTACAAATAGCTCAATTTCGTTTCTTTTTATGGCTGAGTAATATTCCATTGTATATATGTGCCACATCTTCTTTATCCATTCATCTGATGATGGGCACTTACGTTGTTTCCATGTTCTGGCTATTGTAATTGGAGCTGCAATGAACATTTTGGTACATGACTCTTTTTGAATTTAGGTTTTCTCAGGGTATATGCCCAGTAGTGGGATGGCTGGGTCATATCGTAGTTCTATTTGTAGCTTTTTAAGGAACCTCCATACTGTTCTCCATAGTGGCTGAACCAATTCACATTCCCACCAGCAGTGCAAGAGTGTTCCCTTTTCTCCACACCCTCTCCAGCATTTATGGTTTCTAGATTTTTTGATGATGGCCATTCTGACTGGTGTGAGATGATATCTCATTGTAGTTTTGATTTGCATTTCTCTAATGATTAATGATGTTGAGCATTCTTTCATGTGTTTGTTGGCAGTCTGTATATCTTCTTTGGAGAAATGTCTATTTAGGTCTTCTGCCCATTTTTGGATTGGGTTGTTTGTTTTTTTGTTATTGAGCTGCATGAGCTGCTTGTAAATTTTGGAGATTAATCCTTTGTCAGTTACTTCATTTGCAAATATTTTCTCCCATTCTGAGGGTTGTCTTTTGGTCTTGTTTATGGTTTCCTTTGCTGTGCAAAAGCTTTGAAGTTTCATTAGGTCCCATTTGTTTATTTTTGTTTTTATTTCCATTTCTCTAGGAGGTGGGTCAGAAAGGATCTTGCTGTGATTTATGTCATAGAGTGTTCTGCCTATGTTTTCCTCTAAGAGTTTGATAGTTTCTGGCCTTATATTTAGGTCTTTAATCTATTTTGAGCTTATTTTTGTGTATGGTGTTAGGGAGTGATCTAATCTCATACTTTTACATGTACCTGTCCAGTTTTCCCAGCACCACTTATTGAAGAGGCTCTCCTTTCTCCAGTGTACATTCCTGCCACCATTATCAAAGATAAGGTGTCCATATGTGCATGGGTTTATCTCTGGGCTTTCTATCCTGTTCCATTGATCTATCTTTCTGTTTTTGTGCCAGTACCATACCGTCTTGATAACTGTAGCTTTGTAGTATAGTCTGAAGTCAGGGAGCCTGATTCCTCCAGTTCCTTTTTTTGTTCTCAAGATTGCTTTGGCTATTCGGGGTCTTTTGTGTTTCCATACAAATTGCAAAATTTTTTGCTCTAGTTCCGTGAAAAATGCCAGTGGTAGTTTGATAGGGATTGCATTGAATCTATAGATTGCTTTGGGTAGTAGAGTCATTTTCACAATGTTGATTCTTCCAATCCAAGAACATGGTATATCTCTCCATCTATTTGTATCATCTTTAATTTCTTTCATCAGTGTCTTATAATTTTCTGCATACAGGTCTTTTGTCTCCTTAGGTAGGTTTATTCCTAGATATTTTATTCTTTTTGTTGCAATGGTAAATGGGAGTGTTTTCTTGATTTCACTTTCAGATTTTTCATCATTAGTATATAGGAATGCCAGAGATTTCTGTGCATTAATTTTGTATCCTGCCACTTTACCAAATTCATTGATTAGCTCTAGTAGTTTTCTGGTAGCATCTTTAGGATTCTCTATGTATAGGATCATGTCATCTGCAAACAGTGACAGCTTTACTTCTTCTTTTCCGATTTGGATTCCTTTTATTTCCTTTTCTTCTCTGATTGCTGTGGCTAAAACTTCCAAAACTATGTTGAATAAGAGTGGTGACAGTGGGCAACCTTATCTTGTTCCTGATCTTAGTGGAAATGCTTTCAGTTTTTCACCATTGAGGATGATGTTTGCTGTGGGCTTGTCATACATGGCCTTTATTATGTTGAGGAAAGTTCCCTCTATGCCTACTTTCTGCAGGGTTTTTATCATAAATGGGTGTTGAATTTTGTCAAAAGCTTTCTCTGCATCTATTGAGATGATCGAAAGAAGTTACTTTAGAGAAATCAAACGAACACTATCTCAGTAATGTGATCAGTGTCAACTTGAAGAGTGGTAAATCATGTTGATAGTATGTTTCCTGATATGATGTGATGAGGATGGCACTTTACCTCTGTAGTCTTGATCTTCAAAACCCAAAACCCCAGTATAATCATGAGAACAATATGAAACAAACCTTAATTGAGGGACATTCTACAAAATAGCTTATCATTACTTATCAAATTTGTCAAGGTCATCAAAACTGAGAAAATCTGAAAAACTGTCACAACAAAAAGAAGGCTTAGAACACATGACTGAATATAATGTTGTATTCTAGATGAGATTCTGGAACACAAAAAAAAATTTGTTAAAAACTAAAGCGTTCTGAATAAAGTATGGGCTCTAGTTAACAATAATACATCTTTACTAGTTCAGAAATGGTGTCAAATTTATCATATTAATGTAAGATTTTAATAATAGGGGACACTGGGTATGGGGTATATAGGCACTTTGTACTATTTTTTCCATAAATTTAAAAATATTCTAAAATTAAATGTTTATTAAAAAAAGACATTCAAGAAAAAATTCTTATAACTGCTTAAGGAATGAAAGGTAATACTTTCTATATTAGCCCTGTATTGAGGGCAATGGCATTAATGTGAAAATTATATTATGCAAACCTTGAGATTTTTTGTGTAACCATACAACAAAATAGTTCCTTCCCTTTAAGTTATAGCTTCTTTGAATCACAATCCTATAAGCAACTGACTATCCCTAACATTAGGGGATATTATGGAAACCGTTTATTTAACAACAATGCCAGAGAACATAATGAAATGAAGAAGGTTGGAGTAAATAATTATTTTTTACTTTTCAATTAACATAGGGTAAATTTCTGGTGCGAGGAGATGTGAAAAATTGAAATTGATTGTTCTGTTTCTCATACATATTAATATGATCATTGTAATCTATTTTTCTGCTACCCAGAATATTTTTTCTTAAAATCTGTTTATTTATGGCTTTTATACAAGTTTTCCATTGTGTTATAGTTCAGAAAAATGTTATAATGATATGTAATTTGTTTACTCCTTGGATAAATATAAAAATCTATACAAACCTCTTTAAAATATTCATAGGTAATTTTATCACCTAATCCAATCATTCTAAGTGTGACTCGAATTCTATACTTTATTTCTATTTTGGTTCTAGCAAAATTAATGTATAGCTCAATCAAAAAAATTATTATTCAGAACGATTAACAGTAGAGACAGGTACCTGAAAACACACACACACACACACACACACACACACACACACAATCCTTAAACATAATTTGGCTTCAATTTATTTTTTGGAACTGACCTTTCCTATTACTTGGCACAAATGGTAAACCTAAATAAATCATTTTATTATGTGTGTCTTTATCCTGTCATCTATATTTACTCTTTCAAGACTTTGTTCATAATAGGAAATTCATCAATTGCGCCTTCCCATTTTTCTCATAATCTGTGCTATCTTTTCTACCAGATCCCATCCACCACTTTTGAAATGAAATATTCTTGATAAGAAGTATAGCAGTTGGTGGTGTATTGAGAGTTGAACTTGGTACAGTTGTTTCCTTATCTTTATGCCATAAAAGCTAAGAGAACCATACTTATGACACACTACTGAAGTTTTATGAGTCTGTATAAAAAAGGTACATGGTTGGAATTGATTCATCATGTCCCAAAATGATATATTGAAAACATCATGTAAAGATAAAGAAACTTAGTACAATATAGCTACATTTCTGATTAATCAGAAATGAGGGTATTCTCTACATGACTCTGCATGTAGTACTGTAGCATAGAGTCCAAATAAAGGAAGATGAAAAAATATATAGATATATCTGTATTTTCACATGCCCTATTTCCCAGTTTAGAGGGCAAGTTTTCTGCATGAATTTTTTGATTCTTCTATCTTTTTAATATCCCAAGCCCTCTGAGCTGTCAGTGACTAATTTTTGTGGAATGACAGTAAGTTCAATACCTCATATTAAGAAATGAGTCCTCAATTAGACTTACCTGGATGTGAATTCTATCTCCTTTACTTACATTTATTTTCCCAGTGTAACCATGGGAAAATTTATCTAATTATCCATTTTCTCATCTTAAAAATTGAAATAATAAAATAACTTATTCATAGTGTTATAGAATTGATTCTATAAGTAAGTAAAAGCAAAACACATAGCATGATGCCTGGCATAATAAATATACAATAAATAAACTACTCATTTCCTCCACTAGATTCCCTCATATTGCAACATCATAGTCAATGGAGAGTCATTACTGGTAGTAAATACCTGTATTCACAATGATAGGTACTATCTTTGGTAATACTGAAGTTCTGGAATACTCAACCTAGAGTGTTGTTTTACCATGAAAAAGCCATACCATCCTCTGATAATAAGATGCCTAAAAGTTGTACTGACATTTTGAGATGAAAGAGGTACAAAATTTAACTCCAGTTGCATCCTTACATTAGAAAAGACTGAAGATAAATTGGCATATTAGCATATTAAATGTAACTAGAAAAAGCTAATTGTCAAACACAGTTTCCGTGATCATTATTTAGAAATTGAAGTAGGGGAGCAAAATTCCCCACCCCAAAATGTCTCTTTTTGGTGTGTGGAAGGAGAATCAAAATGGAGTTGGTATTGCTAAGAGAGTTCTCTAAAATGAAGCCAGGAGGCCATTGAAGAAGTGTGACTTACGCATGTCTCAGCGTGGATGGAATCTGACCTCTTGACTACTTAATGTCTTAACAAAGGCATCCAGAACATCTCGCAGAAACTCAAGATAGCCATTGGACACTTACCCTAAAACAACTCATGATTCTTTAGGACAAATATTTCCTGACTTGCATCATAGCCAATCACAGCCAGGCAACTTTAACAGCCCTTGAGACTTTTGTCTCTATAAGCCTCTGACTCTTTCTCTTCCCTGAAACACTCTTTTGGTTTACCAAATCTGTGTCTCTTGAATTATATTTCTTAAGACCCCAATATATTATTTTCTTAGCAGTAGACTTCTGCAATTTTTTTTTTTTTGGTCAACAGGTATGAGCATTAATTTAGGTTGATTATTTTTAAGAAGCAGAAGACTCCATAAATCTTTTTTTAACCTCCTTTTAGCTGCTTAAAGAATTTAGATAAAGGGGCTGTTCCCAGAATAGAGCGCTCCCAGAGATATCTCCAAAGAATGTGCTACATGTGGTGAGGAAAACTCAACAGGTCCTGGAGATCAGAGTCCACTCTGTGTTCCTTTGTCTCTGGATGGCCCAGCCAACATGTATTTACCAAAAATTGCTTTTCCATCTCTATAAGAATTGTCTTCCTCTCATTTGGAGTCCCAAACCACTACCCCAACATCTTCTTTTATCTTTAGCTGAAGATTGTATTTAAGGTGAGCATGTCTGCCATTTTGGCAAGTTACTCAAAATTCCTGGGTCTCTCCTACGTATACATATTATTAAACTTTTGTTTAATTTTTGCCTGCCAATTTGTCTTATGTCAATTTAATTCTTAGACCAGCCAGAAGAACCTAGAAGGGTAGAGGAAAATTTCTTCCTCCCTGGCACTGGAATACTATCAGAATATAAGGGTCAGTTATTCATAGTCAGGAGCACTGTATTGTTCAGAATTATTTGGTATCAAACTTGCGATGAGATGGTTATTTCCTAATGATTTCCTCTGCTGCTCTTTTCATCAGTGGCTTAGAGACACAGTTTGGTTTTCTCATAGTTTTTTTCACTACACTGGTATTGCATACAGAAAGAACAAATCTTCTTTTCATATCCATTTTACTCAAGATCTTGGTTACAGGAAAGGAATTTTTTTACCTTTTCTTTTTCTCTGTCATATATAGATAGACTAGTAAATGTTTAACAACGATTCCAGAAAGAAAGCCTTGACTTATAGTGTTTGCTGATTTGTGTGGAGGAAATGCTCCCACCAGACCAGTTTCAAGCTACCAATGTAATGCTGTGGAACTCAGAGTTAGGAAGAGATGTTTTGCAAAATTGAATCTTGCGAACCATTGCAACTCAGCTCTAGCACAACACTGTGTGTGTGTATTAAATTTTGATATACTAGGACTTGTTTCAAATACTGGGGAGACAACAGAGTACAATAGAAAAATATCCTTTTGTAATGTGTTCAGTCTATGGAGAGATACAGACATTAAACTCATAAAAGAATAAGTAAATCCAGTAATTTCCAAAGCACTTAATAAAGGGAAATATAAATAACATATAAATGTAAATATAAATATATTAAAGGAAAAAATAATATAAAGATGTGATAGAGAGTGACTTGGGGGTTTTGATGGTCAGGAAGATTCTTCAGATAATTGTATCAGTAAAACCTTTTCTGTGAAAGTGACATTTGAACTCAAACTTATCTGAAATCAAGGAACAAGCCATAGAAAGTGTTGAGAGCAGTATGCTCAAACTAACCCTGAGGTGAGAACTAGCTCAGTGTGTTTGAGGAGCAGAAATAAGCCTGCGGTGACAGTTGGGAAATGAGTGAGGAGAGCTGTAAAAGTTAAAGTTGGAGAAATAGGGCAGAATACATAAGGCCCAGCTGAGTATGATACATAATATGAATTTTAGTGCTGGAAGGCCACAGTATATTAGAGTGGAACATTTGCCTCTAGAGGGAACAGTTTTAGGGACAGACTTCAGAAATGTATAAGGATATCTGTACTTGACATTGAATGAAACAGCTAGTTAACTTGGAATTCCTGTCTTCCAATAACATTTTCTTACACTATCTAACATTAAGATAATGAGTTTGAAACACTGCTGTGGGTGTCTTCAGAATTTGGTGAACAAGCAAAAGTTTTATTTCACGTGTAAGATAAAAAATTAGGACTCTTCCAATTGCTAAGGGCAAATTATGCTCCTATAGTCCTATGTGAAAATGGAACTCTGTATCTGGACGATAAATACAGCGATTTGCATTTGGCCACATGTTGAGATTCCCAATAATTTTTTCAAAAATTATTTTCACTTATTAACATAATTATGAGATAGAATAGCTTTTTAAAAATTTAATCTTTCAAAATCAAATTGAAGAAAGTGAGGATAAAGAAATTCTAATGCCTGGATCATATAGGATATAATTTCAAATCTTATTTTTTCTACTTCTGACCCATGCTAATTATATAACACACATTTATGATTTATTTTTATTTGGAACATCTTAATTATTTTTTGAGTGCTATTGATCTCATTAGATATAAAACAATGGAATTTAACAAACCAGTTAAAAATGGATTAATCATCATGTTTAAAACTTAAGTCATAGTAGAGCAGTTTTCTTCATAGTACTCTACATCTGTGCACTGCTGTCTGTGTATTTTGGTTTCATGAATATTCATAAGTATTATTTAATTTATAAGAACCTTTCAAATATTTAAATTATCTCATAGAATATTGTCATATCCACAGAAGGAGCAGTGATTTTCTACTTCAGTACTTGGATTTATGTAAGATACACTGCAAACATTTTATTTCAGTATATAAGTAATCTTCACTTAGAAACTTATCATGCCATTTTGACAGCTGTGCTCTATGCTGCAGTATTTAAATATTATCTAATTAGATTATCTTGATTATCCTTCAAAAATATGAAGTACTCAAAATCTTTATTCATTAATGGGAATAATTGAGGGACTACAGGAAAAAAACTAGATGTTGTGCCAGTATTTTAAGTTTCTTAATCTATGATATTAGATAGGAATTATAAAATAGGTGTTATCTATTTATGAAGAACCTATCTCTAGTCTGCACTAAATATAGATACAATGCTTGATTCAATGCTATCCAAGCACTTATTAATACTAGGGGAGGGAGAAGTTTGCACTTTCCACTACTGCCCTAGCCTGCTTAACTCCACTACCTCTTAGCTCCTCTGACCTTTGAGAGTTTGTAGTCTGCATAGTTAGAGTCTAGGTAATCTACCAACCAGTCCATATTGCACAAGTAGAAAGGATCACTGTTAATTTTCAACTGAATTGTACTTTGATTTCCATTCAGACATTTCTGCTTACATGTAGATTTCCCTTGGAGCTCTCTTGGAAGCTGCATTTATAACTGGCAGGCTGAATTCAGGAATTTTTGACCCCTGATCCTAATGCTATTATAATAGCACAAAAGGTAACCTGGAACTCTATTTGGATTTGTTATACCCTCAGGGGAATAGTTATCAAAATGGAGGACATTTTGCATGACTTCAAGAAGTTCACAGTTTAATGTAGAAGACACTCATAGAAGAAAATGTAATATAATGTAATATAATATAATATATAATATAATATAATATAATATTTCCCTATAGGCAGCAAACTATAGGGGAGCATATTTTATTCTGCTTAGGTGTGCAGAACAGGAGAAATATTTCAACTGGATATGACATTTGACTTTGATCCTAAATGGTGAATGAAGCTTTTATGGATGTAGAATAAGAAAACAACAAAATAGGATAAAGGGAGCAATTTTGAGCAAATGTTTGAATGTACATGGTTGTTTAAATAATCAGAAGAAGATACAATAAGTGTTGGGACAAGAAGTAATGACTCAAGGAATATGTTGAATACATAAAAAACAAGTTTTGGGATAATAATAATGTCCAGGAATTGAGACAAAAGAATGAAACAAACAAAACCCAAGTTTTTCTATGTGTTAAGAGATCATGTTGAGTCCTAAATGGGAAATAAAAGAAAATCATGTTTAGAAGGTGGTTTATAAAAAAAATTTTGTTAAGTGTTAGAAAATGATTTTTCAATTCAAGCATAGTTGTTATAATATTATAATAGTTTAAGGTGTACAACATAAAGATTCAGTATTTTTATAGGTTATACTCCATTTAAATTTATTACAAAATAATGGTTATATTTCCCTGAGCTGAACAATGAATGTATTCTTAGTGCTTATTTATTTTATACATAAAGTACTTTTTATCTTTTAATCCCAACACCTATCTTGCCCCTTCCCCTTTTCTCTCTACCCACTGGCAACCACTAGTTTGTTCTCTATTTCTGTGAGTCTGTATCTCTTTTGTTATACACATTCATTTTGTTTTTTAGATCCCACATGTAAGAGATAACATAAGTATTTGTCTTTCTCTGACTGACTTATCTCACTAAGCATAATATCTTCTAGGTCCATCCACATTGTTACAAATGGCAGAACTTCATTCTATTTTATTGCTGAGTAGTATTCCATTGTATAAATATACCACATCTTCTTATCCATTCATCTGTTGATGGACACTTAGGTTGCTTCCATATCTTGTCTATTATAATAGTGCTCTATGAACATTTCTTTTCAAATTAGTTTTTGTTTTCTTGGGATATAAAACAGGAGTAAAATTACTGGATCATATGGTAGTTATATTTTAAGTTTTCCAAGGAACCTCCACACTGTTTTCCATAGAGCCTTCACCAATGTACATGTCCACCAACAGTGTACAAGAGTTCCCTTTTCTCCATGTCCTCACCAACATTTGTTATTTTTGGTCATTTTGATAGCCATTCTGACATGTGTGAGGTGATATCTCATTTTGATTTTGATTTGCATTTCTCTGAGGATAGCAGTTTTGAACATTCTTTTCATGTGACTGTGGGCCATCTGTGTATCTTCTTTAGAAAAGTGTCTATTCATGTCTTCTGCCCATTTTTAACCAGGTAGATTTTTTTTTTGATATAGGGTTGTATGAGGGTTGTTTGTATAGGGTTGTTTATATATTTTGGATACTAAGCTCTTATCAGTCATATCATTTGCAGATATTTTCTCCCACTCAATAGATTTTCTTTTCATTTTGTCGATGGTTTCCTTTGCTGTGCAAAACCTTTTAAGTTTAATTAGGTCTTATTTGTTTATTTTTGTTTTTGTTTCTTATGCCTTAGGAGACGGATGCAAAAAAATATTGCTATGATTTATGTCAGAGAGTGTTCTGCCTATGTTTTCTTCTAGGATTTTTATGGTTTCAAGTCTGACATTTAGGTTTTTAAACCATTTTGAGTTTATTTTCATATGTGGTGTTAGGAAGTGTTCTAATTTCATTCTTTTACATGTAGCTGTCCAGTTTTCCCAGCACCACTTGTTGAAGAGACTATCTTTTCTCTATTTTATATTCTTGGCTCCTTTGTTGTAGATTAATTGATCATAAGTGCATGGGCTTATTTCTGGGCTATCTATTCTGTTCCATTGGTCTATGTGTCTGTTTTTGTGCCAGTACCATACTGTTTTGATTACTGTAGATTTGAAGTATAGTCTGAAGTCAGGGAGCATGATACCTGCAGCTTTGTTCTTCTTTTCAAGATTGTTTTGGCAATTTGAGGTCTTTTGTGGTTCCATATACATTTTTGGATTATTTGTTCTAGTTCTGTGAAAAACATCATGGGTATTTTGAGAGAGATTGCACTAAATCTGTACTATCTTTGGGTAGTATGGACATTTTAATAAGATTAATTCTTCCAATCCAAGAAAAAGGGGTGTGTTTCCATCTCTTTGTGTCATCTTCAATTTCCTTCATTAATGTTTTATAGTTTTCAGAGTATAGGTATTTCACCTCCTTGGTTAACTATGTTCCTTGGTATTTTATTCTTTTTGATGTGATTTTAAATGACTTTTTTTTGCTTTCTCTTTCTGAGAGTTCTTTAGTAATGTATAGAAAAGCAACAGATTTCAGTATTTTAATCTTGTATCCTGCAACTTTACTGAATATATTTACTGAATATATTTACTGAATAAATTATTCTAATTTATTTTATTAGTTTTTTGGTGGAGACTGGAAACTTTAGGGTTTTCTACATGTATTATCATGTCAGCTGAAAATGGTGACAGTTTTACTTCTGCTGTCTCCAGTTAGTTTTTAATGAGAATTGTTCCACATATGTATGTATTTTTGATATTTTCATAGTGGAAGGTGAGTTTTGCACCCTCCAACTATACTCTCTTGATATCTTCTGGTTTATGAAAAACTTTTAGATATTGGTTTGAGGGACTGGTATACAGCTAAGTGAAAAACTGTAGTGGACAGCTGGAAATGAGTGTGTGTTTCCCAGGATAGAAGATAGGTTTTAAGATATGAATTTAGAAGTCATCATGTTATAGCAAAGGTATAGTAAGCTGGGCAAAATATACTCTTAAAGTGCACCATAAACCAAGTGTTTGGTGAATTATGGCTTAGAATATTCCCTCTGTTTCTGCAAAAAAATACCATGAATGTGTTGAATTGAAAGATGGAAAAGGAGGAGGGCAAAAATGTAAATAAAGACCTTGGAGACTTACTGGCGCTCCTTTCCAACATTCAAATAACCAGAGCAAGCCAGATACACAGGGGCAGGAAATGAGCATCAAACAAATTCATCATCTGATAAAAAGAAATTGGAAGAGTTCATCTGCCCTGGGATGGATAGGACGATCACAGGATATTTCTGAATCCTTAAGGTGGCAAACCTCAGAACCTCCCCATGTAAAATAGTTTCCCCATGTAAGTGCATCTAAGGAACTCTGATGTTTGGGAGTCCAGACCACCGTGAATGTGGAACCATACACCTGAACACAAGACTGGGTTATTTGCTACTGCAGAGAGACATTTCTTTGGCCATAGTATCTGTGCATGGAAGAAGTACAGAAATTTTTTCTCTTTCCAATGCCCATTTTACACCTGTGTCAGCAGGGCACCTCAATTTAACCAATAAATAACCATACTTGTATTGCTTCTAAATTCCAGAAGAGAGTATCTTAGCACCATGACAGAGCAGCACGCCATCCATATATATAACAGATGGGGACCCTAAAAGAGAAATTAAATTTCCCACTAATCAGAGCAGGTGGTATTTTTCTCATTGAACTGTGCAATATTATTGAGGGTGGGAGAGTGTTTATTCCCTAAACTTTAAGGTTGGGTTACCCCCATATTGCATATTGTTAACAGCTGCCAGGATAGGGAATTTTCCTTTATCATGAAATTAACAGTCTATCTGGAAGTTTTCCTAGAGTGCTATGCATAAAATAAAAGTGGAATATTATTGTTATAATTAACTAGAGATGCTCATAATGAAAAAGGTAACAGGAAATAATAACATCAAATGTTTCTTTTCTTACAGTTATTCATTTTATAACTGATAGTTTTTGACAGCAATGAATTAATGTAGACTATATATCATGATATTGCAGACCACCTTATTGGTTGATTTCCCTCAAGCACCTAATGTCATTATTTTCTGGCTGGCTCTCAAACCAACATAAAGCATTCTAAGGTAGGTAAGCATGTCCTTTGCTAGTTCAGAGACAGAAGATGATAATGTCACAGAAGTTACCCAGAATATACTTATCAAACAGTGAGTGAAATATTTGTACTTTTATAAGAATTAACAGGATAAAAATGTCTTTGGAGAAATTAGATTATGAATGAAAGAGTTTATTAAATTTACCCATCCCTTGTTATATGTGAATTTTATTCCCTGGACACTGAAATAAAAGTGTCTAGACTACTGAAATAGAAGTCCCTTCTAGACCAAACATAATAGAAACAATTTCAATAAAAATACTGAGTATAATTTCTAGAGAGAAAAAAAAAACCCACATATTCTCAGGAGTGCTAGCCATTGAGCTATTGCACATTGTCTCAGGCCATCTGTAGCAAAATATACTGGGGTTTCTGTTAAGATCTATGTTCCTTGTCTCCAACCTCTCCTATTCTATCAGAATATCTAGTAGTGAAAAATAGAATATGCATATTTTAACACATTGGTAATATGATTCTTATGCACACTAACACTTGAGAACTTCTGATATGAAAATAGATTGTTGTTATTGCTGGTTTGTTTTCCCTGCTGAGTGGTTTTTATAGCCCAATAAGGATTGAATATAAATCTTGGAAGACCATAATCGCTGTAAAATGAGACAATACTAAGTATACAAGATGCCCAAGTAAGAGGAAAAGGTCACCATCAAAACAAGCAAGAGAAGTAGCTTAAAAAACATCTAAGTAGAGGGATAGTTGAGATAACTTTGTATGATCTATGAGAAAGAGCAAGGCATGGTGAAAATTGGTTTGATTGTGGTTTGCAGGTTGAATTGGAGTGTGGACAGTAGGAAAAGATAAGAAGAAATATAGAAGGATTGGTCAGAGTGTGCTGTAAAACTTCTCAAAGAAAATGGGAAAAATAAAATACTTCATCAGTAAAGTTCAAGGATATAGGCAAGAAATGTAGAAAAAATACTTCAAATAAGAAAATTAAGAATAAAAGACCCAGAAAGTAGAAAAGAGTTCTGAGAGATCTTCCTATAGTATATAAGAGTGAATGAAAGGGCAATGAAACTCATGCATCATCAAGTTGTCATTTATTTGGGAAATAAGTACAGAGACCTGAAAAATAACTCACTATAATGTTGGGTGTGAAATGTTGTGAAAGTTATATCACTACAAGAAATATAACAAGTCAGGCTATTGAAAATGCAGCCTAAATGTGGGAAATATAATAAATGATATGATGATATTTTGCACCAGCAACCAACAAATGCACATTACACAGAATAGTTTCCTTCTTACAGGAATGGGTGAATACTATTCTGAGGGCTTGCTACTGAGAAGAATGAGTTATAGAGATCTGACTGGTTTGCAATAAATTACTTTGATAGGGAAATGCCCTGGCATTTAGGGGGCAAGCAATTAATTCTCTACAACTGAGAAGGCTATATTTTAGAGAGCAGTGAGTAGGGGAATGACATAGTTTTTAGAAATAATTCCAGAACTCCAATGCCTTTCTACTTAGATCATGCTTAGATCCATTCATAAATATTAAAAAATTCTTTTCTTTTCCACGGAAATCCAGATCATGAAACTCTACGTTTAGCAACTAGACATAGGAATGTTTGGCTGTAGTTCTTGCAGAAGAAATAGAGCTTCACAGATGTGGGTGTTGATTACCTATCTATTGTCCTGCTTTCAGTCATTACGCAGTTTGTGTTGTGTATATTGATGTATTATATAATATGATATGTTAGTTCATATCATTGTACTTATGAATAGTAAACCTAATTTACAAAAATTGACATCACATATATGAAATTAGAAGTTGACTTTATTTTGAAAGAACAATGAAGAAATTGCCAAACCTGATGTCTGTTCTGCCTTACCTGTCCATGAAGGTGTTTGAACTTGGTGGGTATACATAACTGACCATGTTATGTCATAAGAAGTTTTGAAGTTGTTGAATTATAGTCACATTCTATACATCATCAAAAGTTCACCCTATTCAATCCATAATTATTAAATAATGTAAAGAAGAGGAATTCTGAATATTTTACTTGGGACTCAGTTGGACTCTCTTGAAAAAGTCATTTTAAAATCATAATGTATATTTCATTTAAATTAATCTTCCAATTGTCCCCAACACAGGTATCCTGGTCTTTACAGGAACAGGGGATAAATCTAATGTATAACTTTCTTTATAATCAAGTTAAAATATTTTTTATAAAGGTATGTTTAGATACAATCAATAGGAATTTGCTATTAGGGATATCTGATATTTACTGTTATGCTTTGATTACTTCATGGAATTTCATATATATCTTAAAATAACTCTCTAGAGTGGGAGGCTGAAGAAAATATGTACATCCTTGAAATAAAAAAAAATTTTAGGCTTGGAAGAAAAATAAACCAGTATTCAATTCCTACTTACATGAAAATTTTGCATTTTAAAATCTAGGCATTTCATAGGCAGTTTTTTTGAAGGTAAAATAAACTTTATTATTTAATTCCTATTAATACTATAAACCTTTTAATCACACATGAAAATCAGTTGCCTGAAAATCAGTGAAAGTCAGTTGCAAAATCAGTTGCATTTTACAGTAATCAGAAAAAATATTCCGCATGATATTCTTTGAAATTTGTTGAGATTTGTCTTGTGGATAAGAACATAATCTTATTTTGCAGATGACCTATGTACTCTATAATTATAAACTCTATGGTTTTGGCTTATAGTATTATAACCATGAAAAAAAATAAAATCTAGGCAAATAGCACATCATTTAAATCACATTTTTAAACTAGGAACTCAATTGCTTGAGAAAGAAACTTTTCTTCTTAGTTTAGGTAAATCTCTTAACACCTCATCATGTTATGAAGATATTATGAAAAATACCTATAAAAACACACACTGTGTAATATTTGAACTTATTATATTATTAAATTATGTATTTCAATAAACCTGTATTACAAGATGGTTTTGGTTGTGCTTTAGAAAAGAAGTAGAAAATATTTATCTTGTCTATATTTGAACAGGGATTATGTGCATGCTCATTTCTGCTTATAGAACAATAATTCTTTGAGATACTACATGAACAAAAACAAAACACATAACCAAAAATAAAAACCTTAAAGAATACTTTCTATATAACTTAAATTAATCAGGAGAAAGTAAAATCATTTTCTCTTTTATTTCACAAGATACAACCTCCCTAACCTAGATGGTGAAAATCACTTTGTGTTTCTCTGAGGAAAAAATGATTAAAATAAAATCAGCCAAATCAATTCAACCTCCTTTTAGAAATAATATATGAGCAATATGTTCTGCAAATAAATAACTGCAAAAAGAGTATTAAAAGAAATGTTAAAAGTATGAAGAAAAAGAAAGGTAAAAATTGATAAATAAGTTAATATGATTGCCAGAAATGTTGCCAGCTTGTTTTTATGACATCAGTTGATATATTGCTGTGAATGAGATATATTTTGCCAAGATACTTGATCTTTAAAAAGATGTGTTGCTATTTTTCTATGCAAAACAAAGCAAAAAATATTACAGGTATAAATTATTATCATTATTGTTATTTTTGCATTTATAGCATATTAACAAGGACTAAAACTAAGATACTGAATTTATGTATTGTATTAACTCTATCAGGAAATATTTTGTCAAGGTGAATTAGATGGTGTAGTTTGTAGGACAATAATTTATATGGAACTCAAATGGAAAAGATGACTCTTTTCACAGAAATAATGAGTAGCAATTGTTTCTGTAGAATATATATATATATATATATATATATATATTCCCAATAGAAGAGATACAAGCAGAATGTGTAAAAGGAACTATATGTTAACATATAGTATCTTGTATACACCTATCTGGCTTATCTCTTTCCTCATATTTTATGGTAGTATATACAAATTGCATATAGTGCTATGTGGTAGTATAAAAAATTGAATCAATTTCTTTCAGTCCAATATCCCCTGTCTACCACAGTGTTTTTCCTAATATACAAATATTTTAAATCATCCCCCCATAAAAGCCATCAGTGATGCTCCACTGATGCTTAAGCCATAGTATTTAGCAAAAGCCATAGTATTTAGCAAGTCATAGAAGGCCTTTTATTTTTGACCCTTGCCTAAAACTGCTGAGCTAATTTATTGCCACACCTATATAAGTATGCATATATAAAAATATACACACTCATATATTTACAGTCCACAGAGTATATTCTCACACTTACTAATCTTTACATAACCTTCTCTCTATTGTCCATCTAATGTATGCATTAAGAATCATTTTAAAGGTCAAATTTGGGGGGAAGTTTAGCAGTTGATTACAGTTTAACTGCCCTATTTGTTCAGCTAATTCCATATTCATAGCTTTGTTCAAGTACTATCATACTATCTTGTGATGAATTTGCTTTTCTCTCCACCCTGTGAAAAATAGGAGTGGTGTGTTTTATGTCTTATTTAATATTCCAGTGGCAGAAAGAGCAGAGATACTCTAAAACATGTGAACAATGTGAATTTATATTTTTTGGGCACCTCATTTACTCCTCACAACACCTATAAGCCTGGTTATTATCACTTTAACTTTATAGATGAAAGAAATATTTAAAGTTACATTAATAATTGGAGATGTGAACCCAGTTTCTGATCATTTCAAAGTTCTTTTTATGTTATAACACATTGCTAAATTAATGTAACTGTATGAAATTTAGCAACTTATTTCACTCATTGTATTGCTTCTCTGGATGCTATTGCTTCACTGAAAAATAGGCTCTGAAAGGAAATATTAGGGAAGTAACTCTCCCATATTTATCTAAACTATATGCTGTTTGCAAAATCATGGTATATGTTAGGTAAGACAAAACCGTAGTCATGGTTAGAGGCAGTAAATCAAGGCTGATCCACTTATCTATCTTTGGTTTATGACGGATGAACTCTTTTTCCATGCACGTTTGAGCAAAGTTGTTTCACTCACCCACAGATGATTTATTTTGGGTGATCCACTCGTCCAATGAATATTTATTACAGAGGATCCACTATCCAGTGTGATTAAATATGTGCAGTTGGCTTGTCCAGAGGTAAGCAAGGGAAACCGAGACATACATGTACATCTTATCCCAGCCTGCAATCACTGAACCTAAGTAAAAACCAGGAAAGTAAGGCCATATCTTGTGAAATTATAAGTGGCCCCTCTGCAATATGTATATTTTCATAATTGTGTTACTCTGTTATAATGGAAGTATAAAATTATTAAAAGAATTTTTTCAACCTTAGTGGGCTGAAGTATTAAGTAAAATATTGAATAAGTGCTGTTTTAATTGATATTAGTTCAGAAATTCATAAGTGGATTTTATAATGTCTGATTAAGAATTATGAGCATTATGTCTGTTCAGTATGTGAACAAATGAATGGTTTCAATAAACGTATTTAAGCTTAGGAAAGCATTACATTTTAATTGTATCTATTTTTTTTAAGAGAATCAAATGATTGATTCTTGTTACTTGTCAGACATTTAAAAGAATTACTGTATATTTTCTTTTTCCAAAAAATTCACACCTGTATTTACCTTTTTTTCCCCTGTGATATCTGTATCTTCCACTTCTCTCTGTAGAATTTTATCCAATTGTTGAAGAGATCATTTTCTTACCAAAATTTGAAACTCATTTAGAATCTTTTTTTGTTCCTTTTAAAGATAACCCTATTCTGAACATTTCTCTCAGATACTTAGGCCCTTAGAGCTGAGGCGGATCCATTGATAACTACTATAAAAGTTGAGGTAAAAGTTGATTATTCACTCATCCACTACAATGGTCAGCAATTGGACTTAGCTTGTCAAGGATGATTTCATATGGTATAGGATCAAAAACTTAAAGAAATCAATACAGATCATCTCTATCCTTTCCCTCAATATCTATCATAAGAGGATACTCACTGAGGTTAGTACCATTTCACTTCAGAATACTGCTGATCACTCCAGTTACTTATGTTTGCCTGGATGACTGCAATTTGATTCACGTTTTATTCTGATTTCTCCTCAAGATTCCATGTTATGTTAATCTATCTTCAATTCCTATTTCTATGTATGTATCTATATCTCTATCTGTATCCACATTTATTTCTATCTATCTTTAAATTTTCCTTGTGGAACATAGCATAAATTCTTTCTTTTAGTTTTCTGGGGCTAAATGACTTTCATATTTTCTCAAAATTGTTGTTGATAACTACAAAGAAAAATTACTGACTCCTTAAAAATCTTAGTACTTGTTGAATTTGTTCCAGTTTTTCTAGAATTTTAATAGTATAGTTCTCTTTATTTATGTTTTTCTTTCAGTATTTCCATTACAGTTCACTGGAGGTCAGGCAATGTTATTTCCTAAGCTTCTTAACAACAGAGCCATAACAGAAAGGAAAAACCTTAACCTCTGCTTTTACATTTTTCTGCGTGGTGTTTTTCCTGTTAATTAATAGGAATTAAAAATTTTTTTGGCTGTTAAAAAAAAAAGAAAGTTTTGCTTCTATTTGCATATACTAGTTGCAGTTCTTTTCAATTATGCCATTATTACACTGAATCTGTGCTTTCAAGAAATAAATATACCACAAGCATTTTGTTTGATCACAGCTCTCAGAAATGCTTTCTGTTTACTTGTGAGAGTTTCTATTCTTCGTTTTCTTTTTTTTTTTAAATTAGTTTACTTTAAATTTTAGAGCAGTTTAAGGTTTACAGAAAAATAAGTGGGAACTAGAGAGAGTTCCCTTATTCTTCCTGTCTCCACCCATATACCACCTTCCCAGGATCAGCATCCTGTACCAGACTTGTACATTTGTTACACTTGATGAACCTACATTGAGACATCATTATCACCCAACATTTATATTTTACGTGAGGCTTCACTCTCTGTGCTGTACATTCTGTGAGTTTTGACAGATGTGTAATGACATGTATCCACCATTACAATGCCATACAGAATAGTTTCATTGCCTTAAAAATACCCTGTGCTCTACCTATCATCTCTTCCCTTGCCTCAAACCCCTGGTAACCACTAACTGTTTACTACCTCCATAGTTTTGCTTTTTCCAGAATGCCATATAGTTTGAATCACATAGTATACAGATTTTTCAAATTAACTTTTTTCAGTTATCAATATTCATTTAAGGTTCCTCCATGGCTTTCCATGACTTGATAGCTAACTTCACTCCCTCTCTCTCTCTCCCTTATGTGTTTTTTAAGACTTTATTTTTCAGAGCAGTTTTAGGCACTACAGAATTGAGAGGAAGGTCCAAAGACTTCCCATATACCCCTTGCCCTAGTATTTTGTTACAGTTGATGAACTTACTTTGACATAATCATACTAATTCAAATGCTATTCTTTTCTAGAGACACAGTCTTACCCAGAAATAATGTTTTGCCAGCTGTCTGTTCAACCCTTGGTCCAGTCAAGTTGTCACATAAAATTAACCATAGCAGTGTTCTAGAAAAATAGTACTTGATATGAATTTTGGTCATATGTAAATGACTTGCTGTTTTCTACTTATGAATGTGGCTATGTGAAGAAGTATTGGCAGGCATAATTGCATTATCTTATAATCATGAGAAGAATTTCAAAATGATGAAGATGCTAAGCACAGATATGGAAAGTAATTTGGGAATTTGATAATGTAACAGTGTTCCTGGTTTACTCATCTTTGAAAACACATAACCTTCATATTTTTTGTCATGAGAGATAATAATCATCTTACTGTTTGTTTAAGAAACATCCAAGAGAATCCAACTGATCTAAATATCCATCTGTAAGGTAATGGGAAATAAAATATAGTTTATCTTCATGAAACCTTTTGCTTTGTTAAAAAGATTGAATACAATGCCTCTGTACTAACAAGGATAGGTCATTTAGTTGTATGAAGGAAAAATACAAGGTTTATGATACATTTATATAAGCACACATATCACATACATCAATAATACATGTCTCCTAAGGAGTACATGTATATGGAATGCATTTTATAGGTATGCAACCATATAATGTGTATTAGATGGCATAGGAAATTATTTGGAGAAATAGACACTAGACAACAGTGAATATGTTTAGAAAGTGGTGGGGATTGGGATGGGAGGTGTTCAAAGTTGTCATAATATTGACCTATCAATTAGAAAATATTTAAAGTACAGGATATATTAATGTAAAAGCCATAATTAAAATAATTACAGAAAAATAAAGAAAAATTTGAAATACACTGAATAGAAAATATTAAAAAGATGAAAATGCTTCAAGATAACTTTGTAGAAAATACGTGGGTAGCAGATTGTACACCATAGAATGCTTAGGGCAGAGAATAAGGTAGGAAAAGAATCTTCTTTATGTGTCAGTGAAGCAAATATTTCTAATCACCTCCACAGAGATTTGACAATGCATCCTGTCTGAGTTATCAGGAATCCATCAACCTCTGCCCATCATTAGGCTTTTATTTGATATTTCCACTTAAAATACCCTAGGCTATATTTGTGTTTAATAGTTGAAAAGTTCAAGGTTAAGAAAAGAGACAAGATAGTACTATAATGAGTTAGGTACCATTTAATATGCTAAAGCATCAATTTACTAAGCGGTACCCTAGAGGCCTAAAACATTAATACATTTTCTAGAAGTACCAAATTAATCCCAGGGTATAGTTAATAAACTCCAAGTCACTATTTCAATGATTCTATAAATTGTGGAAGGAATTAATTTTTGTTAACAAATTTAGTGGAAAGAACCTTTGTTATATCTTTGTTAATGTTAAATCATTTTTAAACATTAATTGTTAACATTTTATGAGGACTTTATTTGTTGGCACATTTTTCCAAGCTAATAATTAGTTAATACTATTTAAGTTGTGGGCAAAAAAATGAATCATTACTAGCCTCATGCTCATGATAGTATCTTACAGGCTGGATTGAATCCCTGCAGCTCGATTAACAAATGTATTTTCAAATTGTCTAATGACATATGAATTATGAAACAACTTTCTGGAAACTGCAAATTTATTGATTGAAATCTGCATGTTGCAAGTGGTTCAATTTGTGTAACGCAAAGAGGCCAAGACTTGTCAGAATAAAATAAAGCAAATATAATTTTAACACACATCTCTAGTAGTGAAAGAGGTGGGCATAATTACTCATACAACACATTCATACATCCCTAATATTTAACAACTCTTTTGTATACTTGGTGATATACAGATGCTGCTTTGAATTATTTGATTTTACAGTTTTCTGTGCATCACAATTACCCTAATTGCAATTTTAAGAAGTGAATTATAGAGGCTCTGTAAAATATCAGTAGCCTGCAATGTAAATTAATATATCAGCTCCTATTTACATGTTTGGTTTTGGTAAACCAGTTACAGAGGTAGATTCAATTATCTTTCCATAATATATTCTACATCAGAGGTAGTATTAACTCTCCAGTCTTCCAGCTTACCTTGAAGATCCTGGACTTGCCAGCCTCCACAATTGCATGAGTCAACTCCTTGAAAAAGATCTTTCCCTTTTCCTTTCTTGTTCCTTTCTCTTTCCCTTTCCTTTTCCTCTCTCTCTCTCTGTCTCTCCCTCAATACATATATATGTATGTATATGAAAGAGAGATTTTATATATATATACAACCTCTTATTTCTTCTGTTTCTCTGGAGATACAGATTCTCCTATTGCAGATTATCCCAGAGTTTTAGGATAAGTTTCAAACTCCTTATCATGACATATACAACCTTTTATTTTCTTTCTACTATATCTACCTTCTGTGCCTATGCTCTCATCATATGTTTTTAATGGTACCATGCCAATTAATTTGCCATTTCTTGACATCCTATGATCTTGTATTGCATTGTTGATTCACTCTATTCACTTATTTCTTTTGTCATTCAGTTACACATACAAAATATAGCTTTGAGGAACTGCTATTTGTTAGAAACTGAACTCATTTCAATTCTTTAGAAAGTAAGCCTCACTTATTATGCATGTGCCAGACAGAAGAAATACATTCTGTCACTTCTGGTCAGACCTGTGCAATATGATGACCATTAGCCTCATGGTCTAATGAGCACTTGGAATGTGTCTAGTCTGAATTGAAATGTGCTGCAGTTGTAAAATAGATACTGGACTTCAAAACTTAGTAACAAATGGTAATTCAAATTTATTAATTTATTTGTTTACTTTTAATCTTTTTAATGTGGCCATTAGAAAATATAAAGTTTCATATGTGACTTGTATCTTTGACTCTTCTGACATCTGAATAGAGGAGTAGTACTGGGCTAGACCTTCCTCTCTCCTCCATCATTCACACCTCCTTTTCCAGACATTATTAGAGCCTTACTTCATTGTGTACTTCATCTATAAATCAATGGTTATTATGTTATAATTTTTTGAAGTATGTTGTAAATTTACTTTTGACAAAAAATATCACTTGCATGTACTTAGCAAGTAGTAGATACCCAAGAAATTTTTGCCAAATTAATCTTGTTAATGAATAAAACAGTGCATATTTCACGTAAAGCAACAAAGGGATCTTACAGAAATGCTGCAAATCACTTTATTTTTTCTGGTTAAGGAGGTATTTTCTGTATCTGAGTTCTCTTCCTTTGTAATTATCTAACAAGTCCTCATTCCATGTATTCTTCAGACAGTAGTCTGGATATTTGCTTTAATTCCTGTAGAACAACCCATACTAAATTAATTTCAATTTCATTGATTCTGCAGTCACGAATTAAGCACCTACTATATGTATGGCTCTATTTTAAGTAGTGGAGGCAAGACAGAGAAAATATCCCTGCTCTCCTGGGCTTAAGTTCTAGATATAGTACACACGTAAGGACAAGAAAACAACACAAAGTGCTTCAAAGACAATAAAATAAGGGAACAGCTTTGGATTTTTTGATTAGGAAAAGCATTTCTAATGAGTTGAGATTTGGGCTGAGGACTCTTGTGATAGAAAGAGTCATACAATGATGTTGGTGAAGAGAATTATATATGGATGAAAGATCAGTTTGCAGGGGTCCTGAATCATGAATAGGCTTGGCAGTATGAGGAACAGCAAGGAAACCAATATGGCTGAGTTAAAGTAGGTGAAAGTGAGTAGGGAGGAAAACGAGGTCAGATAAGTGGGTGGTTCCAGTTCAAGAGCAGCATTGTAGACAAGGCAAGCAGTTCAAATTATTTTATAAGGGCAATGAAAAGGTATTGGAGTGTATGGCACATGCAGGCGACATGACTGATGTACGATTTAAATACATCACTCTGTTGCATCAATAATGGATTTTAATGCAGTGGATGTAGTTTGTTAGAATTAGGGAGACAATTTAGCAAGATGTTTTAGCAAAACAAGTGAAAGATCATCTGATGTCCTGGAAAAAGAAGTTTGCAGAGAGGACGGAAAGCAGAGATTGTGGTTGTGTACACCATTTTTTTTCTTTTTTCTTTTTTTTTCTTTTTTTTTTTTGCAGTACACGGGCCTCTCACTGTTGTGCCCTCTCCCGTTGCAGAGCACAGGCTCCGGACGCGCAGGCCCAGCAGCCATGGCTCACGGGCCCAGCCGCTCCACGGCATGTGGGATCTTCCTGGACTGGGGCACGAACCCGTGTCCCCTGCATCGGCAGGTGGACTCTCAACCACTGTGCCACCAGGGAAGCCCCTCAGTACACCATTTTAATCTTTGCTCAACACATAGTATCTGGCACAAAGTAACCAATGGTAGCTACTTTTTGTTTAGTGTTTACACAATGTTCCAAGCCCCATTTAAAGCACTTTAGATATATATTATTTGTATTCATCTTTAATAATTATTAGAAAGTACTGTATTTTTTTAAATTTACAGAAGGAAATACTAAATCTAAGAAAGTTTAATGATTATTTTCCTACCATCAGCTGTAAAGTTGTTGGGATGGAATTCCTCAGGAAATTTGGAACTATAGCACCACTATTGTCACCTGTCATTTGCCAAAGAACTTATTGGATGAACACATTTAAGTCTGAGGAGCAGATTTTAAATTTGTATGTTGTGATTTACATATGCAGAAAGGCAACTTCACATATTTTGTACATGGCTTGGAGGACAGGAGGTGCTCTCCAAGCTTTTTCTCACGTGAACCATGACGTGCCACTATTTCTGCACTTTTTGTCTGGCCCTGTGTTGCTGTAGGGTTCCTGGTGAGTCATTCAATTCTCACAATTAAAGTGAGACATTAGGCAGAGTGTTCCCCAAGTTTCAAATTATTCCTCAAAATGTCTCAAGTGTCTATATTTTCACAACAGGACTTTCTCCTTTCCTGAGCAAGATTCTAAAGGGTTGGGTTCCTTGGTCCCTTCTCTGAATTTAACAGTTTTCTCAGTGCATTCTAAAGATTCTAAATTTCTTCAGAATCTCTCATCCCCACAACAAGCAAAATAACACCTTACTCCATATGACAGGAATTTCCTGTATGTCACACCCCGTGTGACTACTCTATAAGTAAATAAGTTTTCTGAATCCTCCACCATTTGGCATGTTGGGATATACTAGTTTTTTCTTTTTTTTTTTTATAAATTTATTTATATTTGCTTGCATTGAGTCTTCATTGCTGCGTGTGGGGCTTTCTCTAGTTGTGGTGAGCAGGGGCTACTCTTCATTTTGGCGCATAGGCTTCTCATTGCAGTGGCTTCTCTTTGTTGTGGAGCGCGGGCTCTAGGCGTGTGGGCTTCAGTAGCTGTGACTCGTGGGCTCTAGAACACAGGCTCAGTAGTTGTGGTGCATGGGCTTAGTTGCTCCGAGGCATGTGGGATCTTCCCCTGTGTCCCCTGCATTGGCAGGCAGATTCTTAACCACTGCACCACCAGGGAAGTCCCGAGTTTTTTCTTCACTACTTAAACTTAAGACAATTTTCAAAGTGTCCCTTTTTTTAAAAAATTAATTAATTACTTATTTAAAAATTTAAAACTGAGCAATGATTTTTTTTCTCAGCTGAAGTAATATATTCCTTATCTTAATGGCTTAATAGCTTGAGAAGAGCAAGCCAAAATAATACTAAAATAGGAATAATAATAAATACTTTGAATTTAAAAAGTAGTGGCTAATGTTTCAAAATACTTTCTACATTTGTGGGCTGAGTTTTGTGCCTCTCTTTCACTGTTTTGCTTTCTCTCAAAATATTAGGGGATCAGTGATTCTGTGTTCATTTGTATTTAAAATTTTCTCTCAGCTTTTTATTTGTTGTAATTACCATTTGTTTAAAACAGCTTGCCTCACTACTTCGGAAAAAGTGGTGTGCTGAATGCTGGAAACGCTATTCATTCTCTGAGAGTCAGTACTTGGGTAATGGAAATAACTTGCCTCTCCATGATTTATATCCATTTCACAGCTTTAGCGGCTGGATGAAGTTACTAATATATATTGCCTGCTACTTTCAACAACCAAGGAGCTAGGAGGGAGTATTAGCTGGTCTTATGAATAATAAGAATTCATATTATTATTATTATGAATAATAATAATATTATTATTATAATAATAATGAATTATTATTCATTATGAATAATGAATGATTATTCATTATTATTATTATTATTATTATTCAATGAATAATCCTTACATGTGATCAAGGACTCTTTCCAGCTCTTCCTGTAGGTTGACCCTAAGGTTGGAGCATCCTCGTGGTTACTTGCCAGTTTTTTTGTTCTGTAACTTCTTCTAGTTTTATTTCTACATAAAATGATTCCCATCAGCCTTCTGTATTTTAGGAATTACCCAAAACTATAGTTTTCTGGTGACATTTTGTCATTTTTCTAGTGGTACAATAGATTTATTCATTTTGAAATAGTTTTTTTTTTTTTTTTTTTTTTTTTTTTTTTGCCAATGAAGTTAGGGATAGGAGGGAAAAAAGATGTTTGGACCCATTTTCCTATCATGATCCATTCTCCATATGATTTTATTTTTATTTCCCAAATCACAAATGTGAAATTTTCTGTTGACTGTTTAAAAATTTATTACCCCATGGTAATAACCAAATTTATTAATACATCATACAAAGGTCTTCATGGTTTTTCACTTGCCACTTAACCAGCCTGGTCCCTCTCCATGCGAATCCACGGTGACCTCCCCGGAGTGGCCACACACCGCTCCCCCAGAGCCCCGGTGTGTGGGCAAGGCCGGGGGTCCCCGCTCGTTGTGACGAATGTGCTGACGAGCCGAGGCAGCAGCGCCCACCTCGCCCCCACGCCCCACTAACCTCCACACCTCCATTCCGCGCAATAAGCGACAGCACTTTAGCTAAAACTCCTTTCAGTCTCAACTCTCACTCCTATGTTAGTCACAGTGGACTACAGAGTTTACAGTTTTTAAATCAATGTGCTCTTTCTCATCTTTCACAGCAGTATTTTTGCCTGCTCTTTGCCTGGCTTAAATTTTCTCAAGCTTTATGACACAACTATAATGTCAATCTGACATTACAGGATGAATTCTTTGACTTTTCTCTCAACTGGATGAGATGTCTCCTCTGTGCAATTTTAACATCTTAGGTGTATGTCTATTTCAAAGCTTGTTATTACATCATGTTGTAAGTTTTCACATAAATGTCTCCTTGCTGGCTGTTGTCTCCTTAAACGAAGGCTATATCTTAGTTGTCTCCATAGTTTCAGTGCTTAGAGTCTTACAATATGTATGCTAAAACATTATTGAATAATTCAATGAGTCATGATATAGTCATGAAATATTGCATATATTTTAAGAATATCAACACAGGAGGATATAATAACAATATCTCAGTAACAATTGATTTCAGAAAGAGTGTACATACCAAAATTAATCACAGGAACTTTACTTTAGACCAGGCTCCAATTTTGCTTTTCTTTGTGGAGGCAGAAAATGACTTCTGAAGAAAACTGAAAAGGATAATTAAATAACTCTGAAGAGTAATCTTCACTGGTTAGACTAGCCTTGACATCTTTCATCTTTGTACATTAGTTTTCCTAAAACTTAGTCATCTTACACCTCTTCTCTGGAATATCTTTGAATTTTCTTCCTCTAGACCAATGCTTTATAAATGTCTTGTTAAAACAAAGGAGAAAAAAACATATTTTTTAAGGTTTAAAATATTACCCAATAACATAAATCATTTTTTCATTGACAGAGATTACATTTTTTCATTCTCTAAATGGCTAACTATGATTTTTTCCTCATCAACTCCATTTTTAATTAAGTTTATTGAAATGTGTCTTTCTAGCCTTCCTAAAGTTTTGAACTACTCATTTGCCAGCTAACCTTTTACCTAAGAAAAAAATATATAATTATCTATTAATTTAATATCAATCTCTTATGAAAATAAGAATTTTTACCAGTGATCACCAATGCTTTAAAAGTTAAGACGGTAAAAGATAAAGTATGCTTGGAGATAAAGTCTTTAAAATACAGATTATGCAGGGATCATATATTAATATTATATAGGCATCCTCCCCCAGATTCATGAATAAAGTTCCAATCTTTAATATACTAAAATTAATTAAGCAATTAATTGGCATCCTCATGGTCAGAGCAAAACCTGTCCGTAGGTTTCACAGCATATGTATTTTAGAGTTCACTGTTATCCATCAATGAAAATAAACATCTCATTTTTTTTTCTGTTAATTAGTTCCATAACAAACTCATGGTAGATTAACTTGTTCATTTCTTCTGTCAAGTTCAAAAGGTCAATTCAAAGAAGTATGAAAACTGGCAAGTGAGAACATGATTTCAGATATAAATGATAACTGAGATTATTAGAAATTACGTTAGGTAGATAAATTTGTCAAGGCGTAAATACATATCTAATATCGTATGATTTTGTGCTGACTTTAAACATTTATTATCAAGAGGTATTTTTTTTCTGTTTTCTTTATATAGTTTTCCAATATTATAGCTTTTGAGCAATTATTATATGCATATTATCAGCCGTGGTTTTGAAATTGAGTTCACTACAGTCATAACAGAAGTCTTGGACAATAACAAGGAAAGGAGGATATGACACTGGTAGTGGAGAAATTCGATGAAATTTTGAAGACCTACTCTACCCTGTTGAATGCCGAACCTCTGGGTTTGGCAAACAGTTTTATGCATGGTGCACATGACAACATATAACAGTTCCTCAGTGCTCTTCCTGTGCCCAGTTATGGTCAAAATGCTTTCACATGTCAATTCATCACTATAAGCATATTCATTTTTAAAATAAGAGTTGAAGTAACCATTTTTTCAGAGAAGTGAATTAATTCACACAGAGTTAGACAAGAAGCTAGAGGGTCCATCTCTAGAAATCGTTTTTATACCTTAAGCCACACTCTCCCTCCAATCTACAGATGATATAGGTTAAGTTAATAAAAAGAGAATAATGTCCTCAGAATCTTGATAATGCCATTCAATAATATACTTTTAAATGCAAATTTTTGAGTAGCAAATGAAAGAAAATCAAGTTATAACTCTGATGAAGCCACAGTAATGAATTATGCTTAACCTTCCTCTCCGAAGGAAAAATTGTTGCTTTGAACTTTGTCAGTAAATTATAACATATATTCTAAACATTTCTTGAATATTTCATTACAATTAAATGTCATTTGAGAGAGTATATTTTATAGATTAGTATTATTCAAATAAGTTCCAAATGGAGAAAAATTCACATTGTTTTCAATTTCCTTTTAACTCATAACCTTTTTTTAAAAATTTTTTAAACATCTTTATTGGAGTATAATTGTGTTACAATGGTGCGTTAGTTTCTGCTTTATAACAAAGTGAATCACCTATACATATACATATATCCCCATATCTCCTCCCTCTTGCATTTGCCTCCCACCCTTCCTATCCCACCCCTCTAGGTGGTCACAAAGCACCGAGTGATCTCCCTGTGCTATGGAGCTACTTCCCACTACCTATCTATTTTACATTTGGTAGTGTATGCCAAATGTATGCCAATTTGGTAGAGTCCATGCCACTCTCTCACTTTGTCCCAGCTTACACTTTCCCCTCCCTGTGTCCTCAAGTCCATTCTCTACGTCTGCATCTTTATTCCTGTCCTGCCCCTAGGTTCTTCATAAACTTTTTTTTTATAGATTCCATATATAGGTGTTAGCATACGGTATTTGTTTTTCTCTTTCTGACCTACTTCACTCTGTATGACAGACTCTAAGTCCATCCACCTCACTAAAAATAACTCAATTTCATTTCTTTTTATGGCTGAGTAATATTCCATTGTATGTACATGCCACATCTTCTTGATCCATTCATCTGTCAATGGACACTTAGGTTGCTTCCATGTCCTGGCTATTGTAAATAGAGCTGCAATGAACATTGTGGTACAATGATTCTTTTTTTTTTTTTTGTGGTATGCAGGCCTCTCACTGTTGTGACCTCTCCCGTTGTGGAGCACAGGCTCCGGATGCGCAGTCTCAGTGGCCATGGCTCACGGGCCCAGCCGCTCTGTGGCATGTGGGATCTTCCTGGACCGGGGCATGAACCCATGGCCCCTGCATCAGCAGGTGGACTCTCAACCACTGCGCCACCAGGGAAGGCTCCACAATGATTCTTTTTGAATTATGGATTTCTCAGGGTATATGCCCAGTAGTGGGATTGCTAGGTTGTATGGTAGTTCTATTTTTAATTTTTAAGGAACCTCCATATTGTTCCCCATAGTAGCTGTATCAATTTACATTCCCACCAACAGTGCAAGAGGGTTCCCTTTTCTCCACACCCTCTCCAGCATTTATTGTTTGTAGATTTTTTGATGATGGCCATTCTGACTGGTGTGAGGTGATATCTCATTGTAGTTTTGACTTGCATTTCTCTAATGATTAGTGATGTTGAGCATCTTTTCATGTGTTTGTTTGTTGGCAATCTGTATATCTTCTTTGGAGAAATGTATATTTAGGTCTTCTGCCCATTTTTGGATTGGGTTGTTTGTTTTTACAATATTGAGCTTCGTGAGCTGCTTGTATATTTGGAAATTAATCCTTTGTCAGTTGCTTCGTTTGCAAATATTCACTCCATTTTGAGGATTGTCTTTTCATCTTGTTTATGGCTTCCTTTGCTGTGCAAAAGCTTTTAAGTTTCATTAGGTCCCATTTGTTTATTTTTGTTTTTATTTCCATTTCTCTAGGATGTGGGTCAAAAACTATCTTGCTGTAATATATGTCATAGAGTGTTCTGCCTATGTTTTCCTATAAGAGTTTTATAGTGTCTGGCCTTACATTTAGGTATTTAATCCATTTGAGTTTATTTTTGTATATTGTATTAGGGAGTGTTCTAATTTCATTCTTTTACATTTAGCTGTCCAGTTTTACCAGCACCACTTATTGAAGAGGCTGCCTTTTCTCCATTGTATATTCTTGCCTCCTTTATCAAAGATAAGGTGACCATATGTGGGTGGGTTTATCTCTGGGCTTTCTATCCTGTTCCATTGATCTTTATTTCTATTTTTGTACCAGTACTATACTGTCTTGATTACTGTAGCTTTGTGGTAGACTCTGAAGTCAGGGAGCCTGATTCCTCCAGCTCTGTTTTTCTTTCTCAAGATTGCTTTGGCTATTTGGGGTCTTTTGTGTTTCCATACACATTGTGAAATTTTTTGTTCTGGTTCTGAGAAAAATACCATTGATAGTTTGATCGGGATTGCATTGAATCTGGAGATTGCTTTGGGTAGTTTAGTGATTTTCACAGTCCAAGAACATGGTATATCTCTCCAACTGTTTATGTCATCTTTGATTTCTTTCATCAGTTTCTTATAGTTTTCTGAGTACAGGTCTTTTACCTCCTTAGGTAGGTTTATTCCTAGGTATTTTATTCTTTTTGTTTCAATGGTAAATGGAAGTGTTTCCTTAATTTCTCTTTCAGAATTTTCATCAGTAGTGTATAGGAATGCCAGAGATTTCTGTGCATTAATTTTGTATCCTGCTATTTTACCAAATTCATTGATTAGCTCTAGTAGTTTCCTGGTGGAATATTTAGGATTGTCTATGTATAGTATCATGTCATCTGCAAAGAGTGACAGCTTTACTTCTTTTCTGATTTGGATTCCTTTTATTTATTTTTCTTCTCTGATCACTGTGGTTAAAACTTCCAAAACTATGTTGAATAAGAGTGGTGAGAGTGGACAGCCTTGTCTTGTTCCTGATCTTAGTGGAAATGGTTTCAGTTTTTCACCATTGAGAACAATGTTGGCTGTGGGCTTGTCATATATGGCCTATATCATGTTGAGGCAAGTTCCCTCTATGCCTACTTTCTGGAGGGTTTTTTTTTTTCTTTTTTTTTTTTTTTCAATATGCGGGCCTCTCACTGTTGTGGCCTCTCCCATTGCGGAGCACAGGCTCCGGACGCACAGGCTCAGAGGCCATGGCTTATGGGCCCAGACGCTCTGCGGCATGTGGGATCCTCCCGGACTGGGGCACGAACCCACATCCCCTGCATCGGCATGCAGACTCCCAAGCACTGCACCATCAGGGAAGCCCCTGGAGGGTTTTTATCATAAATGGGAGTTAATTTGCTCAAAAGTTTTTCTGCATCTATTGAGATGATCATATGGTTTTTCTCCTTCAGTTTTTTAATATGGTGTATCATATTTACTGATTTGCATATATTGAAGAATCCTTGCATTCCTGGGATAAACCCCTCTTGATCATGCTGTATGATCCTTTTTGTGTGCTGTTGGATTTTGTTTGCTAGTATTTTGTTAAGGAGTTTTGCATCTACGTTCATCAGTGATATTGGCCTGTAGTTTTCTTTCTTTCTGACATCTTTGTCTGATTTTGGTATCAGAGTGATGGTGGCCTCGTAGAATGAGTTTGGGAGTGTTCCTCCCTATGCTATATTTTGGAAGAGTTTGAGAAGGATAGGTGTTAGCTCTTCTCTAAATGTTTGATAGAATTCTCCTGTGAGGCCATCTGGTCCTGAGCTTTTGTTTGTTGGAAACTTTTCATCACAGTTTCTATTTCAGTGCTTGTGATTTGTCTCTTCATATTTTCTATTTCTTCCTGATTCAGTCTTGGCAGGTTGTGCATTTCTAAGAATTTGTCCGTTTCTTCCAGGTTGTCCATTTTATTGGCATAGAGTTGCTTGTAGTAATCTCTCATGATCTTTTGTATTTCTGCAGTGTCAGTTGTTACTTCTCCTTTTTCATTTCTAATTCTATTCGAGTCTTTTTCCTTTTTTTCTTGATGAGTCTGGATAATAGTTTATCAATTTTGTTTATTTTCTCAAAGAACCAGCTTTTATTTTTATAGATCTTTGCTACCGTTTCCTTCATTTCTTTCTGATCTGATCTTTATGATTTCTTCTGCTAACTTTGCGGGTTATTTGTCCTTCTTTCTCTAATTGCTTTAGGTGCAAGGTTAGGTGGTTTATTCGAGATGTTTCCTGTTTCTTAATGTAGGATTCTATTGCTATAAACTTCCCTCTTAGAACTGCTTTTGCTGCATCCCATAGGTTTTGGGTCA
Organism: Lagenorhynchus albirostris; assembly: GCF_949774975.1. Lineage (NCBI taxonomy): Eukaryota > Metazoa > Chordata > Mammalia > Artiodactyla > Delphinidae > Lagenorhynchus > Lagenorhynchus albirostris. The sequence continues at coordinate 101,809,966 of NC_083099.1, forward strand.
TTGTGTCTCCATTGTCATTTGTTTCCAGGTATTTTTTTATTTCCTCTTTGATTTCTTCAGTGATCACTTCGTTATTAAGTAGTGTATTGTTTAGCCTCCAGGTGTTTGTATTTTTTACAGATCTTTTCCTGTAATTGATATCTAGTCTCATAACGTTGTGGTCAGAAAGTTACTTGATACAATTTCAATTTTCTTTAATTTACCAAGGCTTGATTTGTGACCCAAGATATGATCTATCCTGGAGAATGTTCCATGAGCACTTGAGAAAAATGTGTATTCTGTTGTTTTTGGATGGAATTTCCTATAAATATCAATTAAGTCCATCTTGTTTAATTTATCATTTAAAACTTGTGTTTCCTTATTTATTTTCATGTTAGATGATCTGTCCATTGGTGAAAGTGGGGTGTTAAAGTCCCCTACTATGAATGAGTTACTGTCAATTTCCCCTTTTATGGCTGTTAGTATTTGCCTTATGTATTCAGGTGCTCCTATGTTGGGTGCTTTACAATTGCTATATCTTCTTCTTGGATCGATCCCTTGATCATTATGTAGTATCCTTCTTTGTCTCTTGTAATAGACTTTATTTTAAAGTCTATTTTGTCTGATATGAGAATTGCTACTCCGGCTTTCTTTTGATTTCCATTTGCATGGAATATCTTTTTCCATCCCCTCACTTTCAGTCTGTATGTGCCCCTAGGTCTGAAGTGGGTCTCTTGTAGACAGCATATATATGGGTCTTGTTTTTGTATCCATTCAGCCAGTCTGTGTCTTTTGATGGGAACATTTAATCCATTTACATTTAAGGTAATTATCGATATGTATGTTCCTATTCCCATTTTCTTAATTGTTTTGGGTTTGTTATTATAGGTCTTTTCCTTCTCTTGTGTTTCCTGCCTAGAGAAGGTCCTGTAGCATTTGTTGTAAAGCTGGTTTGGTGGTCCTGATCTCTCTCAGCTTTTGCTTGTCTGTAAATGTTTTAATTTCTCCATCAAATCTGAATGAGATCCTTGCTTGGTAGAGTAATCTTGGTTGTAGGCTTTTCTCCTTCATCACTTTAAATATATCCTGCCACTCCCTTCTGGCTTACAGAGTTTCTGCTGAAACATCAGCTGTTAACCTTATGGGGATTCCCTTGTGTGTTATTTGTTGTTTTTCCCTTGCTGCTTTTAATATGTTGTCTTTGTATTTAATTTTTGACAGTTTGTTTAATATGTGTCTTGTCCTTGGATTTATCCTGTATGGGACTCTCTGTACTTCCTGGACTTGATTAACTATTTCCTTTCCCATATTAGGGAAGTTTTCAACTATAATCTCTTCAAATATTTTCTCGGTCCCTTTCTTTTTCTCTTCTTCTCTAACCCCTATAATTCGAATGTTTGTGCGTTTAATGTTGTCCCAGAGATCTCTGAGACCGTCCTGAGTTCTTTTCATTCTTTTTTCTTTATTTTTCTCTGCAGTAGTTATTTCCACTATTTTATCTTCCAGGTCACTTATCCATTCTTCTGCCTCAGTTATTCTGCTATTGATCCCTTCAAGAGTATTTTTAATTTCATTTATTGTGTTGTTCATTGTTGCTTGTTTCATCTTTAGTTCTTCTAGGTCCTTTTTAAATGTTTCTTGCATTTTCTCTATTCTATTTCCAAGATATTGGATCATCTTTACTATCATTATTCTGAATTCTTTTTCAGGTAGACTGCCTATTTCCTCTTCATTTGTTAGGTCTGGTGGGTTTTTATCTTGCTCCTTCATCTGCTTTGTGATTTTCTGTCTTCTCATTTTGCTTATCTTAATGTGTTTGGGGTCTCCTTTTTGCAGGATGCAGGTTCATAGTTCCCATTGTTTTTGGTGTCTGCCCCCAGTGCCTAAAGTTGTTTCAGTAGGTTGTGTAGGCTTCCTGGTGGAGGAGACTAGTGCCTGTGTTCTGGTGGATGAGCCTGGATCATGTCTTTCTGGTGGGCAGGTCCACATCTGGTGGTGTATTTTGGGGTTTTTGTGGACTTATTATGATTTTAGGCAGCCTCTCTGCTAATGGGTGGGGTTGTGTTCCTGCCTTGCTAGTTGTTTGGCATAGGGTGTCCAGCACTGTAGCTTGCTGGTCGTTGATTGAAGCTGGGTGCTGGTGTTGAGATGGAGACCTCTGGGAGATTTTCGCCGTTTGATGTTATGTGGAGCTGGGAGGTCTCTTGTGGACCAGTGTACTGAATTTGGCTCTCCCACCTCAGAGGCACAGGCCTGACACTTGGCCAGAGCACCAAGATTGTGTCAGCCATACGGTATGCTGAGAGTCCAGGGATTCGATTGATTCCTGGCAGTGACCTCTCCCTCACCATTTAACTCATAACTTTTTGATAATACTCTAGTTTAACTCACCATTTAACTCATAACTTTTTGATAATACTCTAGTTTGGGCTATTAGCCCATTATACTTTAAAAAAAAAAAAGAAAAACAGTGTTTTGATGAGCACTCCTGATTTGATAATGATGAGACTTGCATCCTGATCATACTGTTTTGATGAAGTTTAATACAGAATTCAAATCTGCAGGCAGGCTTTTATATAAGGACTGTCTCTGTCCCTTTACACCCCCCTGTCCTTTCAGTTCAATTTTATACACACACACACACTCTTACCCAGCTTTTCTACAACTTTACCTAGTTTCCCATAATATCTTATCTTAAACATGTTAATATATCATTATGAGTAATTTATGCACAATAATTTGAAAAATTATGTGGAGAATGTACAATGTTTTTCCAAGCCCTTCTATTTAAGAAATTTATTGATGTTAATTGAGTAGCACATAATAATAACTATATAATAATCAATCTGCAAGGAAAATGTTATAGATTTAATAAAGTTCAGGGTAATGTTGTTTCTCTCATTGACCCATCACCAATACATTAACTAATATTGACATGTAAAAGTGGCAACATTTTTATTCCCACTGGTTCATTGGTACCAAATTAACACTGACAATTTTATTATTATCATTATTGACCTAAACCAGGATATTGAAAATGCAAGCTCATCAGAGTTTAATTACAATGAGTAAATATTAGATTTATGTCAATTGATAATGCAAATATTCACATTTTTAAGTTTTATAGAATTTCTATTAACTTTCTAAATTTCATAGACCTATGAAATTATTTTCTGGTATATATAAAATCTATCAAAAACAAAAAGTAAACAGAACAAAGTTAGAAAAGACAAAACTAGAAAAATTAATAAACTAAAAGTCTATTATTTTATTTTGACTGGCAAAAAACAGAGAAAGTTAGATTTATATAAATATGCAACAATTTTATAAACTTATTTTCTTGCCTTTGATTGTATTGCATTGTGCCTTCAAGGAAGATTCACCTCTCTTAAATCTTAAAGCACCCAATTGTTTTCAGTGCCATCATTGTTTTCTCTTCCTATGACTTCATGTCTTTTTTCATGCTCTCCATTCTTTATAAGATTTCTAAGACTGTTATATAATTTTAAAATATCATTAAGTAGATGATGTATTGGAGTAGGTTATCTCACTTCACCTTAACAACCACAGGCTTATACTGAATTGTTATTTGGTTTAGATCTTCTCAATCTATAGTTGTACTCACACTGTAGATAGACATCTTTTCTTCCCTGAAAATGAGTGAAATTGCTCATTCTGGAAACAGAAATCAAAATGAATTGTTCATATCAAAAAATGTGAGAAACTGTAAAATGTGCTCTACTGTAAAAATACACGTGAAAAATTTAATCACTTTGTTCTGGGTGACATTAGCATGTGGAGGAGGGGGACAGAGGGGAGTACATTTTATGTGACCCATGGAACCAAAAGAGAGAGAGGACTGCATTGGTGGTTCAAGAAACAAACACCATCTTCTGAGTCCTCTGGTCTCTGCAGGTATCTTATCTACCTGATTACCAAACATGTTTCTGGCATATGGTGGTATGGTCTATATCTTGGGAACTCATGGTTCTAGATGTACCTATAAAAATCCTTCAACTTGGGACTCCTTCCTACTTCTACTCACCTTTCCTCCTTGCCTCTTTGGGAATTTAATGTAGGAAAAAGAAGGCTTGACACATATTTCTAGTTACCTATGGCATTTTGTACTTTTCCCATACATCTGCAGCCTGGACAAATAAACTTTTCTTTTTCTCATCCTCTCTAATTACTGGATACTTAATATATACTTATGTAATATATGACCCTTACATTATTGAAGAAATGCTAGGATTCAAGTTGCTCAAACTTAACACTTTATATGGCAGGCAAGGGAACCCTAGTAATGGGAAATTTAAAAGGATTGAACATAATTGCTTTAACATGCCAAAGTATCATTTCTGTCCATGTGCAACCAGATAAATTTCTTAGAGACTGAGCCTTCACAGGAAGTTGACAATGAATTTTAAACTTCAGCTTGGTATTCTGATATCATTGCTTAATCCATATTATGGTTGTTAATTTTACTGAAAGTTTTCTTGCTTCAAGTAACTACCAATACTACTTGAGACATGCCAAGGCATATGGAGTAGAGAAGAGTGTAGTTGGACAGTAAGGAGGAGATGTTTGTGCAAGGCCTAGTATTCCCTGGAATGGAGTTTAGATTTTACAGAATTTTGGTCAGGTTAGTTAATGTTCCAGTTTATTCTTGCTTCTCATCCGGGAAATATACTATAGAGGATGGACAGAGGTTATGGCCTTAATTTAGTTCAGAGAAAACAGTGAAAAAAATGGTAGACTAGACAAATGTGAAGGTGGTATATAGGTCATAGAAAGTTGTGGTAATTTTTTCTAACACATATTTTGATAAGACATATTTTAGAACTGTATATGTATCATGGTGTAAAGAAAGTAAAAAAGGATTGCTCTAATAATTTTGCCCTAAGCAATGAGTGGATGGTAGTGTCAGTTGATTAGGAGTAAGGGTGAAATGAAGACGTGTCAAGATACATATCTCCTTTTTTAAAAAATATCTTTATTGGAGTATAATTGCTTTACAATGGTGAGTTAATTTCTGCTTTATAACAAAGTGAATCAGCTATACATATACATATATCCACATATCTCTTTGGCATTCAAGTATAGATATCAATTTATATAACTAGATCTTGAAAGAATTACAGAAGCTTTTAAAGTTATTTTTCTCTTAGAAAAGACATATATATATATATATATATATATATATATATATATATATATATATATATATATATAATGGAAACTTGATTACTGACCTCCGTTCTCATCTTAATCCTTAGTGGCACAGTGTAATCTTTTGAAAAATGAGTTTGAAACTATTTACTTTCTTCCTATTGGCAAGTCATTTTTTAAAAAACTATCTTTATTTTTACTGAGAAACATATGTTTTTGTAGTCATATTTTTATTTTAAAAGGGATAAACTGCATCAGAAAGATACCATATGTTTAAAAAAGTCTACAAACCTGTTTGAAATCATTTTCAATGGCTTTTACTGGTATTTAGGAAGGTCAAAAATCACAAAATGAATAAATTGATCTATTTAATAGACTAAGTTTTTTCTTAAATGTATACACAGTGTTATTGGTTAATGGAAGAGAGGAATAATACAGTGGTTGAATTGTACCATAAAAACCCTCTCAGCATAAAATACACACATATACAGTACAGCCACACACATATATATATATATATACATATGTTTAAAAATTTATTATAGTTTATTATTATTCAGGTATGATGAGACCAACATAAGGTGATTGCTATTGAAAAGAGAGTTTGTTACTCTCAGTTTCCAAGAGGAGGGGGAACACCACACCATGCAGGGCCACATGGGGAAGCACCAGGATGGGTCCAGAGGCAGAAGGAGCAAGTAGAAAGCATGGCAAGAGCCTTTGTTATGGCTTCCACAGGAAAGGCAAGGAAAGACAGGGTAAGTAGACTTAGAATTGGCTACTTTTGGATAATTTCAGTGTGTTCTAGGGTATAGAGACTGTCTTGAGTTATCTGGTACCTGGCTGGGGGGTGATATTAGAGCAAAAGATAGTGGCTCAACCTGTGAGAGCTCCAGAAAGGTGGTAACTGGCTAGTCTGTGCTCTGGATTGGTTGGTTTACAAGAGATTCCTTGGCTTCATTAAATTTATCTTTTACTCAAAATATGTTTTCTTAGAATAAAGGTTTTTTTTGAAGTTTCCTTCATCATCAGCTGTCACAGGGAGGCATTCAAAATAATTGGTATTGATTAAGCAATAGCAGTGGTAACATAACCATTTAAATGGAGCCACCTATCTAATTATATCTCTTTTATGCCTACACAATTATTACATAAACTTTGAGTATATTAGGAAAAATCAACACTCACTTGGAAATGAGATGAATAGTCATTAAAGAAATACTGTGTTTGGAGTAGGAAAATATAAATGTAGGATGAGAATAATTTGTATATATGTACAAGATATGAACATTTGCATTTTAAACGAAGGTTTTTTTTTTTAATTTCTCTAGAACATTTGTTTAAGAGTTTTTAAAGAACTCTGAAACCTAAGAGAATTAGCACAAAGACTTCTTAAATCTCAGAAAGTGTGGAAATCTTTTGATTTTAAACCATTATTAGAGTTTTGGTTGCAAGACTCAATCTTTGTTACCCTTCAGATGCCTCTTGGTTTCCATTCATTAAATTGTCAGAGAAGACTGAGCCTCTTCACTAACCAAAATTGAAATAGTATTAGAATTCTACCTGAATGCTCAAATACATTTCCAATTATAATCCTACAAATAAAATGCTAAAGTGTCCTTCTGTTTTCTAATATAGTAAAATACGCTTAAGTTCTAATCAAGAGAACAGTGTTGGAATTAGTGATTCCAAAACTCTGTGTGTGCTTTCTTTTCTATTTTTAAAAGCCATATTTTAAATAAATTTATCTTGAGTGTTTACAAGCTCCAATTTTAATAGTATTTATTATGATGTAAATGCAGAGCAAGAACCACTATTGTTTGTATGTTGCCTCTCAAACTGAAATTCTAATCATGTCATCCTACAAGTTAAAAAAGATTCATATTTTGGCATTACGTACAGGGAATTCCAAGGGAATTCTGCTCTGCTTATATTCTAGCCTCAAACTGTTGTAGTTCTGTTTCTGAAAATCTATGCTGAGGGTACTTTCTCTTGACTCATGTTTTATGCTTGTTGTTCTTTCTTCCTGAAATTCTCCCTTCTTTTCCACATCCATCTGGTTAAAGTTTATTCAACATTCACACATCACAGAAGTCATTTTCTCTGGGAAACTTCCTTATGTACACACCTCTCTTATGTGTCTTCATAGTATTTTGAATATTGCCTTACCATAGAAGGAATTTAAGTGTATTTTAATTATCTGACTGCCTTCCTTTCTGATATACTAGGCTTTAAATTTTACAAAGATAAAGATCCTGTTTTGTTATTCACCTGTGATCCCCAAACTAACACTATGCAAGTCACATAACAGGCACTCCAGAAAATATCATGAAAAAAAAGGAAAGAAAGGGAAGATATAACCACAACCAAATCTAAAGTTATATAAGTGATTCAAAAAGTTACATGAAAGTGTTCCATTATGTAGAAGAGGGGTCATAAAGCAGTAACATAGTCAATAACAAATGCACAAATGAAGAATATGGGTGGATATCAGGGTAAAGGTTGGAAAATGGCCTGCTGCCGAAACGGGCTTGCTGTTTGAGAACTCAAGCCAGAGTCCAGTAGAAGCATGGGTTGTGTCTTTCATGTTCTGTTTGTCTGACCTGGTGAAAAGACATCTGTCATGTGTGAGCTGGTCAGAGGACATCAGCATACGCCATTTTCAAATTGGGGATATACTGTCAGGATCAGTCTTGGGTGCTTCACTTTGCCAACATCTTGTGAAACACATACATGTTTCTCTTTAGATTTGCCAGTCTCCAGCCTGCTGTGAGCCAGAGACTGAGCAGATTCCACCTGGACCTCTGTGCTGCCTTGCTGCCCATCATATGTCAGGTCTTCTTATCTTCTTTTAACCTCTATACCAACAGCAGAATGAGAAATAACATAACCCTGGATATGCTGGTTGTGCTTTTATAATCTACTTGCTGCTTTAAAGCAATTATATTCAAAATGGAAAGATTTATCTCCAAGTGTGACATAAATCTGGTAATGACAAAAAAAGTATTTTTATTAACTGGTTAAATAAAGTCAAATTTTGTTTTCTAAGCTGTGGATCTTTCTTGGAGAAAATGTAATGAAAAAATGAGTCTGTTAAAGAAAGGAGAGTTCAAGTAATAGAGGAAACTTCTGTTCTTTCCATCACACAGGCAGCTTCAATATTTCCTCCTGGCTGATGAGTCTCATATCCACCTGTTACCCTAAATTTGCTGCAAATGCCAATGAAGAAAAGAAAGAAAGGAAGTTAAATCCACTTGGCCATGTATTCAGCAGCAAACAACATCCTAACTAGCCAATAATCTCCTATTTGCTTTCTTTTGTTCACAAAAGAAAATTTTCCATTCACTCGTTCACAAACTTGTGATTCATACAATTTGACATAAAATTTTAGGCTATTTTGTTCATTTTCTTTTTTTCAGTCAGTTATATTGAGATATAATTGACACATAACATTTTATAAGTTTAAGGTATATAATATTATGATTTGATACATGTATGTATTGCTAAATGATTACCGCAATATGGTTAGTTAGCACATACATCACCTTGCATAGTTACAGTTTGTGTGTGTGTGGTGAGAAGTTTTAACATCCTCTCAGTAACTTTCAAATATACAGTACAGTGTTGTTAACTATTGTCACCACGGTGTACAATACATCCCTAATATTTATTCATCTTATAACTGGAGGTTTGTACCCTTAAAAATGTTTTTCTTTGCCATATTCTTCTTCCTTTATGGGGGGTGGTGGCGGTAATTTTTGGAGCACCATTCGGAGGTCTTGCAAGTTTTGTGTGAATTTTATAATCATTATAAAAATTAATTAATTTCTAACCAATCTTGAGAAAGTTATGCTTTTTCTTTTGGGCAATGTTTTCATGACATAAATCAAAACAATCTCCCACTAGAATGAAACCACCTCAAAGGAAATACACTCCAAATAAATACTTCAATTAAAAGCTGAAAAGCACATGATTATCTTGATAGATCATGAAAAAGTAATTTATTCTACTCAACATCCATTTTTTATTAAATCTGAATACAGCCACAATTCAATGCATTCTCTGTCATCATAATGTATCAAAATTCAACTACTAACAAACTACATAATTAAGATTTTGAAGAGAGAAATATTATTCTGTATATAATACTAGCAAGTCCAACTGCAAGCAATTGAAAACAGGAAATAAGAAATGTATTTTTGTAGATGAAGTGTCTCCATAAAAATTATGAAAGAAATAATTGAAATATAATAAATGAGAATTTGGAAAATCACAGTCCCTCACTCAGTTCAAATACTGGGCTTGTTCTTAAACCCAGGGGCCATCAGTTGAAGAGATCTGGCCTTCTTGAGGAAGAATCTACAATGTGACCACAAGTATGTGTATTTATGTGTGTGTGTGTGTGTGTATTTTTATATATATATATATATATATATATATATACATATATATATTTCTCCCAATTTTTACCAAAAAGATCACAGTCATTTACCAGAATAACAAACATTGAGGAAGGATACCACCCAGATATTCTGAGGATTTTTGGATTCAGGATTTTATACCTGAGACCCAGAATGCTACCATGACCCTTTTGGAGTACAGCCATGTGGAGACCAGGTGATACATATCAGTCCAGCCCATGTTCTTTTGCTTTGAAAGCAGTGATCCTCAGACCAATCTTGAGGTTATTTCCCTGAACCCCTACCCTCAATACATTACTACCTTTCAAGAGAATCAAGCAGTCACACGCTGGCAAGTTTATTACATTTTACTCTTTCTTTCTTGACAGGGGGATGAGTAACAACAATTTGTATTTACTGAGATTATCACACATTCTGGAAATTAATTTGCCTAGGTTGTTCTCAATGCCTTTGCTGACAATTCTCTGAGGACTTGAAATCATAGGATGATGCATAACATGGCCTCAGACCAAGGGAATCAGTTTCTAGTGACGGGAAAGCAACGAAGGGTGCAATATCCTCCACCTCTGTTTTTTTCCTTCAAGATTTCTTTGGCTATTCGGGGTCTTCTTTGTCTCCATACAAATTTTAAGACTTTTTGTTCTAGTTCTGTAAAAAATGCCATTGGTAATTTGATAGGGATTGCACTGAATCTGTAGATTGCTTTGTAGATTGTCATTTTCACAATGTTGATTCTTCCAGTCCAAGAACATGGTATATCTCTCCATCTGTTTGTGTCATCTTTGATTTCTTTCATAGTGTCTTATAGTTTTCTGAGTACAGGTGTTTTACCTCCTTAGGTGGGTTTATTCCTAGGTATTTTATTCTTTTCATTGCAATGGTAGATGGGATTGTTTCCTTAATTTCTTTTTCTGATCTTTCATTGTTAGCGTATAGGAATGCAAGAGATTTCTGTGCATTAATTTTCCTGCAACTTTGCCAAATACAGTGATTAGCTCTAGTAGTTTTCTTGTGGCATCTTTAGGATTCTCTGTGAATAGTATCATGACATCTGCAAACAATGACAGCTTAATTCTTCTTTTCTATTTTGAATTCCTTTTATTTCTTTTCTTCTCTGATTGCCATAGCTAAAACTTCCAAAACCACGTTGAATAATAGTAGCGAGAGTGGACATCCTTGTCTTCTTCCTGATCTTAGATGAAATGCTTTCAGGTTTTCACCATTGAGAAGGATGTTTACTGTGGGTTTGTTGTATATGGCCTTTATTATGTTGAGGTAGGTTTGCACTATGCACACTTTCTGGAGAGCTTTTATCATAATAGGGTGTTGAATTTTGTCAAAAACTTTTTCTGCATCCATTGAGATGATCATATGGTTTTTCTCCTTCAATTTGTTAATATGGTGTATCACATTGATTTGTGTATATTGAAGACTCCTTGCATCTCTGGGATAAACACCACTTGATCATGGTGTATTATCCTTTTAATGTGTTGTCCTCTGTTTGCTAGTATTTTGTTGAGGATTTTTGCATCTATGTTCATCAGTGACATTGGCCTATAATTTTCTTTTTTTGTAGTATCCATCTGGTTTTGGCATCAGGGTGATGGTGGTCTCACAGAATGAGTTTGGGAGTATTCCTTCCTCTGCAATTTTTTGGAAGAGTTTGAGAAAGATGGGTGTTAGCTCTTCTCTAAATGTTTGATGAAATTCGCCTGTGGAGCCATCTGGTCCTGGACTTTTGTTTGTTGGAAGATTTTTAATCACCATTTCAATTTCATTACTTGTGATTGGTCTGCTCAAATTTTCTATTTCTTCCTGGTTCAGTCTTGGAAGGTTATACCTTTCTAAGAATTTGTCCATTTCTTCCAGGTTGTCCATTTTATTGGCATAGGGTTGCTTGTAGTAGTCTCTTAGGATGCTTTGTATTTCTGTGGTGTCCTTTGTAACTTCTCCTTTTTCGTTTCTAATTTTATTGATTTGAGTCCTCTCCCTTTTTTTCTTGATGTGTCTGGCTAATGGTTTATCAATTTTGCTTATCTTCTCAAAGAACCAGCTTTTAGTTTTATTGATTTATTGTTGATTGATTTATTTATTGTTTTCTTTGTTTCAATTTCATTTATTTCTGCTCTGATCTTTATTATTTCTTTTCTTCTACTAACTTTGGGTTTTGTTTGTTCTTCTTTCTCTAGTTCCTTTAGGTGTAAGTTTATATTGTTTATTTGAGATTTTTCTTGTTTCTTGAGGTAGGATTGTATTGCTGTAAACTACCCTCTTAGAACTGCATTTGCTGCATCTCATAGGTTTTGGATCGTCATGTTTTTGTTGTCATTTATCTCAAGGTATTTTTGAACTTCCTCTTTGATTTCTTCAGTGATCTCTTGGTTATTTAGTAACGTATTGTTTAGCCTCCATGTGTCTGTGTTTTTTACATTTTTTTCCCTGTAGTTTATTTCTAATCTCATAGGTTGTGGTCAGAAAAGAAGCTTGATATGTTTTCAATTTTCTTAAGTTTACTGAGGCTTGATTTGTGACCCAAGATGTGATCTATCCTGGAGAATGTTCCATGTGCATTTGAGAAAAAAGTGTAATCTGCTGTTTTCAGATGGAATGTCCTATAAATATCAATTAAATCTGTCTGTTCTATTGTGTCATTTAAAGCTTGTGTCTCCTTAGTAAGTTTCTGTCTGGATGATCTGTCCATTAGTTTGAGAAGTTTTAAAGTCCCCCACTATTACTGTGTTACTTTTGTTTTCCTCTTTTATAGCTGTTAGTGTTTGCCTTATGTATTGGGGTGCTCCTATGTTGGGTGCATATATATTTATAATTGTTATATCTTCTTGGATTGATCCCTTGATCATTATGTAGTGTCCTTCCTTGTCTCTTGTAACATTCTTTATTTGAAAGTCTATTTTATCTGATATGGGTATTGCTACTTCAGCTTTCTTTTGATTTCCATTTGCATGGAATATCTTTTTCCATCCCCTCACTTTCAGTCTGTATGTGTCCCTAGGTCTGAAGTAGGTCTCTTGTAGATGGCATATATATGGATCTTGTTTTTGTATCCATTCAGCAAGCCTGTGTCTTTTGGTTGGAACATTTAATTCATTCACATTTAAGGTAATCATCAATATGTATGTTCCTATTTCCATTTTCTTAATTGTTTTGGGTTTGTTTTTGTAGGTCCTTTTATTCTCTTGTGTTTCCCACTTAGAGAAGTTCCTTTAACATTTGTTGTAGAACTGGTTTGGTGGTGCTGAATTCTCTTAACTTTTGCTTGTCTGTAAAACTTCTGATTTCTCCATCAAATCTGAATGAGTTCCTTGCCAGGTAGAGTAATCTTGGTTGTAGGTTCTTCTCTTTCATCACTTTAAATATATAATGCCACTCCCTTCTGGCTTGTAGATCTTCTGCTTAGAAATTAGTTGTTAACCTTATGGGAGTTCCCTTGTATGTTGTCATTTTCCCCTTGTTGCTTTTAATAATTTTTCTTTGTCTTTAATTTTTGTCCATTTTATTACTATGTGTCTAGACATGTTTATCCTTGGGTTTATCCTGCCTGGGACTCTCTGTGCTTCCTGGAATTGGGTGGCTATTTCCTTTCCCATGTTAGGGAAGTTTTCAACTACAGTCTCTTCAAATATTTTCTCAGGTCCTTTCTCTCTCTCTTCTCCTCTGGGACCACTATAATGCGAATGTTGTTGCATTTAATGTGGTCCCAGAGGTCTCTTAGGCTGTCTTCATTTCTTTTCATTCTTTCTTCTTCATTCTGTTCCATAGCAGTGTATTCCACCATTCTGGCTTCCAGGTCACTTATCTATTCTTCTGCCTCAATTATTCTGCTATTGATTCCTTCTAGTGTATTTTTCATTTCAGTTATTATATTGTTCATCTCTGTTTGTTCTTTAATTCTTCCAGGTGTTCTTTAATTCTTGTAGGTGTGTGTTCTTTAATTCTTGTAGGCGTTTTTTCTTTAATTCTTGTAGGTCTTTGTTAAACATTTCTTGCATCTTCTAGGTCTTTGCCTCCATTCTTTTTCCAAGGTCCTGGGTCATCTTCACTATCATTATTCTGAGTTCTTTTTCTGGAAGGTTGCCTATCTCCACTTCATTTAGTTGTTTTTCTGGGGTTTTATCTTGTTCCTTCATCTGGTACGTAGTCCTTTGCCTTTTCATTTTATCTATCTTTCTGTGAATGTGGTTTACATTCTGCAGAATTGTAGTTCTTGCTTCTGCTGTCTGCCCTTTGATGGATGAGGCTACCTAAGGGGCTTGTGAAAGTTTCCTGATGGGAGGGACTGGTGGCGGTAGAGCTGGGTGTTGCTCTGCTGGGCAGAGCTCAGTAAAACTTTAATCCACTTGTCTGCTGATGGGTGGGGCTGAGTTCCCTCCCTGTTGGTTGTTTTGCCTGAGGTGACCCAGCACTGGAGCCTACAGCCTCTTTGTTGGGGCTAATGGTGGACTCTGGGAGGAGTCACTCTAAGGAGTACTTCCCAGAACTTCTGCTGCCAGTGTCCTTGTCCCCACAGTGAGCCACAGACACCACCTGCCTCTGCAGGAGACTCTCCAACACTAGCTGGTAGGCCTGGTTCAGTCTCCTATCAGGTCACTGCTCCTTCCCCTTGGGTCCTGATGCACACACTACTTTGTGTGTACCCTCCAAGAGTGGAGTCTCTGTTTCCCCCAGTCCTGTTGAGGTCCTGCAGTCAAATCCTGCTAGCCTTCAAAGTCTGACTCTCTGGGAATTCCTTCTTCCGTTGCTGGACCCCTAGGCTGGAAGCCTGACTTGGGGCTCAGAACTTTCACTCTAGTAGTGGACTTCTTTGTTATAATTGTTCTTCAGTTTGTGAATCACCCACCCAGTGGTTATGGGATTTGATTTTATTGTGATTGCGCCCGCCCTACCATCTCACTGTGTCTTCTCCTTTTCCTTTGGATGGATGTGGGGTATCTTTTATGGTGAGTTCCAGTGTCTTCCTGTGGATGATTGTTCAGCAATTAGTTATGATTCTGGCTCCCTCACAAGAAGGAGTGAGAACACGTCCTTCTACTCTGCCATCTTCTCAGGAAATTTTTCAAGAAAGATAGGTTTAAATCAATGTATTTTATGCTAACCAAATCTAAGAATGACCCTACTGTATAGTTCAGCAAACTCTACTCAGTGCCCTGTGGTAACCTCTAGAAAATATGAGCTGCTCACAAAACATGGAATAAACATCTGAATGTGCTCACTGTGATCACCCTGTCAGAAGAATAGGAACAGTAGGCATCCCTCTCTCTTCTAAAAGAGGGCTTCTAATAGTGCTGCTGTCTGGTTAAGGTGTCTGAGAGAGCCAGGCTTCAGTTCTTATAATAGGCTAAAATTATATAAAAATACATAAATCCAGAAACATATTGTAAAACTACTATCATTTAAGAACCTAACAAAAATAATATATAATCGCTCTCTAGCAAGAAGAGACAGATCAAATTTCTTTGTGTTCACAAAGAAAAAATTTGAGGATATTTTTATATGGAGGAGATTTTGAGTTTCATTTAACCTAACCACTTTATTTTAAAAATCAGGATGCAGAAATCCTAAGTTTGAAATTTCTTGCTCATTTGCTTTATAGCTAGTTTATTGTAGATTTAGGACTTCTCAGCTATTACAATGATATTTCCACGAGACCAAGCTGAGAATATTGAGAATCTGAGATTTTTCTGTGACTTAGACCTCATGGTGTTTGGTTTTCTATTTGATGCTTTGTAAATAGTTATTAACTATTACTTAATGGTTAAATAATTATTCTCATCTTTAATCAGATTGGAATAATATTAGTATTACAATATCTTTAAATTGCCACATAGTGAACAATTAATGTGGAAAAAAAGTCAAGTCAATGAGAAACATATAGGGCTTCCCTGGTGGCACAGTGGTTGAAAGTCTGCCTGCCAATGCAGGGGACACGGGTTCGTGCCCCGGTCTGGGAAGATCCTACATGCCACGGAGTGGCTAGGCCTGTGAGCCATGGCTGCTGAGCCTGCGTGTCTGGAGTCTGTGCTCCACAACAGGAGAGGCCACAACAGTGAGAGGCCCACTTACCACAAAAAAAACCCCAAAACCAAAAACAAACAAACAAAAAAATAACCATATCAAACTAGATTTAAACAATGATGCAAAACTTCCAGAATGATTAGTATGGTAGAGGAATTATTTACAGTAGATTTATATTATAATGCATGTATTGGAAAATATATTTTTAAAAGTTTCTAAGCAGTGTAATTGCATTATAAAGTGTGTAAGCTTTATCCTTTAATGTTTAGAAAAATTTGCGGAAGTAGCTCTACAAACAACTTCTAATTTTACAGGTTTATTTACTATCTGAAATTTTTTTGTCATATATAGGAAATAACTGATATGTGCTTTGTAAAACTGTGGTTATTTTAGATGATGTTTGTAAGATGCTTTTGAATTACATTCATGATATATTTTACTTAACTGATACCATTCAAGACAGTGATACCTTAACCTTTTAAAATTACCTTATTTAGTGAATTTTAAGTAATATCAACATTTAGTTCAATAATAATAACAGAAACTAATAGCATATATCATAATCATAACTAAATGGAATAAAAATGAATTACACTTCTGTGCTTCACAAAATGTTACAAAGAGAAGTCTTTAAAAACTTCCCACACTGTTTGGGGAGCTTTGATGATTTGTAAATATTAAAGGTTCAGAACTGCATTCATGAATTTGCTGTATAGCAGTTTGCCTGTGAGACAGTAACACAATGTTCGATGGACTGTTAAAATCACTTCACTTACCACTGAACTGAAACTAAGAAGAAACATCTGTATGGTACAAAGTGACACAACTCAAACACTGCAGGAATAGAAATGAAGATGAAATGGATGATTCATCATATAACCAAAAAGTGAATTTATCTATACAATATAATTATCTTAATTGGTGTTAGTTAAAAATGAGGACTAAATTTCCCAATTGAATTAAATTACTACTAGTTAGTTATGGAAAAGTGCAGAGAAATTTTAACTCCAACAAACATGACTGCACCTGCAGCTCTGCTTATATAAATTCATGTATTTTAAATATCAGCTTAAAGAGGTCTGTCCTGTAGGAAAGAAATGATAAAGTAGCATTATTATTTGGCATGTGAATATATTAGTGTTTTGAAGCAGATTTTCCTTCTGTATACCACCACTTCTTTCTTATATGCAATTAAACACGCAATTGTATCAAAGTGCTCTATATAATCAAAAGTTCCAAAAAGCTATTAAGAACTATTACACAATTATAGTATTTTAGTCAAAAATAAATAAAACCCCTTTACATTTAAAGTAAGTTCTATTTCACCCAGTATGATTTCTTCTTCTTCTGATAAAAATTGCCATTTTATTTTATTTTATTTTTTGTTTTTTAAATTGGAACTTATGCTTTATTCATTTTAGCTTTGAAAGATTAAAAAATCTTGCCTGGAACATTAATTTAAAATATATTTCACTATATAACTCCATTTTATTTACATTTTATTAATTTAATTTTTTTATATATTGCAAACAGTGACAGCTTTACTTCTTCTTTTCTGATATGGACTCCTTTTATCTCTTTTTCTTCTCAGATTGCTGTGGCTAAGACTTCCAAAGCTATGTTGAATAATAATGGTGAGAATGGGCAACCTTGTCTTGTTCCTGATCTTAGTGGAAATGGTTTCAGTTTTTCACCATTGAGGATGATGTTGGCTGTGGGTTTGTCATATATGGACTTTATTATGTTGAGGTAAGTTCCCTCTATGCCTACTTTTTGGAGGGTTTTGATCATAAATGGGTGTAGAATTTTGTCAAAAGCTTTTTCTGCATCTATTGAGATGATCACATGGTTTGTCTCCTTCAATTTGTTAATATGGTGTGTCACATTGATTGATTTGCGTATATGAAAGAATCCTTGCATTCCTGGGATAAATCCCACTTGATCATAGTGTATGATCCTTTTAATGTGCTGTTGGATTCTGCTTGCTAGTATTTTGTTGAGGAGTTTTGCATCTGTGTTCATCAGTGATATTGACCTGTAGTTTTCTTTTTTTTGTGACATCTTTGTCTGGTTTTGGTATCAGGGTGATGGTGGCTTCATAGAATGCGTTTGGGAGTGTTCTTCCCTCTGCTCTATTTTGGAAGAGTTTGAGAAGGGTAGGTATTAGCTCTTCTCTAAATGTTTGATAGAATTTGCCTGTGAAGCCATATGGTCCTGGGCTTTTGTTTGTTGGAAGATTTTTAATCACAGTTTCAATTTCAGTGCTTGTGATTGGTCTGTTTATATTTTCTATTTCTTCCTGGTTCAGTCTCAGAAGGTTGTGCTTTTCTAAGAATGTGTCCATTTCTTCCAGGTTGTCCATTTTATTGACATATAGTTGATTGTAGTAATCTTTCATGATCCTTTGTTTTTGGCAGTGTCAGTTGTTACTTCTTTTTATTTCTAATTCTATTGATTTCAGTCTTTTCCCTTTTTTTCTTGATGAGTCTGGCTAATGGTTTGTCAATTTTGTTTATCTTCTTAAAGAACCAGGTTTTAGGTTTTTTTGATCTTTGCTATTGTTTCCATCATTTCTTTTTCATGTATTTCTGATCTGATTTTTTATGATCTATTTCCTTTTGCTAACCTTGGGGGGTTTTTTTGTTCTTCTTTCTCTAATTGCTTTAGGTGTAAGGATAGGTTGTTTATTTGAGATGTTTCTTGTTTGTTGAGGTAGGATTGTTTTGCTATAAACTTCCCTCTTAGAACTGCTTTTGCTGCATCCCATAGATTTTGGGTCACCATGTTTTCATTGTCATTTATTTCTAGGTATTTTTTAATTTCCTCTTTGATTTCTTCAGTGATCTCTTGGTTATTTAGTAGTGTATTGTTTAGCCTCCATGTGTTTGTATTTTTTACAGTTTTTTTTTTCTGTGATTGATATCTAGGCTCATAGTGTTGTGGTCAGAAAATTGATATGATTTCAATTTTCTTAAAATTACTAAGGCTTGATTTGTGACCCAAGATATGATCTATCCTGGAGAATGTTCCATGAACACTTGAAAAGAAAGTGTATTCTGTTTCTTTTGGATGGAATGTCCTATAAATATCAATTAATTCCATCTTGTTGAATGAGTCATTTAAAGTCTGTGTTTCCTTATTTATTTTCACTTTGGATGATCTGTCCATTGGTGAAAGTGGGGTGTTAAAGTCGCCTATTATTATTGTGTTACTGTCGATTTCCCCTTTTATGGCTGTTACCATTTGCCTTATGTATTGCGGTGCTCCTGTGTTGGGTGCATAAATATTTACAACTGTTATATCTTCTTCTTAGATTGATCCCTTATCATTATATAGTGTCCTTCTTTGTGTTTGGTAATAGTCTTTATTTTAAAGTCTATTTTGTCTCATATGAGAATTGCTACTCCAGCTTTCTCTTGATATCCATTTGCATGGAATATCTTTTTCCATCCCCTCACTTTCAGTCTGTATGTGTCCCTAGGTCTGAAGTAGGTCTCTTGTAGACAGTGTATATATGGGTCTTGTTTTTGTATCCATTCAGCCAGTCTCTGACATTTGGTTGGAGCATTAATCCATTTACATTTAAGTTAGTTATGGATATGCATTTTCCTATTACCATTTTCTTAATTGTTTTGGGTTTTGCAGTATAGGTCTTTTCCTTCTCTTGTGTTTCCTGCCTAGAGAAGTTCCTTTAGCATTTGTTGTAAAGCTGGTTTGGTGGTGCTGAATTCTCTTAGCTTTTGCTTTTCTGTAAAGGTTTTAATTTCTTCATTGAATCTGAGTGAGATGCTTGCTTGGTAGAGTAATCTTGGTTGTAAGTTTTTCCCTTTCATCACTTTAAATATGTCCTGCTGCTCCCTTCTAGCTTGCAGAGTTTCTGCTGAAAGATCAGATGTTAACCTTATGGGAGTTCCTTTATGTGTTATTTGTTGCATTTTCCATGCTGCTTTTAATTTTTTTTTTAGATTTAATTTTTCATAGTTTGATTAATATGTGTCTAGACGTGTTTCTCCTTGGATTTATCCTGTATGGGACTCTCTGTGCTTCCTGGACTTGATTAACTATTTCCTTTCTCATATTAGGGAAGTTTTCAACTATAATTCTTCAAATATTTTCTCAGTCCCTTTGTTTTTCTCTTCTTCTTCTGACACCCCTATAATTCAAATGTTGGTGCATTTAATGTTGTCCCAGATGTCTCTGAGACTGTCCTCCATTCTTTTCATTCTTTTTTCTTTATTCTGCTCTGCGATAGTTATTTCCACTATTTTATCTTCCAGGTTTTATCATTCTTCTGCCTCAGTTATTCTGCTATTGGTTCCTTCTAGGGAATTTTTAATTTCATTTCTTGTGTTGTTCATCATTGTTCATTTGCTCTTTAGTTCTAGGTCCTTGTTAAATGTTTCTTGTATTTTCTCCATTCTATTTCCAAGATTTTGGATATCTTTACTATCATTACTCTGAATTCTTTTTCAGGTAGACTATTTCCTCTTCATTTGTTTGGTCTTATGGAGTTTTACCGTGCTCCTTCATCTGCTGTTGTTTCTCTGTCTTCTCATTTTGCTTATCTTACTGTGTTTGGGGTCTCCTTTTCGCACGCTGCACTTTCATGGTTCCTGTTGTTTTTGTTGTCTGCCCCCAGTGGCTAAGATTGGTTCAGTGGCTTGTGTAGGCTTCCAGGTGGAGGCTACTGGTGCCTGGGTTCTGGTGGATGAGGCTGGATCTTGTCTTTCTGGTGGGCAGGACTGCTTCCAGTGGTGTGTTTTGGGGTGTCTGTGACCTTATGATTTTAGGCATCCTCTCTGCTAATGGGTGGGGTTGTGTTCCTGTCTTGCTATTTGTTTGTCGTAGGGTGTCCAGCACTGTAACTTGCTGGCCGTTGAGTGGAGCTAGGTCTCTGCATTGCGATAGCGATCTCTGGGAGAGCTTTTGCCGTTCAATAATGTGTGGAGCTGGGAGGTCTCTGGTGGACCAATGTCCTGAACTCGGCTCTCCCACCTCAGAGGTTCAGGGCTGACACCTGGCCAGAGCACCAAGACCTTTTCAGCCACATGCCTCAGAAGAAAAGAGAGAAAGAAAAGAAAGAAAGAAAAAATAAAAAAAATAAAGTTATTAAAATAAAAAATAAATAAATATATTATTAAAAATAAAAGTATAAAAAAATAATAAAAGAAAGAATAGAGCAACCAAACCAAAACACAAATCCACCAATGATAACAGGTGCCAAAAACTATACTAAGGAAAGAAAAAAAGGACAGACAGAATCCAAGGACAAAAGGTAAAAGTAAATCTATACAGACAAAATCACACAAAGAAGCATACACATACACACTTAGAAAAAGAAAAAAAAGAAAAATATATATATATATTTAAAAAAAATTGGAGAGAACAACCAAAATCAATAAACAAATCTACCAATGATAATAAGCACTAAATACTAAGATAAACATAAAACCAGAAGCAAATTAGATGCAGAAAACAAACCTCAATTCTACAGTTGCTCCCGAAGTCCACCTCCTCAATTTTGGGATGATTCATTGCCTATTCAGTTATTCCACAGATACAGTGTACATCAAATTGATTGTGGAGATTTAATCCTCTGCTCCTGAAGCTGCTGGGAGAAATTTCCTTTACTCTTCTTTGTTCGCACAGCTCCTGGGGTTCAGCTTTGAATTTGGCCCCACCTCTGTGTGTAGGTCGCCTGAGCACATCTCTTCCCCTCCCAGACAGGAAGTGGTTAAAGGAGCAGCTGATTAGGGAGCTCTGGCTCACTCAGGCCAGGGGGATGGGGTATGGAATGCAGGGCAAGCCTGAGGCAGCAGAGACCAATATGATTTTGCAACAGCCTGAGGCGTGCTGTGTGTTCCAGGGGAAGTTGTCCCTGGATCACAATACCCTGGCAGTGATGGGCTGCACAGCCTCCTGGGAGGGGTGGTGTGAATAGTGACCTGTGCTTGCACACAGGCTTCTTGTTGGCTGCAGTAGCAGCCTTAGCATTTCATGCCCATCTCTGGTGTCCACGCTGACAAAAAAAAAGAAAAAAAGAAAAATTATGATGCTCTCCTGTTCTTAGTGCAAAGTAGCAGGAAATGATAATGTGGTATTTTTAAATAGCCTAGGTTAAAGATGATTTTATTTTTGCTATCATTCTTCACAGTATATGGAATATGTTACTATGTGATTACGTTTGTTACTTACTGGGAATTCAGGACTTTTATATGCTTTGATAGAGTGGACACTATATTTATCATTCTTCACAGTATCATTCTTCACAGTATATGGAATATGTTACTATGTGATTACGTTTGTTACTTACTGGGAATTCAGGACTTTTATATGCTTTGATAGAGTGGACACTATATTTACTGCTTTTCCTTTTGACACTTTTATTATCTTTTTTTATTACAACAGATACATATTTGAATTTGATTATATTAGCTGTTATTTCTCTCTCTCTCTCAGCCTTTTTTTTTTTTTTTTTTTTTTTTTTGCGGTACATAGGCCTCTCACCGTTGTGGCCTCTCCTGTTGCGGAGCACAGGCTCCGGGTGCACAGGCTCAGCAGCCATGACTCACGGGCCTAGCCGCCCCGTGGCATGCGGGATCTTCCCAGACTGGGGCATAAACCCGTGTCTCCTGCATCGGCAGGTGGACTCTCAACCACTGTGCCACCAGGGAAGCCCTCTCAGCCTTCTTTTGATTTATCATTGAGCTTGCCCTGATCAAATGCTTCTGTTCAAGTGCATCACCCATATGTAGAACTACAGTGGAAATAATAAAAAAAGAAAGAAAGAAAGAAACCCAAAAACCCTCTGGCACAGCTACCACACAAATTTCACTTTCTCTTAACCCCTTCCCCATGTATTTTCTAGATATGATTTCCCTTCTAAAAGGTCAATAACTAAATAATGCTTAAATCCCTTATTCAGTAGACCTGTTGCTGAGAAATAAATAAATAAATAAATCAATAGTATTTATAAAACTTATGAAATATCAGAATACATTTCAGATAATCTAAAATCTCAGAAAATACGTTTTCCCAAGAATCTACCTTAAGAAATGTGTTTTCCCTGAAACGTATGTGTGGTAAAATATTGTATCCAATTGAATAATTTATAGGTTGGTAGTAGGATATCTCATTGAGTAATTCTACAGATTATTGATTTGATTAAAGTGAATTGAGTTCAAGAGTGTCATTTCTCTTTCATCCACAACAAATCAAGTAGCAGCCCTGATGCAGTGTAGTTGGTGTTTGAGGTTACTACCACCACCGTTTTTTTAATTAGTTGCTTCCTACTGTGTAGCTGAAAGCTGTGTACACAGTATTGGAGATGATGACAAATTTGGGGCTTTTTGGACTTTAGACCTAAGTAACTGATCCAAGACTATCTCTGTGTTTAGGATTGTTCCTGTTGCTCTTCTATTTCATCATTTAAATTCCATAAGGCAAATGAACATTAACAAATATTTTTCATTTTAGTTGGTTTCCATAAAAGAGTCATTTCAATAACTATCCAATATAAAATATGCAATTTCAGCTTGAGAGTATAATCTCTTATGTATCATGACATACATTTATTTTTTAGGGGGAAATTGGTAACTCACCAAAAGGTCTTTAGAGTAAACATGTAGCTGCTATTATGCATAATCTCTAAAAGTCGTCATAGTTTTCCACTCTGTTAAACTCAACTCAACTTTATTCTACACTCCATGGTTTAGGAAATCTACCCTTTTCTTTGTTCTTTCCCCTTAAATATAATTGACCTTCTGTGTATGACACACTATTGTTAACTGTGTCAAGGGCTTGAAATAATTGAAAGAATATCATCCTTTTCAAAAATGATCTTATAATTTAGTGACTCAGTCATGTTTACTTGGTAGTTGATGTTGAATGTGACCCTTCAGGTCCCCTTAACCAACTGGTGCGTCTCTCTCCCAGCTATTCTCAAGCTTGTGCTTAGCAGACCTGCCCTCTTCAGAAATTTGCTTTCAGCCAAACAGCAACCACCTCAGCAGGAGTTCTATCCCACCCAACTCCACCCCCATTTTGAGTGCACACCTTGGCCAGTGACTTATTGGAGTAAGGTTCGATGTAACTTGTTACGAGGTTCCATTGACTTTTTTTTTTTTTTTTTGTGGTACACGGGCCTCTCACTGTTGCGGCCTCTCCCGTTGCGGAGCACAGGCTCTGGACGTGCAGGCTCAGCGGCCATGGCTCACGGGCCCAGCCGCTCCGCGGCATGTGGGATCTTCCTGGACTGGGACACGAACCCGTGTCCCCTGCATCGGCAGGCGGACTCTCAACCACTGCGCCACCAGGGAAGCCCTCCATTGACTTTTTGATCCCAGCTTCCACATGGGACCAGACTGAAAGTAATCAATAGCTGAGATGACATTATTACTTAAAAATTTTCTCCAGAACTTTTATTGTATCACTTTTTCCCCTCATCCTGAGAGCCTTTCACCAATAAGCCACATGAAAAAAAAAATTCTCTATCTTATATTCTGCTTCTAGGAAACTTAAGACTGTGCATACCAGGAATCATCCTAGGAAATAGCCCCTGAGAATGTGACTCTGGATGACAATGAGGATCTCATCACTGGTTGCAAATGGAATATTGACAGTCCTTGGAATGCTCTAGAAGTATAATTGCTAAGGTCTCATCTATGATGGACCAAAGTAGGATACAGTAAAAAGAGGATGCACTGGCAATGCAGTGTCTCAGGTTTTTGAGAGATATCAGAGAGAGAGATAACAATTATAAGAACAGTAGAATTGTATGGCAGTTGCTAAGTGTCAATGATTAATCTGAGAAAGTGATAGTCTCAGATCCATTAATCAACAATTTAAGGTAATTTATGAATGTCAGAATGCCTCCTTGGAAGTTTTTAAAGGGACCATTACCTCCTGCAGCTAGAGGGTGAAGACGGCTGGATATCAGGAATACGGCATAATTGTAAAAGTGGTAGAAATTCAGAGATGTCTGCATTCTCAACCTAGATG
Source organism: Lagenorhynchus albirostris (assembly GCF_949774975.1). NCBI lineage: Eukaryota > Metazoa > Chordata > Mammalia > Artiodactyla > Delphinidae > Lagenorhynchus > Lagenorhynchus albirostris. The sequence continues at coordinate 101,834,565 of NC_083099.1, forward strand.
CATGCCCTGTGCCAGAGTCAATAACATGAGAGGAAAGGAGGCTGAGATGAGATTTGAGATGAAAATATAAGGGTAGATGACTGGAAATCCTTGAATGCTTAGATGCCCATTAGAGGATAATGGCAACCCTTTGATTAAAGATTATGAAGAAGTCTAAACTGATGTACTCTATTGGCAGGACAATTCTTCCTATCCTTAGGATCTGCCCCACCTTTTCTCCTTGGCAGAAGACCAGTAACTATTGTCAATCTCAACATGACCAAACTGGGAGTCAATATTTTAAGGGTGCTGAATGAGATATGTGTGTGTGTACTTTAAAACTGGATAATTTTTTTTTATATCCAAGCACTCTCCTGGACTTGAGATTTAATACTTTAGAAAGAGTCTTTAGAGTCTTAGAAATGGCCCACATTAAACAAAATGAGGCTTGCAGAGGAGAGTGGAGGCAGAGAATGGAGGAAGGGAACAAAGTCTTGGAGAAATAGATATACTAAAATGTAAGACACAAGAAATCATCTACTGTGTTTGTTCCTAGGTGAAACTAGTTAAGACTGCATTTACAATGACAAAAATGAAAGCCTAGTTAAGGGGAGCACCAATATCACAGCAGAGCTTAGTGATGGATGTTCTCTGTACAGTGATGCTGAAAGTAGGAGATACTGTTGTAGAACTGGGTTCCCATTTATAATTGGGCAGAGTACAATTTCTGAATAGAAGAAGACAGTTGGCAATACTTTAGTCATAGAGGAAATGTGGGCATGATTTCCTTTATGGGCAGCAAAACCAAAAGGACATGTCTCACCTATAGGATCCTGAATAACATCATCTTAATCCCTTGGAACTGTTTAATGGCAAAAGCAGTGAGGTGGTGAGCATATGATTGTGGGATCCTCTAGTTCTACCATAGACTATATTATAGCATAGTAAGTGGTGCATCTGGGTCTCCAGCATGGAGATTATACCTTGCAAAGATGGTGAATTGTGAGGGAATATATGTGGAAAAGGATGAACTGAATGATTCAGTATTTTGGCATTTGAGGTATACAGAGGAAATTATAAAGATTTTGGAATTAGGTGTTCATAGTTGAGTGCTTTTGATACATTGAAGAGAGAAAATGACCAGTTCAGGGCAGTCAATTACTGATCCCTTATTATCATTTTTGACACTGATCAGATGTCAGTTCCCTAGAGAGAGCTTCCTTGACCTACAAAATAGCCATGGAGTTTCATCTTTCAGATCTCACTTCAAGAGATCATAGGGAACATAGCTAATTGACATTCTCTAGCTTTGGCATATTCTATTTATTTTATGTTCCTGAGGACATGCTTCTCTAAGGCTACTTCTAACCAATGACTGAGTACAGTGAGTGAACTAGAACTCAACTACTCTTGCTTGGTGTAAGATTCCCTTAATGGGACACATTAAGCTACTTGGATCGAAACTAAAAAACTCAAGGATATTTATGCAAGAAATGTGATTTGTATGTATTTGTAACTCTAATTTGTCCATTAGAGAAAAGGAAAAAGATGTGTTTTTTTCTATAAAAATATTTTTTCTGAAATTTAATATTTCTCTTTAACATTATCTAATTCACATTATATAACTTATTAGGTAAATTTGTTTAGATGTGTTCAACATGTTGTGATGTGTTCAACAATGATGTGTTCATGATGTGTTCAACAATGACATGAGAATAGAAGAGGGGATGAGCTCTGTATTTCATCAGTGTGAAGTTCTGATGCATATAGATGACTTATCTGTATAAATTGAAAATTACATCGTCAAAGTGTTTGAGAGACTGAGAAAAAGAAGTATGTACTTGGCTATGTTAGATTCAAACTGAACAGGAAAAGACATCCTAATGATCATATTTATCCAGTCTATTTGTCCAGTTAATCATAATAGTGGAATTGACAAGGATTTGAAGTCAGCTTTCTAGCATATTATAGTAGTATTTACATATCTGCCAAAACGGAAAATACCAAAAACATTAAGATTTTTTTCACAAATGGCCAAAGCCATAATTTTGACAAAAATGTTTTTCCAGAATGTACTAGATGTATAAGGATAAATACATCTTGTAGAATAAAAAAAAGTTAGTAAAAATTTTTTAAAAAATGGATTGAATAGCTTATACCCAGTTAAAAGGAGAAATGAAAACTGAAAGGCAGATCCAAAGGACTTATCCAGAAGGTACCTCAAAATTATAGAGAAAGAAAGTATTAAAGGTAAGAGTCATGGCAACTAGAATAAAGGGTCTATGGCATGTTTAATCAAAATTCCAGAAGGCAATAATGGAATGATTTAAATTTGAAAAAAAATTCTATTCAATGAGGAAATGTCTCAAAATTTACAGAATTATTTAATTCCAAATACTAAGGTCCAAGGACCTCTAAGGCACCCTTACTTATAAATAAAAAGAAATTAATTTTAGGAGATATTACAGTAAAAGTAAAGGGTAATGTAGTAAAGAGACAGCAGGAAAGAGAGAGAACCTAAAAGAGAACTGCTATTGGAATAGAAGCTGATGTATGAACCCAAACATGGAAGCTAAAAGACAGTGGAATATTATCTACAGTGTGCTATAAAGATTAACAGTCCACCTAAAATTCTATATCTGGAATCCCTAACCTTCAAGAATATTTGGAAAATAAAGCTATTTCCAACCAAATAAAAATTGAAAGAGTTTATCACCAATAGATTTTACTAGACAAAGTTTCAGAGTTTATACTTCAGGCATGAGGAAATACAATGATTCCAGGTAGAAGGACTAAAGGCAAAAATTCAAGAGAAAAAATACTGGGAAGTAAGTGTTAAGGAAGATGAATCAGGATATCTGGTCAAGGAATATTTTTGGGGGGGCATTTTTTGTTTTGTTTTATTTAAGGTAAAATATGCCAAATCATATATGAGTGCTAATGGAAAGGATTGAGTACTGAGGAAGACAACAAAACTGATGAAATATGAGCTGAGAGTGTTATGTGGTTATAATCCAAAAAGACAAATGAAGGGATTGTATGTTTCAAAAGTGGAAAGTATGTTGTCTGATTTGAAAGTGGAAAGATGAGCAGGTTATAAACTAATGAATTCTCTTCTGTTTTCTCTTTTTCCTCCTTCCTTCTTTCCTTTTTCTTCCTTTCTACCTTTTCTCCTTTCTTTCTTTCTGATGTGTGAGGTAAAGTTAGGCGTTCAAAATAAAAGAAAGAGGGAACCTGTGATTAGAGTGGAGTGAAGAAAGTGTGTAAGAGGAGAAGCAAGGACTTTTTTGAGAAGAAAGCAAGATTAGCAAACTGCTGATAATCCTCTTCATCCTCTCCTGCCCTCTCTGTCCATTGCGCTCTTACAAATTTCTTGCAAATTCTTGCAACCACTCTTCCTTAAATTACCAGGAGTTATATCTTGTTGCACTGGTATTCTTTCCAAGTTTATCTCCAGCTCAGTGCTCTGTTGTGACTTTTAGACTAAGCTTCAAATTAGTATCTTATTTCCTTCCTTGAAAGCATTCCGCAGTGGTACCAAATTATCTAAGTCAAGCTCCTTTCCATAGTGTATCCCTCAAATGCATCAGATGCTATTTTTCTTCTCCCTCCCGTTGCTCAAATTGTTTCTCTTGCCTGGGGTCTCCAATTATTCACAACTCCCACTTCCCTTTCCTCACCAATAGCTGCCTAATCAAAGGCCTTATTCTTTAATAGATGAATCTTTAGATTCAGAATTTTCCAATTGAAGAAACTTGTATGGTCATCAAGAGCAATGGTTCTGTATAACTTAATATTGGATACAAGATTATGCTTGGTCACTTAATAATTTGATCTTGGAAAATATTTTGAATTTCTCTAATCCTAAATTTGTCATTAATTCAAGGTTGCTAACAAGCGTTTGCTAGGAATATAGAAAAGATTGCAATATATAAATTATGTGTCTAGCAGATGGTTCAAGAAATATTGACTATTTTTACAAAAGTCATATATTTATTTCAGTTTATATTCTTCAGTTTGAACATATCTACATACATGCCTTCTTCCCTATTTCTTCACTTACCACTGAATTACTTATTAAAAATATACCACATTGGTTCTGGGGTGCGGCTATATATATATATTCAATGATTCCCTTTTCAAAAATACTGGAATTCTAAATTTCATTAGAATTACTAGAATATATTTATATTTTCCCAAATATTAAAATCATATCGAAGGACCCACTTAAAAAAATAGGTCATTTCTGAAATTAGGTAATGTTGTTTCCGTAGTACTGTTTTTATACATTTTTAATAAAAATGTTTATATTTCATCTCACATTGTTACCGTTTGTGTGTATGATGAATATATTTGAAATCTACTCTCTCAGCATATTTTCAGTGTTCAATACTAATGCTTTTAATCTCATCTTGCCTTATTTTTACTCAATGTTAAGACTTATTTTTTCTTATTTTAAAAAAAAATTTTATTGGAGTATAATTGATTTACAATGTTGTATTAATTTCAGGTGTACAGCAAAGTGAATCAGTTATACATATATACACTCTTTTTTTAGATTCTTTTCCAATATAGGCTGTTACAGAGTACTGAGTAGAGTTCCCTGTGTTATACGGTAGGTTCTTATTAGTTATCTATTTTATATATAGTAGTGGCTATGTTGTAAATCCCAATCTCCCAATTTACACCTCACCCCCTTATCCCCTGGTAACCATAAATTTGTTTTCTACATCTGTGAAGACTTGTGTTTTGTAACTAAGTTGATTTGTACCATTATTTTAGATTCCACATACAAGCGATATCATATGATATTTGTCTTTCTGTGTCTGACTTCACTCAGTATGACAATCTCTAGGTCCATCCATGTAGCTGAAAATAGCATTATTTTGTTCTTTTTTATGGCTGAGTAATATTCCATTGTATATATATGTACCATGTCTTCTTTATCCATTCCTCTGTTGATGGACATTTACATTGATTCCATATCCTGGCTATTGTAAAGCTAGAAAGTCCAGAGATAAACCCACACACCTATGGTCACCTAATCTATGACAAAGAATATTTTTCCTCTTTAAAAATAATAATTTTGAATGTATCTTTTACATGTGAAGAGCTAAGAATAACTTTGGTACATGGAATACAACTCTAATAGGCAGCACTGTTATCTACAATACTTTCTATGGCCTATAATACATAAATATCTATAACATATAGCTCATATGACCTTTATCTACTCCTTAGAACAATGTTAAATCTCAAAATATTTCAATTAAATGGGCATTTGTATCCTGCAACCTCAAGTAAGGTCCATTGGTAGGATAGAATCCTGTCAACATAATTAAACATTAAAATTCAAACAAGCTTATCAGACTTTATATTAGGCTCACACCCCAATCAATTAAAATAGATTCTAGTGTAATAAGAGGAATGGGATAAATTAATACATCCATGCTCTATAATTATACATTGTTAAATGTATGTGTAAATAAAATCAATAATAAATAGGATTAATTTAGTTATGTCAATTTCTAATTTCTTTTTACTGAAAAACTGGTGGTAAATATTAATCATGTCACTGAGAACTTTTTCTTGACCAATTGGGATAATCATTGTGTTGAACAAGTTCTTGTCCTCATTGATTTAGCCTGTTTTCAAATATCTCTTCTTTGCTCATATACTTATTCAAAATCCTTAAGTAACCAATGTTTAAAGCTCAATTTCTAGGAAAGTTTCTCCTTCCTTTCAATATGCTCTATGATTTCTGTCTGTTGTAGAGTTTTGTTTACCTACCATAAACTCATGTATTGATCTTTTTGTTTGTCTGTGTGTTGTGTTGCCACTATAAGATTTGAATGCATCAGAAAGCTGTAGGTCAGAATATTCATTTAGAATTTTTTTTAAGAAAGAAGAGTCAATATTTGCTTTGAGTGGGACTAGAAACTTTTCTCTCATTTGCTCCACACTATGGAGCTTCTCATAAAACAATATTTGATAACCATTTTGCATAGTAGTTGTGGTTTTGATGTTTAATTACCTTCTTATACAATGTAATATTATATGTCACTGTTTATTCATTTTCTAAGATATTCAGAACATATTGCACACTTGTACACTTCTTTGCCCCAGGAGTTATCCTTAACCTTAATGAAAATGTTTTATTTTAGTTTAATAATTCAGTGTTGTCATGACAGAAAATTAAAAGGAAAAATCAGAAGCTATTTTCTACTGCTACCCATTTTCACTCTTTGTTGTCTAAAGTATCTTTTTTTTTTTAATCCCTGAATTTATGCCACGTGCCAAAAATTTCTATCAACACAACAGTTAATCCATGTCATGGTGTCTGAATAGAAATGAATAAATTAAGAAATAAATCTGTGTTGTAAAATGTTACTCTGACTTTATGCTTTGAAAACTACATTTTTAGTAATGACTACACTCTAAAAAAAGACTAACTGTGAAGAAGGAAAACAATCATAATCTCTCAAATGTCAGTTTTATTCTTATTTAATGATTATTTTCACTGATAGAAGAACTACTTTATAGAACTCTGAAATGTAGTCACCTTTTTTTAACTCAGGAGGAAAAGTCTAACAGATATACAGACCATTTCTCTTAGAAACAGGACTACTACTTTAAATATTTTTTTCCTTAAAGCTCATTTTATTTACACTATTATAAAGAATTTAGGAAGTTAGTCATTTCTTTTTAAATCAGAGACTAAAATATTTTTTTCCAATTTTTTGTTGTGTTAAAATACACATAACAGAATTTAATATTTTAACCATTTTCAGTGTACAGTTCAGCAGTGTTGTATACATTAAGATTCTTGTGCAACAAAGCTGCTCTGCATCCTTATATTATCATTTTTCCCTATATCTCTGGAAAAGTAAAAGTCAGAAGCCTGCATAGTGAAATTAAGACACACTGTGGAACATTAAAGAACAATTTATAATTTTTTAGACCAAAATAGGAGAGAAAATGCTAGAAATACTTTATGATGTTATAAAATTGGCTTCAAGTAAAAATAAAACATACTAGTTTATGAAGAGAATAATGTGGTAAAGTAGCAATAAGATAAAAGTTGTAACATGCTTTTAAAATACATCTATATTTCTCTGAGTGGCAGTGGGATAATATATTCAAAGTACTAAAAAGAAAAAAGAAAAAAGGAAGGAAGGGAAGGAAGGAAGAAAAGAAGAAAGAAAAGAACTGCCAAGCAAGAAAACTCTATCCAGCAAAGTTGTCCTTTAGAATTGAAGAATTTTCCAAATAAAAGCTGAAGGAGCTCATCATCAGTACACCAGACTTACACAAAATGTTAATGTAAATTCTTCAAGCAGAAATAAAAGATTGCTAATTAGTAACATGAAAACAGGAAAGTGTAAAACTCACCAGTAAAGGTAAATATATAGTTAAATTCAGAATACCCCAATGTTATAATGGTGCTGGGTAAATAACTTATAACTATAGGTTTTATATATATATATGTGTGTATATATATATATGTATATATATATATGGTTAAAAGACACAAGTGTTTAAAATAACTATAATTATAATAATTTGTTAGTGAAAATATGTAAATTTAGACAAAAACATTAAATGTGGGGGAAGAGTATCAAAATATAGAACATTTATATGTATTAAAAGTCAAGCTGTTACCAGCTTAAAATTGACTATACAGTAAGTCCCCTACATACCAACGACTTCCGTTCCAAGAGTGTGTTTGTAAGTCCAATTTGTTTTTAAGTCCACCAAAGTTAGCCTAGGTACCCAAATAACACAATCGGCTACATAGTTCTGTACTGTAATAGGTTTACAATACTTTTCACACAAATGATTACATAAAAAGCAAACAAACACAAAAAATAAAACACTTTTAATCTTAAAGTACAGTGCCTTGAAAAGTACAGTAGTACAGTACAACATCTCGCATACAGGGACTGGCATTGAGTGAACAGGCAAGGAGAGTTACCAACTGGAGGAGGGAGAGGAGGTGGGAGACAGTAGAGCTGAAGGATCGTCAGCAATAGGAGACAGAGGGCAAGCTGAAATTTCGCTCACGCCTGACGTTGATGGCACAGTTTCCGGTTCCTAGCTGGATTAAACTTTATCTACCCTCTTGAAAAACAATCCAATGATGTCTGGGTAGCAGCTCTTTTTTTCTCATCATAGATGACTCGGGAACACTGGATTGCATTCTGAATGGCTGCTGCAACCTTCATGTACAGTTCTGTTTGGGTCCTATGCCTCTAAAACTAACAGTGTCTCCTCAAGTAAAGAAAATCACCTTGACGTTTCCTGCATCGTGAATCTCTTCGGTTCTTTAGTTATTCTTCTTCCTCTTGTCTCTCTTTGTCCTTTCTCTGGGCCTTCAATTCCATCAGGTCTTCATTAGTAAGCTCCTCATGTTGCACAGCAACAGTACTGTACAGTAAAGTACACAAAAGCACAACCACTTGCAGAGGATGCACACATGTGACAATGCATTGTGTTGACCAAAAAGTTCCTTTGGATTTTAAGTAAAAATATTTATGCCAGACATGTGAACTAACTTATATGAATTGATATGTGAACGCGTGTTCACATCTTTGAAAGTTAGCAACTTGAAGGTTCGTGTGTAGGGGACTTACTGTACAATCATTGACTTGAAATGTGACTTGAGGAATTGATGCTTTGATTTTGGCAATGTGAGAGAAAAAAAAATTTTATGTAGTACTTGTATTTAAAAAAAGCTATTTTTATTTAACCAAATTTGGTAACTAATAGAGAAATATGCAAGTCAGGCCTATAGAAGACATCTATTTGTTTGGTTTTATTTTGGTGCTTACCTGGAACCTCATTCTTTCCTCTGATAAGAATCTCTCTCACCACTTGGATGACATATACTCAAATTACTCTTTCCTTTGGACCACAGTGATTGGTTCAGTGTCATTTAAGCTAATCAAACCAGAGTTGTCTCTGGGGAGCTGACAAATTTTGGGGAAGAGGGGCCATATATTATGGAGTTGCTATTTGAAGAAAATGTGAACTTGGACTGCCAATGGCTATGATGCTTGCTACATGGAATCAGTTAATCAGAGAGACAGAGAAGGACCCCAGGAGATATTGTTTCAATCTCTGTATCCATCTGTGTTTAAAATTATTTTTATATTTGTTATTTAAATTATGTGAGAGAATAAGCTAACTTTTGCTTAATATATGTTAAGTTAAACTCTTCTCATTGCAACTGAAAGAAATATAAATTCATAACTTACACATATAGAATAAACCTGACTCAAAACTTTATTTCTGTAAAGGAAAGTAATACCTCACTGACTATTGCCTGTAATTTTGGGGCCTCCATATTCTCAGCAAGATTTATGAAACTCTATTTAAACAAAGTTATGGGTCTTTCTTATTTTGCATTGATTTTTCTTCTTGTCTTGATAAGACCCTGGCAAATTTTGCCACGTTATTGAGTGCTAAAATGATGCTTTCCATGTAGCAGAATCATTGTGAGAATCTGATTTCTCATACTAATTTCTCAGATAAAATTAATTTTTGGCAAAAATTTCTTACATGTATTTTTAATGTCTAATCCTCATAATATGTTATTTTCATACATGCTCCCTGCTAAATTCCTGCTTCCTATTATTTTTTACAACAAGGATGGCATTTTTTGATATACATGGAATTGTGGCTTTCTCACAAAGATCATTTTTTTAATCTGCTTTCTCTGTGTTCTGTTACAAATATTGTTTTGATGTGAGTAGTAACTTCAAGATTAACAATAAAAAATATCCACCATCAAACAGAAGACTGTACTATATGCTACTCTTTATAGGAGACAATAAAATACTTTATGCCTTTACAAGAATTTGATGTCATTAGAAAATTGTTCCATGTAAAATGTCATTGGGCTATAATGTTACAAAATTACCATGGTGAATTGACATTATATATCATGTCAAAGAACAATTATAGTATGCTTGTATGCAGGTCTTAGGAGTTTCAACTTAGCTATAAGTCAATAATGCTAGAAAGACTCTAAGAGGTAGCTGAAATAGGAAAGTAGAAGATTATAAAGTCATCTAAGTGTTAATACTTAAAGAACGATGCAGAAAAAATAAATACCGAAAGGCAGAGAAAAAAGGTTACAATAAAAATAAGAAAGAACTGAAACTACTGAAGTTACCATGCAGACAGATACATGTGGAATTACTCAAGCCCACAATGACTGTAAAAAAGGGAAAATTTTGGGGTTTATGCAAAAGGAATCATTTTGGGAACTTTAACTGGCTTATTAAAAAATCCCCTTTGAACTGCAATGCTGCAGAAAGGAGAAAGAAAGTGGTAATAAAAATAATTCTAGTCAATGAGATAAAACTAAGATAGTCATGAGAAATAGCTCAAAGTAAGCACTGAAAATTTTTGAGAAAGCCTGTATGAACCACACAATTAATATAAGGATAAAGAGATTTTTAAATAAATTGATTCAATGTTTCTATCATTGTACTTCCATACTGTGATGAAATGTATTAAATACTTGTCTACATATTTTTAGTCCTTTGGAACTGTGTGCTTATTGAAGAAACATTATGCATTTTTCTTGCTACAATATTTGAAGTGTTTGTTTTATAATAGAATTATTGGATTTAGAGTTATTCAGTGGCAATAAATCTCTTATTATTGCCTTAATATATAATGGTAAATTGATATAATTATATCTGGAGCCTTAAATATGTATTTAGTATACATTGAGAGGGGCTTTTGTTTTGTAAAAGATCTAAGTAGTCATTTTTTACACTAGATAAATTAATGTTATTCTCAATTTAAAAATAATAAACTAAGTATCTATTGAGTGAAGGTAAAAAGTGCTTTGAAATATTAGGGAAAAACGTTAAACTAGTTATGGTTTATTTAAAAATGTATGAGAGAGTACATGCATTACATGGCCAGAAAAATTATAAGACAAGGTAGAAAATAATAAGCAGCTAGTAGAAAAAGTTTTAAATCCTGTGGTTTCCAAAGCAAGCTGAAGATTTCTATGAATGAGATTCAGGGAGAATGTTGAAGGAAAGACTTCTGAACTTGTTTTTAAAATGTGGATAGAGTATCAAAGGATAAGACAATAAACTCAGGCAGTAGAAATGCTCTGGATTATTACACAGAGGCAGTAAAAGTGTAGGGCATTTTGGAAAATGATGATTATGTCACTTAGGAATTGGGTTATAACTTCTGAAGAAAAGTAATAAGATAAACAGCTTAAAGGTGTTCAGATTTTGCATGGTCTTAAGTATCAGTCTAAGGGGGTTTGTATACCTTTTGTCAGTGCAAATATAGATTATCTTACAGAAATGTTTAGCCTATATATATTATGTTAACATATACACATGCTACATGGTACAGAGTTTTAACCTTATTATATATTCTTCAGAACCACTGTATATGCTTTCTCCTCAGTGAAGAATCTAGTTTTTCAATTTGCAATATCCAAAAGAACTAAATTATCAAAAAGAATAGCTTAAAATATCAATGAGAACTGAAGATTGAATAAATTCCAAGACATTATTGTGATAACACACTTTCTTACATTTTTAAAAATTATAATAGGAAAGAGAATAAAATAGAGTATATAAATCATAATTTGATATAAGCACTCTAATTTTGAGGAAGCTGCCAGAAAAAGTTCTAAGCATTCTGTTGTTTTCAGCCAAATAAGTGAATACATTTATTATAACCAGTGGTTGATTAGCACAAAATTTGTTTACAGCAATAGTTCTCAAGGCTGAATGCACATTGGAATACTCTGGAGAACTTTTAAAATCCAATGGCCAGACTACAGCCCAGACCACCCAAGTATGAGTGTTTTTAATCTCCTCGGGTGATTTCAATGTCAAACCAAAGTTGGAAACGACTAATTTTCAGGACAAGTTGACCCATAAATTGGTTGATCATAAGCATAGTTTTCCATCTGTGATTATGACAAATCTTATTTTCTTTTATGGATAGTAAACAATTGTTATGTAGTTAAGCAATTACCTAACTAGTAACCAACTGATTTAGTAATATTTTCATCGTATTTACTTGGTCCTCTGGTTGTTAATATGCCATAAGCTTTTTTCCTCATGGTCTGTATGTTTGAGGCAAACTGAAGTCCTCACCATTTTTTTAATATGGCATGTCCTTTCAAAAGGATGAGTCTCAATGTGGGTCCCTTGAGTGCTCTACTCTTTTGTAAACATATAATCTATCAAGTACTCACACTGAGAATTAAACTACATTGGAAGGCAACATAAGCTTCATTTCTTAAATTTACTAAATGTACTTTATTTCAGTTAAAAATATGAATTAAATTTTGACTAAATATAATCAGAATTTAATAATTATTGTCATTGTGTTCACAAATAAAATAAATAATTTATTTTCTAGCCTAGGTTTCTCTGTATTTTGTAAGAGGATTTCCTCTATTTGCTTCCCTTCTCTACTATCAAATTTATTTTATTCAAATTTTAATGTTATTAAATGTTTGCTCATTATGTTTGCACATCATACAGATTGAAAACAAACAACTAATATATATGCTTGTCTATGATTCAACAGCCTTGTACCATATTACATGTATACATTTGTATTGGTATTATATATATACATAGTTAGATATATTCTTATATTATTCCCTGCTTAGGTTACTTATATTTTTTTTATTTTTAACTGATCTGTGTATTTATTTTTCAGCTTTATTGAGGTATTCTAGGCAAATAAAATTGTAATATATTACAATGAGATTATTTGACATATGTGTATACATTGTGAAAGGATTCCCACCATTGAGTTAATTTACCCATTCTTAAGCTCACATATTTACTTTTTTCTTTTATTTTTCTTATTTTTTTGTCAGAACACTGAAGTCTACTGTCTTAGAAAATTTCAATTTTCCAATACAGTACTATCAAGGATAGTTCCTATCTTATACTTTAGATCCTCAGACCTTATTCATTTATAACTAAAAGTTTATATACTTTAACCAACCTCTCTTTATTTCCTATACCCCCAACCCCCTACTCTGGCAATGAGCAATTTACTCTCTTTTTCTATAACTTTGACTTATTTTTAAGATTCCACATCTGAGTGATACAATACCATACATTTGACCCTTAAACAATTCAGGTGTTAGGGGCTCTGACCCCTACCCAGTCAGAAATCCAAGAATGACTATAATTGGCCATAGATATCAGTGGTTCCACATTTACAGATTCAACCAACCACAGACTGTGTATTACTTTAGCGTTTATTGAAAAAATTCTGTTTATGAGTGGATCAGCATAGTCCAAACCCGTGTTGTTCAAGGGTTAACAGTATTTCTTTCTCTGTCTGATATATTTCACTTAGAATAATGCCCTAAAGTTTCATCCATGTTGTCACAAATGGCAGGATATTCTTCTTTTTGAAGGGTAAATAATATTCCTTGGCAAACACTTAGGTTATTTCCGTACCTTGGCTGTTGTGAATAACACAGCAATGAACATGGCATTACAGATATATCTTCAAGATAGTGATTTCATTACCTTTGAATATATATCCAGAAGCAAGACTGCTAGATCATATGGTAATTCTATTTTTAATTTCTTGAGGAACCGCCATACTTCTTTCCATAGTGACTGCTCAAGTTTGCATTCTTGTCAACAGTGTACAAGATTTCTCTTTTCTCCACACTCTCACCAGCATTTCTTATCTCTTGTCTTTTTTATAATAGCCATTCTGTCAGATGTGAGGTGACATATCATTGTGGTTTTGATTTGCATTTCCCTGATGATTAGTGATATTGAGCACTTTTCATGTGCCTGTTTGCCATTTGTATGCCTTCTATGGAAAAATGTCTATTCAGGTTCTTTGCCCATTTTTAATTGGGTTATTTGTTTTTCTGCTATTGTATGCATTCCTTACATATTTTGGATATTTACTCCTTATTGGATATACTGTTTGCGAGTATTTTCTCTTATTCCATAGGTGCCTTTTTATTTTGTAATTGTTTCCTTTTCTGTGCAGAACTTTTTATCTGATGTAGTCTCAACTGTTTAGTTTTTCTTTTGTTACCTTTCCTTTTGGTGTCAAATCCAAAAAAAAAAAATCATTGCCAAATCCAATGTCAAGGAGATTACTCCCTCTGTTTTCTTCTAGGAGTTTTACAGTTTCAGGTCTTATGTTTAAATATTTAATCCATTTGAGTAGATTTTTGTATGTGGTGTAGATAGGAGTCCAGTTTTATTCTTTTCTTTGTGGATATCCAATGTTCACAGTACCACTTATGAAGAGACTATTCTTCTTCATTGTATATTCTTGGCTCCTTTGTTGAAAGTTAGTTTACCATATATGCATGGGTTTAATGCTTGGCTCTGTGTTCTGTTCCATTAATCTATGTCTGTTTTTATGACATTACCATATCCTTTTGATGACTATAGCTTTGAAATATGGTTTGAAATCAGGAAGTGTAATGCTCCAGCTTTGCTCTACTTTCTTAAGACTGCTTTGGCTATTTGGGGTCATTTGTGGAACCATATAAATTTTAGAATTGCTTTTTCTATAGGAATTGAATTAAATTTGTAGATTGCTTTGGGTAGTATGTAAATTTTAAAAATATTAATTCTTCCAATCCATGAGCATGGAATATCTTTCCATTTATTTATGTCTTCTTCAGTTTCTTTCATCAACATTTTATAATTTTTAGGATGCAGATCTTTTACCTCCTTGGTTAAGTTTATTATTATTTATACTTTGTGGTACTATTGATGAAATTGTTTTCTTAATTTTCCTTTTTGTTACTTTGTTTTTAGTGTATAGAAATACAACTTCTATTTTATATTGACTTACATCCTGAAGCTTTACTGAATTCATTTGTTAGTTGTAACAATTTTATAGTGGAATCATCTAGTGGTTTCCATTTGCATGGAATATCATTTTTCATCCCTTCACTTTGCTTGCTTCATGGTGCCCTTGAAGCTGAAGCAAGTTTCCTGTAGGCACCATAAAGTTGGTCCTTTTTCTTTCTTTTTTTTTTAATTCATTCAGCCACTATATGTCTTTTGATTGGAAAATTTGGCCCATTTGCAATTAAAGCAATTGTTAATAAGTATGTACTTACTATTGCCATTTTCTTAATTGTTCTCTGATTGTTTTGTGATTTTTTTTTATTAACATCTTTATTGGGGTATAATTGCTTTACAATGGTGTGTTAGCTTCTGCTTTATAACAAAGCGAATCAGTCATACATAAACATATGTTCCCATATGTCTTCCCTGTTGCGTCTCCCTCCCTCCCACCCTCCCTATCCCACCCCTCCAGGCTGTCACAAAGCACCGAGCCAATATCCCTGTGCCATGCGGCTGCTTCCCACTAGCTATCTACCTTACTACGTTTGTTAGTGTGTATATGCCCATGACTCTCTCTCGCCCTGTCACAGCTCACCCTTCCCCCTCCCCATAACCTCAAGTCCATTCTCTAGGAGGTCTGCGTCTTTATTCCTGCTTTACCCCTAGGTTCTTCATGACATTTTTTTTTCTTAAATTCCATATATATGTGTTAGCATACGGTATTTGTCTTTTTCTTTCTGACTTACTTCACTCCGTATGACAGACTCTAGGTCTATCCACCTCATTACAAATAGCTCAATTTCGTTTCTTTTAATGGCTGAGTAATATTCCATTGTATATATGTGCCACATCTTCTTTATCCATTCATCCGATGACGGGCACTTAGGTTGTTTCCATCTCCGGGCTATTGTAAATAGAGCTGCAATGAACATTTTGGTACATGACTCTTTTTGAATTTTGGTTTTCTCAGGGTATATGCCCAGTAGTGGGATTGCTGGGTCATATGGTAGTTCTATTTGTAGTTTTTTAAGGAACCTCCATACTGTTCTCCATAGTGGCTGAACCAATTCACATTCCCACCAGCAGTGCAAGAGTGTTCCCTTTTCTCCACACCCTCTCCAGCATTTATTGTTTCTAGATTTTTTGATGATGGCCATTCTGACTGGTGTGAGATGATATCTCATTGTAGTTTTGATTTGCATTTCTCTAATGATTAATGATGTTGAGCATTCTTTCATGTGTTTGTTGGCAGTCTGTATATCTTCTTTGGAGAAATGTCTATTTAGGTCTTCTGCCCATTTTTGGATTGGGTTGTTTGTTTTCTTGTTATTGAGCTGCATGAGCTGCTTGTAAATTTTGGAGATTAATCCTTTGTCGGTTTCTTCATTTGCAAATATTTTCTCCCATTCTGAGGGTTGTCTTTTGGTCTTGTTTATGGTTTCCTTTGCTGTGCAAAAGCTTTGAAGTTTCATTAGGTCCCATTTGTTTATTTTTGTTTTTATTTCCATTACTCTAGGAGGTGAGTCAGAAAGGATCTTGCTGTGATTTATGTCATAGAGTGTTCTGCCTATGTTTTCCTCTAAGAGTTTGATAGTTTCTGGCCTTACATTTAGGTCTTTAATCCATTTTGAGCTTATTTTTGTGTATGGTGTTAGGGAGTGATCTAATCTCATACTTTTACATGTACCTGTCCAGTTTTCCCAGCACCACTTATTGAAGAGGCTGTCCTTTCTCCATTGTACATTACTGCCACCTTTATCAAAGATAAGGTGTCCATATGTGCATGGGTTTATCTCTGGGCTTTCTATCCTGTTCCATTGATCTATCTTTCTGTTTTTGTGCCAGTACCATACCGTCTTGATAACTGTAGCTTTGTAGTATAGTCTGAAGTCAGGGAGCCTGATTCCTCCAGTTCCTTCTTTCGTTCTCAAGATTGCTTTGGCTATTCGGGGTCTTTTGTGTTTCCATACAAATTGTGAAATTTTTTGTTCTAGTTCTGTGAAAAATGCCAGTGGTAGTTTGATAGGGATTGCATTGAATCTATAGATTGCTTTGGGTAGTAGAGTCATTTTCACAATGTTGATTCTTCCAATCCAAGAACATGGTATATCTCTCCATCTATTTGTATCATCTTTAATTTCTTTCATCAGTGTCTTATAATTTTCTGCATACAGGTCTTTTGTCTCCTTAGGTAGGTTTATTCCTAGATATTTTATTCTTTTTGTTGCAATGGTAAATGGGAGTGTTTTCTTGATTTCACTTTCAGATTTTTCATCATTAGTATATAGGAATGCCAGAGATTTCTGTGCATTAATTTTGTATCCTGCCACTTTACCAAATTCATTGATTAGTTCTAGTAGTTTTCTGGTAGCATCTTTAGGATTCTCTATGTATAGGATCATGTCATCTGCAAACAGTGACAGCTTTACTTCTTCTTTTCCGATTTGGATTCCTTTTATTTCCTTTTCTTCTCTGATTGCTGTGGCTAAAACTTCCAAAACAATGTTGAATAATAGTGGTGAGAGTGGGCAACCTTGTCTTGTTCCTGATCTTAGTGGAAATGCTTTCAGTTTTTCACCATTGAGGATGATGTTTGCTGTGGGCTTGTCATATATGGCCTTTATTATGTTGAGGAAAGTTCCCTCTATGCCTACTTTCTGCAGGGTTTTTATCATAAATGGGTGTTGAATTTTGTCAAAAGCTTTCTCTGCATCTATTGAGATGATCATATGGTTTTTCTCCTTCAATTTGTTAATATGGTTTATCACATTGATAGATTTGCGTATATTGAAGAATCCTTGCATTCCTGGAATAAACCCCACTTAATCATGGTGTATGATCCTTTTAATGTGCTGTTGGATTCTGTTTGCTAGTATTTTGTTGAGGATTTTTGCATTGGAACATTTGGCCCATTTGCAATTAAAGCAATTGTTAATAAGTATGTACTTACTATTGCCATTTTCTTAATTATTCTCTGATTGTTTTGTGATTTTTTTTTTGTTTCTGTCTTCTTCTTTTGATCTCTTCCTTTGTAATTTGATGATTTTCTGTAATGGTATGCTTCGATTCCCTTTTCTTTATATTTTGTGTATCTACTGTAGGTTTTTGCTTTGTGGTATCCTGAGCCTTACTAAAACATCCTATAGTTATACAGAACATTCCATACATACGAACATTCAAGCTGTGAACTTTCAAAGATGCAAGAGTGTTCACATGTCCAATCACGTAATTTAGTTCACGGGTCTGGCATATATTGTCACGTGCGTGCATCCTCTACAAGTGGTTGTGCTGTTGTGTACTTTGCTGTATAGCACTGTATAGAGTACAGTAGTACAGTATGTTTATTTCAAGCCCAGGATGTCAATAAGTAAGTGTAAAAGTAGCGGTGATGTACCTTGTACTGCTGAAGAACCAAAGAGATTCACGACACAGGAAACGTCAAGGGGATTTTCTTTATTTGAGGAAGCACTGTTAGTTTTAGAGGCATAGGACCCAAACATAGAATGGTACATGAAGGTTGAAGCTGCCATTCAGAATGCAATCCAGTACTACCTAGTCATCTATGATGAGAAGAAAAGAGCTGCTCCCCAGATATCACTGGATCATTTTTTCGAGAAGGTAGATGGAATTGAATCCAGTGAGGAGCTAGAATCTGTGCCATCAATATCAGGCATAAGCAAAATAGCAGCTTGTCCTCTATCTCCTATTGCTGATGATCCTTCAGCTCTACTGTCTCCCACCTCCTCTCCCTCCTCCAGTCGGTAACTCTTCTTGCCTGTTCACTCAATACCAGCCCCTGTATGCCAGCTGTTGTACTGTACTACTGTACTTTTCAAGGTACTATACTGTAAGATTAAAAGTGTTTTATTTTTTGTGTTTGTTTGCTTTTTATGTATTATTTCTGTAAAAAGTATTGTAAACCTATTACAGTACAGTACTATGTAGGCAATTGTGTTAGTTGGGTACCTAGGCTAACTTGGTTGGACTTAAAAACAAGTTGAACTTACAAATGCACTCACGGAACAGATGTCATTGGTATGTAGGAGGCTTACTGTATAGTCAATTTTAAGCTGGTAACAACTTGACTTTGAATGCATATAAATGTTCTATGTTTTGACACTCTTCCCCCACATTTAATGTTTTTGTCTCAATTTACATATTTCACTAACAATTTATTATAGTTATAGTTATTTTTCACACTTGCATCTTTTAACCATATATATATATATAACCTAAAGTTATGTTATTTATTTTATATATATATATAACATATATATATATATATATAACCTATATATAACCTATATATATCCTATATATATAACCTAAAGTTATGTTATTTACCCAGCACCACTGTAACATTGGGGTATTCTGAATTTAACTATATATTTACCTTTACCAGTGAGTTTTATGCTTTCCTGTTTTCATATTACTAATTAACAGCCTTTTATTTCTGTTTGAAGAATTTACATTAACATTTTGTGTAAGGCTGGTGTACTGATTATGAATTCCTTCAGCTTTTGTTTGAAACTTCTTCAATTCTAAAGGACAGTTTTGCTGGATAGAGTTTTCTTGCTTGGCAGTTCTTTCCTTCCTTCCTTCCTTCCCTTCTTCCTTTCTTCCTTCCTTCATCCCTTCCTCCCTCCCCCTTCCCTCCCTTCCTTCCTTTTTACTTTTGTTTTTAATAGTACTTTGAGTATATTATCCTACTGCCTCCATCATGCAAATTTCTGCTAAAAAACTTGCTGAAAGTCTTACTGAGGTTCCCTTGTATATGACAAGTTAATTTTCTCTTGTTGCTTTTAACAGTATGTGTCTTTAGTTCTTGAAAATTTAATTACAGTGTGTCTTGATGAGGGTCTATTAGTTTTATCTTATTTGGTACTTTTTGAGTTTTCTGGATTTTGCTGTCTGTTTCCTTTCCCAGGCTAAGGAAATTTTCAGCCATTATTTCTTTGAATAAGCTCTCTGACTCTTTGTCTCTCTTTTCTCCTTCTGGGACACATATAATACATATATTGACCTGATTGATAGGGTTCCTTAAGTCCCTTGATATCATCACTCTTTTTCATTCTTTTTTCATTTTGTTTCTCTGGTAGAAGCCTTCCCTGACTTTGAGTTTGCTGATCCTTTCTTTTGCTTGATTTATTCTGTTGTTGATCCCCTTTATTGAATTTTTTAGTACAATTACTCAACTCTGTAATCTGTGTTTTATACTTTTTAATACTTTCTATCTCTTTGTTGAAATTCTCATTTTTCATGCATTGTTCTCCTGATCTCCATGGGAATCTTTATGACCATTATGTTGAACTCTCTATCAGGTAAATCATTTATCTCAATTTCATTAAGATCAGGTTCTGGAGATTTATTTTATTATTTATTTGGAACATATTCCTACATTTTTTCATTTTTATTGACACTCTATATTGGTTTCTGTGCATTAGATAAAACAGCCACCTCTCTCAGTCTTAATAGACTCGTCTCATGTAGCAGATGAACCTCCTAGTTGGCTCCCAAACATTTGTAATTGTCTAGTCCACCCTCTTTGTTCTTAGAGGCTTCCAGTAGTTGAGGGTATGCTAAAACCCATCAGTGTCTCAAAGGGGAGGATCACAGTTAACACCTAGATGTAGGATAATCAAAAGCTGGACCCTCAAATAGGAACTGAGAAGGAATGCAGTCAAAGGTCTTCCAGGGAGAAATTGGAAGATGGGTGTTTTTGCCTGCTCCTTCTACAGTAAGGCCAGATGTATAGCCACCAGCTGTGCTTTTGTGCCCCTTTAAAAACTCTTTGTTTCCTGGAGTCCTTTGGGACTTGTGAGTGCAAGCCATGTTAACTATCAGAGCTGGGTAATCTGGATTTGCATCCCTCAGGTGACAGCCACAAAAGCTGGGACACAAGATATGTATATAAGCTCTTTTTAGAGAGGTGCTGGCCTCCTGGTTTTATTATTGAAGTGAGCAGAAGGAGAAGGCAGGGAAAGTGTCCACCAGGCCTTCTGGGATCTGGGGAGGACTGTAGACAGAACCTAGATGCATGCTAATTAGAAATCAGATCCTCAGGCAGCAGATTGTAAAGTATGCAGTCAAAGCCCTTACAGAGGAAGATTGACAGATGGCAGTTTCTCTTTGCTCCCTCTGTAGTAACGCCTGGGGGAATAGCTGGGGCAAGAACTCACACACATATTACAAGCTCTTTCTTTCCTATAATCCTATTTGATTCATGAACACAAGTCCTATTGACTTTCAGAGCTAGATATTTTGCAGGCCCTTCCCCTCAGATAAGAGCCTGAAAAGTTGGGGTGCTAAATGTGCAATCCAAACCCTTCACTCCTTAGGAGAAGCTTGGAGTCAGATCTACTCTCTGGATTTTATAGCACCATGTGATAGCATGTCTCAGTCTTTCTTACTTGTTTTGATATAGGTATTTTCTTAGTCACCTGATGTGTAGGGATCATTCTGCTTGTTTCTGGATTTCTCTCAGAGGGAATTGCTCCATGTGTAGCTGTACATTTTGAGACTATCTGCGGGAGGAGAGAAATTCGGGATCCTACTCTTGGTCCAAAGTCTCTGATTTAACTGATTTAGACAGTAAGATAAATTTGTTATCCTACATTTTTAATCATACATCACATCAAAAGGAAATGTTAAAGCCATCCTTATACTCCAGTATATATTTTTAAATGATTACCTTTTACTAAAAGTACCTGATTCAGCTCTATGTCTTTAAGTTTTACTCAGTAAAAAATGTTTGTTAAATGGCATACACTAGTTAAGGCCCTGAGGAATAAAAGAAATGTAGATTTTGCCATCGTGAAATTGAAAGTCTGCTAGTGACATTTCAAATCATCCATTGAAATGGGAACTGTGAAGCAATATAACTTTGATTTGTATCTATCTATTTATTTATTTTTGGCTGCATTGGGTCTTCATTGTGGCTTAAGGGCTTAGCTGCCCCACAGCATGTGGGATCTTAGTTCCCCCACCAGGGATCGAACCCACATCCCCTGCATTGGAAGGCGGATTCTTTACAATTGGACCACCAGGGAAGTCCCTAATTTGTATCTAGGAATCTGTTTTGACTTTATTGTTTCAGCATATTTATCTTCAGAAACATGTACATTAAGCTAATATTAAAATAACCTTACATTTTCTAAACAACCAGCAATGGAGTCAGGTAGTATGTGGTAAAAAATATCTCATTCCATGTAATCTTCGAAAATGCCAAATACTGATTTTAAAGCATTGCTATGAACAATCCACAGAATTGATCATCTATATAAGAGTGTCAATATAGAGTATTTCAGAGTCTTGCTTATTATATGAAGCTAGATATACACTATGGTTAAAAAAATTCCTGAAGTCCAGCTAAATTTGTTTAAATATTCTTTACTGTGTACTATTCTGTCAGTCTCTTAGCATCTCAGAAAGTAGCAAATTATTCCAGCAGTACCTAGGCTGCACCCTGAGTAAAGCATACCAAAATGACAACATTCTCATAATTATACTAGTTAGAAACCAAAGCCATATTCATGTATACATATATGTGTACATATTTATTTCATATGTATATATTAATTGTATAATTTTTTGAGTAACTGTGAAGTGATAAGTATGTTATGAAAGGAAATAAACCCCTATATTTATCTTTAATGAGTAAACACACCATTGGGGAAACTTAAGTTGCAATGCATTTCTAAAGTTTTATAATCATACTATTAACATAATGTTAAAGGAAAACACAAAAGAAATAATTATCTTTAACAATGAGGGTCAGGAGTGGCTTCATACATGAAGCACAATTTAAGCTGGGTCTTGAATAGTGATTATGAATTAACTGGACAGCAAAGGCAGCATGAAATGCATATGTGGAATTTTTTATTTTGTGGAATGTGAAATAAATCTTTGGTATTTAGGGAATATGACATCTGGAAATGTTCAGTCACCTACTGAAAATATTAGTGTGAAGCTGAGAGAAAATGTATCATCATTTTACAGCAGACACTAGCTACCACAGGAATGGATAAAGACACCATCTGGTGATCCATTAGAGCAGGGGTCAGCAGGCTGTGAAACATGAGCCAAAATTAGCCTGCTGCTTGTTTTGAAAATAAAGTTTTATTAGAACACAGTAACATTGATTTGCAATTTGTGATGATAAAGATATTTATTATCTAAGCCTTTACAAAAAATGTCAACCACAAATGTAGATGGATGACTAGAAGTGGACTTTGTTTTGAAAGAGGATACATCAATATTGAAGGCCAGTTAAAGGTGGAGTGGAATGATCAGATACACAATCAAACAGAAAAGACTCTGGGAAGTTAACAGAAAGCAAAGCAGAAATAGAAAATGGTCTTTACTTATCATGGTAGAGAATTGTAGCATGAATTGGTCAAATGGATCTTGTAAACACCTAAGGAGGACTTTTGAGGGAAGAAATAAGATTTAGTCACACTGAAGAATAAATGGGAATTGAAGAATATTATTGTTTTAGAAAATTTAGCAGTGAAAGGGAGAAAGTATTTTAATTACTTGAGTGGTAAAGTAATGGGATTCTATTTATTACTTTATTTAACTCATCATTTATTTGTTGGAGAAGAGTAGAGCATGTTGTAAAGTTATGTCAATAAGCCAAAAGAATAAAGAAAGAAAAAGAAAAGAAAAAGTGGGGATAATTAGAAAAACAAATTTAAGAGCGGCAAGAAGGAGGAAATCCATTATAAAGGTTGCAGGATTAGCTTGAATAAGAAAAGAACTGAGTTGACAAGTATACAGAGAATTATATAGGTGAATTTAGAAGCAATGGAATGAGAAGATATTATTCCATGATATTTCAAGATGGTGTTCTTTTATTATCTGTAATTCAGGAAGCTAATTCATTTACTTAGATGAGAAGTTGGTGGCCTTGAGGGAAGCAGTAAACTACTCTGAGGGACAAAATGGAACCTATTCAACTTGGGTTGAAAAAAGAAACTTATAGTCACATCAATGCACATGACAACCAGTTTTTTATAGTGTCATAATGACTCATTTTCTTGATGGGATAACATTAGGTGAAGTTACAGGAATTTCAATTAGCTGAGTAAGGGTACTCCATTTATGAGGAAGGCCTAGCACAGAAACCTGTTTTCCTAGTTAGAGAATAAAAATGTTGAAATCACAACAAATATTTTTAGTTAGCTGCCATTAAAGTTTCCAACCCTTCACTCTGTGTCTATATGGTGATAATTCTGTAGTGTTTTAATCTTTGTTTTGGGGGGGGTATTAAACACTTTATATATTTTTCTTTAGACAAATACTCTCATATTCTCATTTTATTAATTATTATTTTTGGTGGTTGTGTCCCTAGCATTGGTTAGTTTTTTCACACACATGTACTGATCAACTGAAATTTAATGGGACCCTTTCCAGATCACAGACATTTTCTCTCTGTATTGCTCTGTCATGTGAACTGCCACTTGGCCTTCTTGGAATCTAAACTCATGTTTCAAATATGCTTAAGTAACCTGATGACATTGGCCATGGAAAGTATGATAAGAAAGTGACATTGGTTTTAATAAATTGATATTAAAATATTTTAGTTTTACAAATTTAACCGAGGCAATGTCAATATATTGCTAGAATTGTCTAGAACACTGAACAATCATTTTTAAAATGTTCTAAATTATAGTTATATTAATATTGATAAGTTATACTAATAACAGGAACAACAACAAACACTTCAGTGAAGCTATAATAGTGACAACTAAAGTTGAGATCAGTGTACCAGAATTTAAGGAATTAGATAAATAAGTTAATAAGTTTGAACTGTTTATACATGTGCTTTGGAATTATACCTAATTCACATATATATATGATTTTTTATTCTATACATATTAGTACTCACAACAGTTTTAGATAATTATCATAGAACAAATGGAAACATTCTTCTAAAGGATGATTATTTTTAATAAGTAACTTTCAATAATTCCTTTAAGCATGATTTTTTAAGCTTAAAATCTTCTCTAGTTTCATTGCTTTCAAGGACAACAGTCTCATCTTTTGCAAATAAAGGTGTTGATGTTTCCAATTTTGAATATGAAATGGAACTAGTGAGGAAAGGCAACAGCAAGTAGACAGTGACAGCATGTATTCTCTTACAATAATTTGTAAGGTAATGATGAAATGTATTGGGTTTTTTTCTAAAGAGGCATAGGAATATGACGTATACCTTCAAGAGTGTGGCTAATATGAAAAACAAACATAAAGAAAGTAAAGTGTTGTCTATGATGCCTGTTTTTGTAAGAGTGTAAAATTTTTAAAGCAGGGACCAAGTTTTAGCATATTTTTCTCCATATTTTAAAAACAGTAAATAAGTTAAAATATTTTCTCTCATTAATTCATATTTGTAATCATTGGCTATTGAAATAAACCAGACACTACTAAATTATGCAAATTTTGATATAGAAATCCAGCAATATTTGTTTTCCTCTATAAATCACTCTCTTCAATAAATGAGGAATGCTGCTATAAGACTTATCGACAGTATCTGAGAAAGAAAATTTTAAAAAAATGAATGTTTTGGAGAAAGAATTGTAACAGTAGTAATGAAAAAATAATTTTTAAAAAGAGGAACAAAGATGCCAAGTTATGGTAAGAATATTTAAGAATATCTTAATAAAGGTTAAGACGTTATTTTGTGCATATAAAACTGCTTTAAAGGTTATGGATAATATTCTCTGAAACAATGTCTTCTAAAAATATTTTAAAAATATTTCAAGCAATGAATATTTCAGAAACTTAGAATGTCATAAAATCTGTTTTACTTTAAGCAAATATCTTTGTCATATCTCTTCATACTGTCTTACAAAAACGTTTGCCACTACATGTTCAATGAAGAGAAAATCAGCCTAGCTTTGGAGAATAAATTGTCATGATCGCTGATCACCTATTCAGCTATTTGGCTGTTTGACATTTGAGATATTAAGTGAAGGGACATATGTATAATCTTGGAAACGTTTTTAAATCTACATTTTCGAAAATAGTATTATGGAATACTAAATTCCAGTAACTAATAGTAACTAAATCCACTAAAAAGTGACAGCTAAATGTCAAGCTCTCTACAATAGATCAAATCAAATATAATGCATTTTCTTTGAACATAAGATTCTTTTTATTGAATAAAATATTCTTTAAATTCTATAGTGGTTTACAATTTTCAAAATTTCACAGACATAATTTCATATAATCCCACAATAACCCTTATTTTCCCTACCCATGTATTAGCTGCCCTCACATCTCCTCACTGGTAACCATTGTGAACATGAGATTTAGATTTTACTAAGAAGATAATGAAAATACACAACCAGTTAAATAATAGCAGCTACAGTTAAAGATTATTGTTTTATGGAGAAGAAATATTGGAAGGTATCAGAAGGAAAACAGCTGATTTGGGTTGGTTTAGTCATAAATTTTTCTGTATTACTTGAAGGCTGTATGACTTGACATGAACAAAGCCCTACCTTTGGACAGAAAATATTTGTTTTACATAATAGCAGGATATATAGTTGAAAAGGTAACATATAACAACTTTATTTCAAGTTTAAATTTTACTAAGCAGAATGTGGATATACTCTAATAGAGATGAGATGCTTATTGAGGGTTTCTGACCAAAAGAATATTGTCTGTAACCTTATGGCATTATGTATAAAAGGTTAGAAAGAGAAGAGAGTGGAGTCAGGGCAATACTCACAACAGTCTTCACAATTGCCACATGAAAGAGACGAGGACAGTAGAAGTGGGAATCAAAAAGAAAGGCAGATCTATATATTTTTCATGAGAAATAATTCACAATACAATGATATTTTAAAATTATCTAATATATTTCTTCTTAGACAACCAAAGCATTTTATATTTATTATGAAAAAAGTAGAAATGTACAGGAAATTACAAAATACAATTTTTAATTTCACTATTTATGTATTAGCACTTAAACATTTTGATGATAGTCTTTTAATATGTGATCAAATATATATGATAACTTATGTAATATATTACATATATGAAGGATAATATATAATTAAATGTAAATTGTTTTGTGTTAATCACTATATATTGGATGTACGTACACATGTGTGTGCATGTGCTTGTATTTTCTGATTAAATAGAATCTCTATTGCTTTGCCCACTCTTTGAAGTATTTGTCAGTCTGGGTTATGGTTCTACACAGTTTGTGTACAGATTACAGTGATTTCATATGTTGAACATCAAGTAGTAATGTTAAATAAGTGAATGAGTGATATTTTTCTAATTGTAGGTTTTTATATGAAGAAATTAATGGTAATAATACTAATACTGTTGAACAATGAGGGGACTGTTTATGTCTAAGATACAATAGCTTCTTATCCTATGAAAAGTTCTTTATCTAGGTATGAGATACTAGCTTAATACTGGGCTAGAAGAAAGAGAAAAAAAGATTGAAATTGATACATAGTTAAAGAAATGTAAAGAAATCTATTATATTTCATAAATAATAATAATAATTTGAGGGAAATATTGCAGTAATAAAGTAAAACCAACTGTGCATTGAGAGTGAAAAAACAGATGTGTTAGTTTAACATAAAATAGTCTCTGTATGATATAATAAAAGTAAAGATAGAGGTTTTATATAATTCAATGAAGACATTTAATATCATTTTTATGTAGTTGGAATAAAACTTAGCAATAGCATTTACTTCAGAAAAGTAATGTTTAGTCATCAAATACTGTATTCCAGAAAACATATTATAATGACAAAAATGTACAAGAGAAAAGTGCTGAGCTGCCCTCTACCTCCCTGTGGGCCTGAGGAAGAGCCCCATGTCTGAACTGCAGCCAGAGTGATTGCCCATCTCTGAGCCTTACCTCACTGAAAGGAGTCACCACTCCATGTGCTGCAGGAGAGAGCAGCAGATGGAGGAAGGCCTGAGGAGTGAGCCAGAGCAGCAGCTGCTGCTGAAGCACTAACACCATCCCGGGCAGGGAGTCCCTGGAGACTGGAGCAGCCACTGCCAGACAATGGATCCTGTGAGAGTGCCCTCCAAGAGGCTTCTGTGTATGAGACTGGGAGCACTCTGAATTGCTTCCAGAAGAGACTGACCAAAGAAGGAGTGAAAGCTTGGTGAACTATTTTGGTCCATAGTTCAAAGCCGTGTGGCTGACAGGGTCTTGGTGCTCCAGATGTGTGTCAGGCCTGTGCCTCTGAGGTGGGAGAGCCAAGTTCAGGACATTGATACACAAGAGACCTCCCGGCTACATATAATATCAAACAGTGAAGGCTTCCCGAGAGATCTCCATCTCAGTGTTAAGACCCAGCTCCTCTCAATGATGAGCAAGCAACAGTGCTGGACACTCTATGCCAAACAAGTAGCAAGACACACAAGGAACACAACACCACCCATTAGCAGAGAGGCTGCCTAAAATCATAATAAGGTCACAGACACCTCCAAACACACCACCAGACGTGGTCCTGCACACCAGAAAGACAAGATCCAGCCTCAACCACCAGAACACAGGCACCAGTCCCCTCCACAAGGAAGCCTACACAACCCACTGAACCAATCATAGCCAGTGGAGGCAGACACCAAAAACAACAGGCACTATGAACCTGCATCCTGTGAAAGGAGACCCTAAACACAGTAAGTTAAGAAAAATGAGAAGACAGAGAAACACAGAAAATGAAGAAAAAAGGTAAAAACTCACCAGACCAAACAAATGTACAGAAAATAGGTAGTCTACCTGAAAGAGAATTCAGAATAATAATAGTAAAGATGATCCAAAATCTTGGAAATAGAATGGAGAAAATACAAAAAATGTTTAACAAGGACCTGGAAGAAACAAAGAGCAAACAAACAATGATGAACAACACAATTATTGAAATTAAAAATTATCTAGAAGGAATCAATAGCAGAATAACTGAGGCAGAAGAACGGATAAGTGACCTGGAAGATAAAATAGTGGAAGTAACTAACACAGAGCAGAAGAAAGAAAAAAGAATGAAAAGAATTGAGGACAGTCTCAGAGATATCTGGGACAACATTAAATGCACCAACATTTGAATTATAGGGGTCCCAGAAGAAGAAGAGAAAAAGAAAGGGACTGAGAAAATATTTGAAGAGATTATAGTTGAAAGCCTCCCTAACATGGGAGAGGAAATAGTCAATCAAATCCAGGAAGCAGAGAGTCCCATACAGGACAAATCCAAGGAGAAACACGCAAAGACACATATTAATCAAACTATCAAAATTAAATAGAAAGAAAAAATATCAAAAGCAGCAATGGAAAAACAACAAATAACATACAAGGGAATCCCCATAAGGTTAACAGCTAATCATTCACCAGAAACACTGCAAGCCAGAAGGGAGTGGTGGGACATATTTAAAGTGACAAAAAGAGAAACCTACAGTCAAGATTACTCTATCCATCAAGGATCTCATTCAAATTCGATGGAGAAATTAAAACCTTTACAGAAAACAAAAGCTAAGAGATTCCAGCACCACCAAACTAGCGTTACAACAAATGCAAAAGGAACTTGTCTACACAGGAAACATGGGAGAAGGAAAAGCCCTTCAATAACAAACCCAAAACAATTAATAAAATGGTAATAGGAACATATATATTGAAAACAGCCTTAAATGGAAATGGATAAATGCTCCAACCAAAAGACATAAACTGGCTGAATGAATACAAAAACAATACCCATATATATGCTGCCTAAAAGAGAACCACTTCAGACCTGGGGACGCATACAGACTGAAAGTGATGGGATGGAAAAAGATATTGCATTCAAATGGAAATAAAAAGAAAGATGGGGTAGCAATTAAAATATCAAAATAAATTTAATATTACGACTATTACAAGAGACAAGGACGGACACTACATAATGATCAAGGTATCATTCTAAGAAGAAGGTATAACAACTGTAATATTTATGCACCCCAACATAGGAGCACCTGAATACATAAGGCAAATACTAACAGCCATAAAAGGGGAAATTGACAGGAACACAATCGTAGTAGGGGACTTTAATACCCCACTGTCAACAATGGACAGATCATCCAAAATGAAAATGAATAAGGAAATATAAGCTTTAAATGATATATTAAACAAGATGGACTTAATTGATATTTATAGGACATTCCAACCAAAAACAACAGAATACACTTTCTTCTCAAGTGCTTATGGAACATTCTCCAGGATAGATCATATCTTGGGTCACAAATCAAGCCTTGGTAAATTTAAGAAAATTGAAATCGTACTAAGTATCTTTTCCAACCACAATGCTATGACACTAGATATCAATTACAGGAAAAAAATCTGTAAAAAAATACAAACACATGGAGGCTAAACAATACACTACTAAATAACTAAGAGATCACTAAAGAAATCAAAGTGGAAATTAAAAAATATGTAATAACAAATGACAATGAAAGCACGACGACCCAAAACCTATGGGATGCAGCAAAAGCAGTTCTAAGAGGGAAGTTTATAGCAATACAATCCTACCTCAAGAAACAAGAAACATCTCAAATAAACAACCTAACCTTACACCTAAAACAATTAGAGAAAGAAGAACAATAAAAGCCCAAAGTTAGTAGAAGGAAAGAAATCATAAAGATCAGATCAGAAAAAAATGAAAAACAAATGACAGAAACAATAACAAAGATCAAAAAAAACTAAAAGCGGGTTCTTTTAGAAGATAAGCAAAATTGATAATCCATTAGTCAGACTCATCAAGAAAAAAAGGGAAAAGACTCAAATCAATAGAATTAGAAATGAAAAAGGAGAAGTAACAACTGACACTGCCAAAATACAAATGATCATGAGGGATTACTGCAAGCAACCATATGCCAATAAAATGGACAACCTGGAAGAAATGGGCACATTCTTAGAAAAACACAACTTTCCGAGACTGAACCAAGAAGAAAGAGAAAGTATAAACAAACCAATCACAAGCACTGAAATTGAGACTGTGATTAAATATCTTCCAACAAACAAAAGCCCAGGACCAGAAGGTTTCACAGGAAAATTCTATCAAACATTTAAAGAAGAGCTAACACCTATCCTTCTCAAACTCTTCCAAAATATAGCAGAGGGAGGAACATACCTAAACTCATTCTATGAGGCCACCATCACCCTGATACCAAAACCAGCCAAAGGTATCATAAAATAAGATAACTACAGGCCAGTATCACTGATGAACACAGATAAAAAATCCTCAACAAAATACTAGCAAGCAGAATCCAACAGCACATTAAAAGGATCATACACCATGATTAAGTGGGGTTTATTCCATGAATGCAAGGATTCTTCAATATATGCAAATTAGTCAATGTGATAAACCATAATATCAGATTGAAGGAGAAAAATCATATGATCATCTCAATAGATGCAGAAAAAGCTTTTGAAAAAATTCAACTCCATTTATGTTAAAAACCCTCCAGAAAGTAGACATAGAGGTAACTTACCTCAACATAATAAAATCCATATATGATAAACCCACAGCCAACATCTTCCTTAATGGTGAAAAACTGAAACCATTTCCACTAAGATCAGGCACAAGACAAGGCTGCCCACTCTCACCATTATTATTCAACATAGTTTTGGAAGTTTTAAACACAGCAATCAGAGAAGAAAAAGAAATAAAAAGAATGCAAGTCAAAAAAGAAGTAAAACTGTCACTGTTTGCAGATGACATGATACTATACATAGAGAATCCTAAAGCTGCTACCAGAAACTACTAGAACTAATCAATGAATTTGGTAGAGTAGCAGGACACAAAATTAATGCACAGAAATCTCTTGCATTCCTATACACTAAGGATGAAAAATCTGGAAGAGAAATTAAGAAACACTCCCATTTACCATTGCAACAAAAAGAATAAAATACCTAGGTATAAACCTACCTAAGGAGAGAAAAGACCTGTATGCAGAAAACTATATGACGCTGATGAAAGAAATGAAAGATGATACAAACAGATGGAGAGATATACCATGTTCTTGGATTGGAAGAATCAACACTGTGAAAATGACTGTACTACCCAAAGCAATCTACAGATTCAGTGCAATTACTATCAAACTACCAATGGCATTTTTCACAGAACTAGAGCAAAAAAATTACACAACTTGTGTGGAAATACAAAAGACCCCAAATAGCCAAAGCAATCTTGAGAAAGAAAAACGGAAGTAGAGAAATCAGGCTCCCTGACTTCAGACTATAATACAAAGCTACAGTAATCAAGACAGTATGATACTGGCCCAAAAACAGAAATATAGATCAATGGAACAGGACAGAAAGCCCAGTGATAATCCCACACACATATGGTCACCTTATATTTGATAAAGGAGGCAGGAATATACAAGGAGAAAAGACAGCCTCTTCAATAAGTGCTTATGGGGAAACTGGACAGCTACATGTAAAGGAATGAAATTAGAATACTCCCTAACACCATACACAAAAATAAACTCAAAATGGATTAAAGACCTAAATGTAAGGCCAGACACTATCAAACTCTTAGAGGAAAACATAGGCAGAACACTCTATGATAAATCACAGCAAGATCCTTTTAGACCCACCTCCTAGAGAAATGGAAATAAAAACAAAAATAAACAAATGGGACCTAATGAAACTTCAAAGCTTTTGCACAGCAAAGGAAACTATAAACAAGACCAAAAGACAACCTTCAGAATGGGAGAAAATATTTTCAAATGAAGCAACTGGCAAAGGATTAATCTCCAAAATTTACAAGCAACTCATGCAGCTCAATATCAAAAAAACAAACAACCCAATGCAAAAATGGGCAGAAGACCTAAATAGACATTTCTCCAAAGAAGATATACAGATTGCCAACAAACACATGAAAGAATGCTTAACATCACTAATCATTAGAGAAATGCAAATCAAAACCACAATGAGATATCATCTCACACCAGTCAGAATGGCCATCATCAAAATAGCTACAAACAGTAAATGCTGGAGAGGGTGTGGAGAAAAGAGAACACTCTTGCACTGTTGGTGGGAATGTAAACTGATACAGCCACTATGGAGAATAGTATGGAGGTGCCTTAGAAAACTAAAATTTGAACTACCATACGACCTAGCAATCCCACTACTGGGCACATACCTTGAGAAAACCATAATTCAAAACCAATCATGTACCACAATATTCATTGCAGCTCTATTTACAATAATCAGGACATGGAAGTAACTTAAGTGTCCATCGACAGATGAATGTATAAAGAAGATGTGGCACATATATACAATGGGATATTATTCAGCCATAAAAGGAAACAAAATTGAGTTATTTGTAGTGAAGTGGATGGACCTAGAGTCTGTCATACAGAGTGAAGTAAGTCAGAAAGAGAAAAACAAATACTGTATGCTAACACATATATATGGAATCCAAAAAAAAAGAAAAAGTTCTGAAAAACCTAGGGGCAGGATAGGAATAAAGATGAAGATATAGAGAATGGACTTGATTACATGGGGAAGGGGAAGGGTAAGCTGGGACGAAGTGAGAAAGTGGCATGGACATATATACACTACCAAATGAAAAATAGATAGCTAGTGGAGGCAGCTGCATAGCACAGGGAGATCAGCTCAGTGCTTTGTGACCACCTCGAGGGGTAGGATAGGGAGGGTGGGAAATATAGGAAATACTTAGAGATATATTGTTATCATATCCACCTATTTCAATGTTCTACTACCTGAGAGGGCCCAGAAGTAACAACTCAGTAGCAGTGAACACACACAATAACCATATTTTGGTTTCTAATGCCTTCCTCCAATGAAAGTTACTAGAACTCCTTGGAGAAATGACTGATTCTAGAGATTGGGCATGGAATATACAAAATAAGCCTGGATAATCTTGTGTCAAAGGATAACAAAATATGTACCTTTGATATGATGTAATAAAAATGGCACTTAAACACTTTAATGCTCTTCTCAAAAACCCATGAAATCATGTCATCTGCAAACAGTGACAGTTTTACTTCTTTTCTAATTTGGATTCCTTTTATTTCTTTTTCTTCTCTGATTGCTGTGGCTAAAACTTCCAAAACTATGTTTAATAATAGTGGTGAGAGTGGGCAACGTTGTCTTGTTCCTGATCTTAGTGGAAATGTTTTCAGTGTATCACCATTGAAAACGACGTTGGCTGTGGGTTTGTCATATATGGCCTTTATTATGTTGAGTTAAATTCCCTCTATGCCTACTTTCTGGGGGATTTTTATCATAAATGGGTGTTGAATTTTGTCAAAGGCTTTTCTGCTTCTGTTGAGATTATCATATGGTTTTTCTCCTTCAATTTGTTAATATGGTATATCACATTGATAGATTTGCGTATATTGAAGAATCCTTGCATTCCTGGGATAAACCCCACTTGATCATGGTGTATGATCCTTTTAATGTGCTGTTGGATTCTGCTTGCTAGTATTTTGTTGAGGATTTTTGCATCTATTTTCATCAGTGATATTGGCCTGTAGTTTTCTTTCTTTGTCACATCTTTGTCTGACTTTGGTATCAGGGTGATGTTGGCCTTGTAGAATGAATTTGGGAGTGTTCCTCCCTCTGCTATATTTTGGAAGATTTTGAGAAGGATAGGTGCTAGCTCTTCTCTAAATGTTTGGTAGAATTTGCCTGTGAAACCATTGGGTCCTAGGTTTTTGCTTGTTGGAAGATTCTTAATCACAGTCTCAATTTCAGTGCTTGGGATTTGCCTGTTTATATTTTCTATTTCTTCCTGGTTCAGTCTCTGAAGGTTGTGCTTTTCTAAGAATTTGTCCATTTCTTCCAATAAAATTTGTCCATTTTATTGCCATATAGTTGCTTGTAGTAATCTCTCATGATCCTTTGTATTTCTTCAGTGTCAGTTGTTAATTCTTTTTCATTTCTAATTCTGTTGATTTGACTCTTTTCCCTTTTTTCTGGCTAATGGTTTATCAGTTTGTTTATCTTCTCAAAGAACCAGCTTTTAGTTTTATTTATCTTTGTTATTGTTTCTGTCATTTCTTTTTCATGTATTTCTGATCTGATTTTTATCATTTTTCCTTCTGCTAACTTTGGGCTTTTTTGTTCTTCTTTCTCTAATTGCTTTAGGTATAAGTTTAGGTTGTTATTTGAGATGTTTTTTGTTCCTTGAAGTAGGATTGTATTACTTTAAACTTCCCTCTTAGGACTGCTTTTGCTGCATCCCATAGGTTTTGTGTCGTCATGTTTTCATTGTCATTGTTTCTAAGTATTTTTTGATTTCCTCTTTGATTTCTTCACTCATCTCTTGGTTATTTAGTAGTGTATTGTTTAGTCTCCATGTTTTTGTATTTTCTACAGATTTTTTTCCTGTTATTGATATCTAGTTTCATAGCGTTGTTGTTGGAAAAGATACTTGATATGATTTCAATTTTCTTAAATTTACCAAGGCTTGATTTGTGACCCAAGGTATGATCTATCCTGGAGAATATTCCCTGAACACTTGAGAAGAAAGTGTATTCTATTGTTTTTGGATGGAATGTCCCATAAATATCAATTAAGTCCATCTTGTTGAATGTGTCATTTAAAGTTTGTGTTTCCTTATTTATTTTCATTTTGGATGATCTGTCCATTAGTGAAAGTGGGTTGTTAATGTCCCCTACTATGATTGTGTTAATGTTGATTTCCCCTTTTATGGCTGTTAGCATTTGCCTTATGTATTGAGGTGCTCCTGTGTTGGGTGCATAAATATTTACAATTGTTTTATCTTCTTCTTGGATTGATCCCTTGATCATTATGTAGAGTCCTTCTTTGTCTCTTGTAATAGACTTTATTTTAAAGTCTATTTTGTCTGATATGAGAATTGCTACTCCAGCTTTCTTTTGAGTTCCATTTGCATTGAATATCTTTTTCCATCCCCTTACTGTCAGTCTGTATGTGTTCCTAGGTCAGAAGTGGGTCTCTTGTAGACAGCAAATATATGGGTCATGTTATTGTATCCATTCAGCCAGTCTCTGACATTTGGTTGGAGCATTAATCCATTTACATTTAAGGTAGTTATGGATATGCATGTTCCTATTACCATTTTTTAAATTGTTTTGGATTTGGTATTCCTTGTGTTTCCTTCCTAGAGAAGTTCCTTTAGTATTTGTTGTAAAGCTGGTTTGGTGGTGCTGAATTCTCTTAGCTTGTGCATATCTGTAGAGGTTTTAATTTCTCCATCGAATCTGAATGAGATCCTTGCTGGGTAGAGTAATCTTGGTTGTAGGTTTTTCCCTTTCATCACTTTGAATATGTCCTGCCACTGCCTTCTGGCTTGCAGAGTTTCTGCTGAAAGATCAGCTGTTAACCTTGGGGATTCCCTTGTATGTTATTTGGTCCTTTTCCCTTGCTGCTTTTAATATCTTTTCTTTGTATTTAATTTTTGGTAGTTTGATTAATATGTGTCTTGACGTGTTTCTCCTTGGATTTATCCTGTATGGGACTCTCTGCACTTCCTGGACTTGATTAACTATTTCCTTTCCCATATTATGGAAGTTTTCAACTATAATCTCTTCAAATATTTTCTCAGTCCCTTTCTTTTTCTCTTCTTCTTCTGGGACCCTTATAATTAGAATGTTGGTGCATTTAATGTTGTCTCAGAGGTCTCTATGGCTGTCCTCAATTCTCTTCATTCTTTCTTCTCTCTTCTGCTCTGTGTTAGTGTCTTCCACTATTTTTATCTTCCAGGCCACTTATCCATTCTTCTGCCTCAGTTATTCTGCTGTTGATTCCTTGACTTATCATATAGTAAATGTTCTATAAACCTACCATTAGTAAAACAAAATGAGACTTTAATGTTCATAGACATAGATTCATATGAAAGAACAGAACCTCAAATAAATCCAAGTTTATATTCATACAGAAGGCATTTGGATAGCTGATTAGACAGTTGTTTACTATTCAGTGTCCATCAATAGGGGAATGGTTACACTATGTGTTTTCTTAAAACATACTGCCATATAGTCATTAAAAACTATAATATAGAAAGGGAGAAAAATATGGTCTATCACTAATATATAAAATATAATCAAATGGGCACTTCACAATTCAGTAATATTAACAGAAATATTTATGAGATAAATTATTCCAAATAAATTAACAAGAAAATGAGCAATGACTTAAAATCTCAGTTTTGTTAAGAAGAGATACAGAGCACAATTATGACATTTCTTTCTGTCTTTAGGAGAATATTTCACTTTGTTCTTCAGGAAAATTGTTTTAACACTATTTAGAACAGTCGATATAAAAAATAAATATGGACATCTTATCTTTAGACAGTTGATCCAGGAAAAATGTTTCTCATAAATAGCACTGAAATCTTATTTTATCAGGGTTATGATGGCCTTATAAAATGGGTTGAAAACTGTATCCTATTCCTCCTCTACTTTCTGAAAGAGGTTTTATACAAATAATATTCTTACAATTATAAAATAATATTTATCAGTAAATTAATTTAGGCCAGAATTTTTCTTTGTGGGAAACATTTTGATTAAGAGTTTAATATGCTTGAAAAGATGTTCAACATCACTAATTAATAGGGAACTGCAAATCAAAACCACAATGAGATATCAGCTCATGCCCATTAGAATGGCTATTTGCAAAGAGGCAAGAAACAAGTGTTGGAGAGAATATGGAGAAAAGGGACCCCTCTTCCACTGTTGGTGGAAATGTAAATTGGTGTAGCCACTAAGAAGGATGGTATGAAGATTCCTCAAGTAACCAAGAATAGAACTACCATATGATCCAGCTCTTCCACTTCTGGGTATATATCTGAAGATGACAAAAATATGAATTTGAAAAGATATATGCAGCCCTATGTTCATTGCAACATTGCTTAAAATATTCAAGATATGTAAACAACCTAAGCACCCATGGAAGGATGACTGGATAAAGAAGATGTGGTGCATGTTTGTGTGTGTATGTATAAAACACAGAATACTACTCAGTCATTAAAAAAAGATGAAATCTTGCCATTTGCAACAACGCAGATGGAACTTGAGGGTACTATGCTAAGTGAAATATGTCAAACACAGAAAGACACATGCTACATGATTTCACTAACGTGGAATGTGAAAAAAAATTGACAAAACAAAACAAAAACACAGAAATCCAGAGAACAGAGTAGTGGTTACTAGAGAGGAAGGAGGGTGGAGGGGGGCAAAAATGGGTGGAGTGTTAACTGTATGGTAATGGATGGAATCTAAACTTTTGGTGGTGAGTGTGGTGTAGTGTCTACCAAAGTAGAAAAATAATGTATACATGAAATTTATATAATGTTATAAACCAATGTTACCTCAGTAAAAAAAAGGTTTTATATCCTTGTGGGGGACATGGGAGTGAATTAAATTTTTTAGTATTTTGTCTCCCCTATTGAATTATTAGCTATATCTTTTTATGAGTTTTTTTGGTTGCTCTGCATATCCCAATACCAATCTGACTTATCACAATCTACCTTCAAATAACATTATACAAATTCACAATGTAAGGTATTTACAATAGTATAATTTCATAAACCCTGGAAAAGTTATTTAATTTCTTGTAGAAAATACCTGCCAATTTTGTCTTTCTCATAATAGTTTTATCTATGTTTTGAAGGATATTTTATTAATATCATTAATATTTCAATTTGGTTCATTCCTTACAGTTTCCATTGCACTGCTCAAGTTCTCCATCTCTTTAGACACATTTACAACTAGATTCATTAAGATTTATAAAAGTTATTTTTAAAAATTCTTATAATTACATTTAGTTCATCCCTAGTAGTTTAGTCTACTTATATAAACTGATTCTGTTCTTAGCCATGGTTTAGGTTTCCTTGCTTTATCATGTGTCTGATGATATAGGCCAGTCATTTTGTATAGAAAAACAAAAGGTATTAAAGTAAATAATCTTTTTCTCAAGAAAAAGCACATCTTTTCTTATGCCAAGTATTCAGTGTGGCTCAATTAGTTAATTAAATATGTGGTTGAGTTAGACCTAAACTTTACTGCTATTTTGCTAGAATTCACCACTGGCTTTAAATATTTTGGTGTAAAAATTCAAAATTTCCTTTAGCAAGGGTTAAAATTTGAGTAGTAGTAGATTCCAGAGATTCTTTTATACTTCTACTTGGCCCATAAACTTTCCAAATTGTAAATCTCTTTTAAGCAACTCTGAGTCACTGGGCTCGTTGTACTTTTGTCATGTCCCTGACTTTCTTCATCTCAAATGATCTCTTTTGCTGCCCTGTACCTAGCCTTTAGAGCATGATATCACTAGGTGAAGGAATCTAGTAACATTTTAGAAGTTTTCTCAGTTATCCTGCCTTACTTCAAGCCATAACTTCAAGTTCCTTGAACTTGGTAAAAGCTGGATTGTCTTGGAAGGAGGCTTCTCATCACTTCTTCCCCTCCCCACATTTCACAGGACCTAGAAATACATTAATTGAAGTCCAAGTAATTGAAGTGCATCAGTGTTTCCTCTCAGCTCTTGTCTTCCCCATCTACATGACTACACCTACATCCAGAATTCCTCAGACTAGTTTCTTTCAATTCTTCCCCCTGCCACAAAATTTATGGGTTTTTTCCCTTTGTGCCCTCAGTGAGGATTCTTGGGAAAGAGTTAGTGGATTGGTGTAAACTAATTTTGTGTCTGTGGCTTTTCAGGATTCTAATCTGCAGGCAAACCCTCACAACACCAATCCATATTAACTAAAAATTCAACTGGTTTATTCTGTAATCTATTATGAATTTCTCTTCTCTTCCTTTCATTCTGCAAGATTTGAAAGCAGCCACAGTTATTTTGTTGAGGATTTATTTCACTTAGGTTTCTCTCCATCCCAAATTCTCTGACGGGTTTGAAAATCTATGTGTTTTTTTTCTTTCTTTTTTTTTTTTAAAGTATGTCCAGATTGTTTATTTATTATTAATTTCTTTTATGTACTAACCAGAAGTAGAATTCCAAACAATTTTATTTATTGCAGTCTTAATGAGTGTCAGGCATTGTTCTTAGTGCTTGGGATCGAGTGTTGAGTAGACAAAGTCTATACTCACTAAGACTATTGGAACATTATTTTCCAGAAGAAAGAATGTTTCAAGCTAAGAGTTTGGGCAGACATGCAGAATGTCACTTGATGCATACTGGATCTCAGAAGCAGAAGTTTCAGGAAATCCCTTGTCTCACCACCCTGCAAAGAACCATTATTAGATCAGGGCTCCATTGGATAGACATACGTCCATGCTACAGAAAATGAGCCTCATCATTTTTTGCTCTAAATCTTTTACAGGAAATATGAAAATGATCTTGAAGCTTGATTACAAAGTTGAGCATCAATATCTAAGCTTTGTTCTTGCTCATTAGAGAGCTTTCTTGAAATGTATGCAACTTGATTCTAATTATCCTGTGGTTAGAAAGTGTTCCCTCTGCTTTTGTCTTCTGGAAGAGATTGTAGAGAATCCATATCACTTCTTTTCTAAACATTTGGTCAAATTTAATAGTAAAATCCTTTGGCCTAATCCTTTTCTTCTGGAAGGTTATAAATCATTTAGTATTTATTTCTTTAATATGTAGGTCATTCTTTTTAATTCTAGCTCTCTAATAATTTTGTAGTTGTATCTTATGATTTTAGTTTTCATTTTACTAACAAATAATTCTGTAACTTAAATTTTAATATACTTATTTGCCACCTTTATTCTTTAATGAAGTGCATATACAAACCTTTTGTCCATTTTTTAAAAATTGAATCTTGAGAGTTGTTAATATATTCTGGAAAAATTTCTTTATCAGCTATAAAATTTGGAAATACTTAACATTGTCTTTTGAAGAATAAAATGTTTAATTGGATGAAGTCCAGTTTTTCAATGTTATTTTATGGAGCATATGTGCAATGTGTATCCAGTAAATCTTTGCTTAACCCAGAGTAACACAATTTTCTCTTTTTTCTAGATAT
Organism: Lagenorhynchus albirostris; assembly: GCF_949774975.1. NCBI lineage: Eukaryota > Metazoa > Chordata > Mammalia > Artiodactyla > Delphinidae > Lagenorhynchus > Lagenorhynchus albirostris. Next base: position 101,875,350 of record NC_083099.1, read on the forward strand.
AGTAGAGTTTAAATTTTATCTTTAAATCTTTAATATTTATATTTGTTATATTTGTATATGATCTGAAATATTAGTAAAAATTATTGGCATGTAATATTTCTGGAATATTTTGTTAAACAGAGTATCCTTTCTCCACTGAATTTCCTTTGCATCTTGCAACTAATTTTGTTGATATACATGCATGTCAATTTTTGGATTTCTTATTTTGTTCCATTGATCTGTCAGTTTATATTTCCAACAATACCAAATTGTCTTGATTACTATAGCTAAATAATGAATCTTGGAAACAGGTATCATTTGCCCTATAACTGTATTCTTTATTTTCAAAATTGTTCTGGCTATTTTAGTTTCTTTTTATTTCCAAATGAATTTTAGAATCAATTATTTTATTTCAACAACAACTTACTGGAATTTTTTATTGTATATGTCTTTCAAATTTTGGGTATTATTAAATATTTTATATTTTTCTTCTAGTTTTATTGAGATGTAATTAACATACAGCACTGTATAAAGTGTACAGCGTACTGATTTGACTTACATACATCATGAAATGATTACTACAATAAGTTTTGTGAATATGCATCATCTCATATAGGCACAAAATTAAAGAAATGGAAAAAATATTTTTTCATTGTGATATACTTAGGATATAGTCTCTTAACAATTTCATACATAACAAACAGTGTTAATTATATTTATCATGTTGCATATTATACATCTCATATTTATTTATATTATAGCTGGAAGTTTGTACCTTTTGCCTATGCTCAAACAATGCCCCCTTCAATCCCATCCCCTCACCTCTGGTAATTACAAATCTGACCTCTTTTTCTATAAGTTTGTTTGTTTTTGAAGAAAGATTGACCTACAACACTATGTTATTTCCTGGTACACAAAATAGGGATTCCATATTTCTGTACATTTCAAAATGATAACCATGATAAATCTAGTTACCATCGGTTACCAAATTATTGACCATATACCCCACACTGTATGTTTCATACCTTTGAATCATTTACTTTGTAATTGGAAGTTTATATCTTTCAATCTCCCTTATGTATTTCTCCCCTCCCCCACCCCCTATCTCTGGCAACTACCTGTTTATTCTCTGTATCTATGACTCCATTCCTTTTTTATAATGTTTGTTCATTTGTTTCATTTTTGAGATTACACGTATAAGTGAAATCATACCCTGGCTGCAGAGTCCTGGGGATCCTGAAGTTGGTGTCAGCCTACTGGTGGGCAGAGCCAGAGCCCAGGGAATCCCAGGGCTAGTGCCAGCCAACTGATAGCTGGGGCTGGGCCCCAGGGTCTCTGGCTGCAGGGCCTTGATTGTCCCAGAGTTGATCGCTGGCCAGCTCTTGGCATGGCCAGGGCCCAGGGAGTCCTGGGGCTGGTACCCATGCACTGATGGGTGAGGCCAGGTCTCAGGCTAGTGCTGGCCCACTGGTGGGCAAAACTTTGTCCAAGGATCTCTGGCTGTGAGGCTCAGGGCTCTCAGAGCTTGTGTCAGCCCACAAATGTGTGATGCTGGGTCATGGATCCTCTAATGTTTGGGGCTTCTTCCCAGGGCAGCTGGATCTCAGGGGTCTTATGGCAGCTTCCTGCTGGTGGGGCTAGGTCCCAATGCTAATAAGCTAGAGGGAGAATTCCAAAATGATTCTTGCCAGCACCATTGTCCTTGTAGTACAGTAAATTCCCCAAAATTGCTACTGCATGTGATTAGGTCCCCAGGGTGAGTCCCAGTTGTCTCCTGCCTCTCCAGGACATTATCCAAGATCAGCAAGTTGTTCTGACCCAGGCTCCCTTTAAACTATTGCTTTTGCCCTGGGTCTCAGAGCATGTAAGATTTTGTGTGCACCCTTAAGAGTGGAGTCTCTCTTTCCTACAGCCCCATGGCTCTCCTCAAAGTAAGCCCCACTGGCCTTTAAAGCCAAATGTTCTGGAAGTTCGTCTTCCAGATACAGGACCCCCAGGCTGTGGAGCCTGATATGAGGCTTGGACCCTTCACTGTTTGGGGAGAACCTCTACAATTGTAATTATCCTCCCATTTGTGGGTTGCCTACCCAGGCATATGTATCTTGACTCCTACCCATCTCGTGTGGTTTCATCTTTATATCTTTAGTTATAGATCTTTCTTACCAGTCTTGAGGTCATTCTCATTGATAGCTGCTCTTAAACAGTTATAACTTTGGTGTCCACTGAAGGAGGTGAGCTCAGGGTCTTTCTACTCTGCCATCTTGGCCACTCTCCCAAAAGGCATTTTCTTAATCAGTTCCAGTTATGGGATGTGACTCTATTGATTATGGAGACTGGCATAAATTATATGTGTCCTATCAAAATGCTGTAGTCACCTCAACCAACAGCACCTGGTTTTGCTGAGCACTGGACAGAGAGGAGATCCTTTGCAGAACTGGTGGGTCTTGGAAAGGTCTTGCAAACAAATATTTAATATTTTTAATTCTACTGAAAATGATATTATTTTTAATTTCAACTTCTGATTATTTGTTGCTAGAACATAAAAATACAAATAAATTGCCTATATTTGTTTCATATCTGCAACCTTGCTAAACTCATGTTTTAGTTTTAGTAGCTCTTCTGTAGATTTCCTCAGATTTTCTATATGGGTAATTATGTCATCTGTGAATAATGATAATTTTACTCATTTTTCTTCAAAACTGGAAAATTTTCTTCTTATTGCACTGGCTAGGACCTTTAGTACAGTGTTAAATAGAAGTGGCAAAATCAGATGTCCTGTTATTGTTTCTTATCTCATAAAAAAATCATTCAACATTTCATCATTAAGCATGGTAGAGCTAATTTTTTCCATAGGTGACTTTTATTGTTTGAAACAGTTCCCATCTATTCCTGCTTTGCTGAGATTTTTAAAAAATCAGAATATATCTTTAATTTTTTCAAATATTTTTTCTGCATACATCTAGATATTTATAATTTTGTTGTAGCTATTATTTAGGTGAATTATATATTTGATTTTAGAATGTTTTCTGTGTCCTCTTTTTCTGCCATTTGTATTGAGAATGTTCTGTGATTTAATTGTATTTATTTTTTTCATATATTAGGTATAACTCTTTGCTAGTTTAAGTAGTTATTTTATGAATTATAGCATGCATCTTTAATTTATCACAGTCTACCTTTAAGTAATATTATGTAACTTCATATACAGATTAAATTTACAATAGATTAATTCCTTTTCTACCCTCCCTACCTTTTGTGCTAATCATACATTCTATTTTTACATTTTATGAACTACACACTACATTATTTTTTTAAATGATACATCATATTGTATATATATAAAAGTAGCAAATACCTTATATATTTATTGACCTGGTTTCCATTTCTAGTTGTCTTTATTCCTTTGTGAAGATCCATATTTTCATCTCTCTTTTTTTTTCATTTGTCTGAAAGACATCCTGTAAGCTCTCTTGTAGTGTGGTCAACTGATGACTAATCCTAAAAAAAATTATTCATTTTGCCTTTGTATTTGGAAGATACTTTTGCTGGGTATAGGATAGATGGGCAACAGGATTGTTTCTTTCAGTTTTCTTTTGTTTTCTTGCAATCATTTAAAGGTTTTGCAACATTGTCTTATCACTTGCATTACTTTCAATAAGAAATTTACTGTCATCTATATTTCTATTCCTCTGTATATATGCTCCTTCTTTCATCTGGTTGCATTAAAATATTCTATTTACCACTATTTTGCTAAGTTTTATTAGGATTTATCTCGGTGTAATTTTCTTCATGTATTTTTGTTTGTTTCTCTTTGACCTTCTTAGAATGAGTTATAATTTTCATCAAACTTTTAAAATGTCCATATTTCTACAAATATTTTCCTGTTGTGTAATTCACTAATTACACATATATTAAGGCAGTTGATGTGGTCCCACAAGTAACTGATGCTGTGTTAATGTTTTCAAATACTCTCTTCTGTGTTACTTTTGGAAGATTTCTACTGCTACATCTTAAAGTTCTTAATCTTATTTTCTGCAAAGTCTAAACTATCCTTGATCCTATCTAATGTATTTTTCCACTTTTACATTATATTTTCATCCCAGAATTTCGATTTGGGTAATAATATACTTTCCATGTCTTTTCTTATTAGACCTGTGGAAATAAGTTTTAATAATTTTTTTTAGTTACTTTGGTAACTCTAATAGCTATGCCAAGTCTAGATCAGTTTCCATCAATTGGTTTATCTTCATATTATGGATCATACTTTTACATTTTTTACACAATTTTGGTGGATGGTAGACATCATGAATTTTGCCTTGTTGAGTGGTAGATATTTTTTATTTCTGTATATTCTTGAGCTTATTGTCTGTAATGCAGTGAAGTTGTATACAACAAGTTTGACATTTTGGGTCTTGCTTTTAAGATTTGCTAGATACTGATAGAGCAGTGCTCAGCCTAGGGCTTATTATTCCCCACTGCTGAGCCAATGCCCCATGAATCTTGAAGTTTTCTAGTGTCTTATGGTAATAAGCACTATTCCCAATTCTACATTAGTAATAAATACAGTTACCGTTAATTCTTTTGGGTAGTTGTATCCTCAGCCCAAGGTGAGTTTCCCTAAGGTATACACTGATCAGTACTCAGTTGAATGCTTCAAGGGAAACATCTGATGATCTCCTGAGGTCTCTCTGTATGTCAATGCCTCTGTACTCTTCAGAATTATTTCCTCAAAGCAGGGAGTCTCTCAGTCTCTTCCTGGGCTCCACTTTTTATTGCTGCATCCTGAAAACACTCTCAAAGGCAACAGATGTAATTGTTGGGCTCAAGTCGTTTGTTTCTCATAGCTCTGGAATCACTCTTTCCTTATCTGTTGAAGAGTTTCTTGGAAGTTGTTTCATATGTTTTGTCCTTTTTGCTTTTTTAAATTATCATTTTAACTATTTTAATTGTCTCCACACAGGTAGAGCACTTTAGTAAAAAGAATCAACTAAAATTTCTAAAATATTAATTATAAATGTAAATTCATAAGAAACCTTAAAAATATTCTTAAAGTCTCAATATTTGTATATACACTATATATATCTATATATAAGGTTGTTGAAAATTCTAATCATAAAGAAATATCAAGTTATGATCACTTCTCTAGAAATATAATATTTTATATTATTAATTAGTTGAGTTATACCTATTTTCCTATTATAGTCAAAGTGGTAGTAAAGGGATATCTAAGCAAATATTCAATATGAGGCTTCCTTAAATTTAAAAAATGCAGATAGTCAAAGTTAGGAGTTCTTGAAAAATATGCAATTTAATTTGTTTTGATGTGGATTTTGCTTTGCATTTTCTAAACTTAATAATTTTAAGAAAACATTATTTCATTATGTTAATTCTTAACCATACAGCAATCCAAATATCTTTGCCTTAGAAAGCATTTTCTGATTACATATCTAAATCCTAGCAAAACAGAGATGGAAATCAACACTGAGGAACTCTTAAGTTTTGATACTAACATTAGAACATTATCTGGGCCACTAGGGATTTTATAGTATGTTCCAATTAGTAAAATCATCCCATGGATTCTATTATATAAATAACTTTCAAGAAAAGCAAATCCAAAAGTCCCATCACACAGCACCATGTGTTAAAGCAGTTTGCAGCACCATGTGTTAAAGCAGTTTGCATGTGTTTGAACAGTGGGTGTCCCTTCTCCCCACACTAGGATGTTAATGCTTTGAGAAAGATGCTTACAGTAGGACTGCAGAGCTCCGTTGCATTCTCTTGCTTTGCTTCTCCTGACAAGCCTCTGAAGACAGTGATTTATATGCAATCTAGACAGCATTCCAAATACTTTGATAATTTTACCTTTCTTCCATTCCACAAATTTAGTAATATAACTCTGACTTATCACAAGGAATCTTATACTGACTATTCTTTTCTGATGTTCTTTTCTGTTGAGCTACAGTGAGTCTTTGGTGTCAGCAAAATATTTAAGGGGAGTTTTTAGGTGTGTTTCATGGGCTTCCCTTACTACATGACTTTCTCCTTTCTGGGTTTTCCCTCCTCAGTTTCTAACTATGCTGAGATCCTTAACTACATCTCTAGTCAATAAAACTATGGGTTTCTATGTGAGTTTAATGGCATTAAAAGAAAAAAGTATAAATGTAAATTTCACTCAGTGTGGTTCTCTTTCTCAGTGGTTAAATAACCTCCAAGTTTTGCTTGGTTTTGGCACTCTACCATAACTTTAAATTATTTTTGTTTGAATGTATGTATTTTGGGGCTTATAATTGCTGCTGGAGTATTAGTCCACTATAAGCTACTCCACCATTATCTGAACTGGATCTCCAGGGATTATTCTTTATTTTATTCTTTTACATGGGATATTTTTTTCCTTTTTGGCCTGAAATAATATATTGTCTGGAATTTTTATGAGGTTATTTGATTTGTAGCCTAAAGATAGATTGCTGTGTGTTTGGACATCTTTATGATTTAGAGCTGTTCTGTAGGCTATTTTTCATATCCCCCCCAAAATAATTGGTGAGCATAGAGAATGTCGATTAGCTTCAGTCATTATTAAAATTATCTGTTTCTTAACAAAGTCATTTAGTACATTGTGATTAAAAAAGGTGAATTTAAGGGCAAAATGTAAGGAAGTGTGGTGTGTGAAAACTGCCTGAACACAAAAATTAATACCCTTCTGAATAAAAAGACATGTGCTCCAACATCTTTTATTTATTGGATTTATGCATTAAATTAGTTCAATTTGACATCTGAGTGAAAGTTTTCAATTATTTACTTTAATAATGAATAGTCGTGATGCCCAAGGTGGACAGCTAAGCAAAACACACCTCACCATTAATCAGGTAAAATAAAAGGTACATAATAAAGAATTATTGTGAACCAGAAATGAGTTTACTACTAACTTCCATCCTTGGCTGCAGGAAAAGTCTTGCTATTGAGAACAAAAAGTGGGGAAAGAAAATATTTCCTGAAAATATTTCCTGTGCCACAAGCTTGCTATAAAATACTGCAGGCATATTTTATAACTGATATGATCCACAAGTCCAAAATGATAAATTTTAATTTCAAGTGGTTCCCCCCAAATGATGCTCCTAGTGACTGGAAAAGCATAAAAAGTCAGGGTTCCAGTAATTTAAAAATCAGGTAGCTGGTAAGATATCAGGCAAAAGAGAATAGCAGTCATATTCCCCACAATCAACTTCCATAATGCAAATATGTCACAAGCTGAACCTGAGCCATCATCTGTTGAAAGTGCCATTTGCCTCTGCCTTCAACCTTATAATCTGAATTCCCAGATTGTCAGTTTCCAGAGTTACATACTAATTCTATACTAGCAAGGGAAATGTAATGAGTTGTGATTAGGAATCATTAATACATTTCTATAAGTCACATCTTTGTATTTCAAACAGAAACCAATTCAAGAAGCAATTTTACACAAATGGAACTGATCTTCAGTAGATGTTAATATTTTATTGACAGTCCATCAATGACGTAATTTAGCAAAAGTAATGGCTGTATGATTTCTGTTTAGTCTTTGTGGATGTTAGTGATTCATAACTAACATGAATGTGTCCAATGTGTTACAATACCATGAGTAGTAATAACTAAGAGGGATTTTGAACAAAGCAAACACACACACACACACACACACACACAAATACTGATAATTTATTCACTTAGCAGGCAAAACTAGCAATAATGATAACAATCAGAAAGCAGCTGACACTGGGAGAGATGGAACTGACTGAAGAGGAGCTTGTGGGGATTTCCTAGGTGCCGGTGCCATATATTTTTCTACATATAATTTTTGGTGATGCTTATGTGGGTGTATATAATTATCTATACTCATAAACTGAACATTTCTTGTACTATATTGTATGCATGTTATAGCTCCATTTAAAAGAAAACTATCACAGAAGCATTCTGGAAAACTAAGTTTATACCACAATTCTTGGAGCATACAAACACCTTACACCAATTTTTATATTGAACTTACTTATATAAATGGACAGTTTAAGATTATTGTTTTTTTCTGTACAGTGTTTGGGGTGGTAAATCAGACTAGGCTGTGCTTAAGAAAACCAAAAAGCATATGTGAGTACTTCAAAGATCTGAATATCTGAAACAGTATATCAATACAATACCTAAACAGTTGTTTTAAGGGTTTTTTTTGTTTAACACAGGAAAGCTCATGGTGAAAAGTGTCTGAGAGTCAGTTTATAAGTGTTACACCTCCTCTCTGTTTATTTTGTGAAGCCACATATCCATAATTTTTATTGAATTTATTTTTTTTTAATTTTATTGAAATTTTATTAATTTACAATGTGTTAATTTCTGCTGTACAGCAAAGTGACTCAGTTATACATACATATATATTATTTTCCATTGTGGTTTATCACGGATAGTGAATATAGTTCCCTGTGCTATAGAGTAGGACATTATTGTTTACCCATCCTGTATATATAGTTTGCATCTGCTAGTCCCAAATTTCCAATCCTTCCTTCCCCTCCTCCTTGGCAACCACAAGTCTGCTCTCTACGTCTGTGAGTCTGTTTCATAGATATGTTCATTTGTGTCATACTTTAGATTCCATATATAAGTGATATCATATGGTATTTGTCTTTCTCTTTCTGACTTACTCCACTTAGTATGATAATCTCTAGGTCCATCAGTGTTGCTGCAAGTGGCATTTTTAGTGGCCAATAATATTCCATCGTATATATATACCACATCTTCTTTATCCATTCATCTGTCGATTGTTGTTTCCATGTCTTGGCTATTGTAAATAGTGCTGCTATGAACATAGAGGTGCATGTATCTTTTCAAATTGTAGTTTTGTCTCGGTAAGTGCCCAGGAACGGGATTGCTGGATCATATAGCAGCTCTATTTTTAGTTTTTTGAGGAACCTCCATACTGTTTTCCATAGTGGCTGCACCAATTTACATTCCCACCAACAGTGTAAGAAGGTTCTCTTTTCTCCACACCCTCTCCAGCATTATTGAATTTCTTTTATTTTCTTCAATTGTCCACTTTTCCTCAGAAACTATACAAATATAGCTAATAACTTTGAATGAAAAGTATATAGACTGGCATTTAATACTTAGTAGACATCATTTAAACATATTTTTGTTTTGAACACTATATCAAGCTCTAGGATAAGAAAGCAATATGGTTAGTTTTGATTATATGACATAGATTTAAAACTTACTAGCAGTAATATTTTGCCCCTGCTTTCTATTCTTTTAGTTAAGGTGATGTCTTCTGGCCCATTTACTAACCATATTGTTTCTTCTTTCATTGGGTTCAAAATATTTTTATCACATTTTAAAACTTGATTATATTGTTAATCTCATATTTAAATTCTCATCAAGCCATTAAACATAGTAGCCTATGTACCTTCTTGGTGTTTCTATGCTTTGGGCATCTTTTCACTTACCTTTCTATTTCATTCTCTATACCTGGAGCATTTCTTCTTTATCCAACTGTTAAACTATGTCTTGCCTCCAGGATTGATCCTACCACAAAATTAAGCTGTACCACCATCTGTTTCTCACAAGTAAACAATAGAGTATACCTTTGAATATACCACTAAATGTCTATGAATTATTTTTCTCACTTTACAAGAACTCATAGAGAAAAAACAAAACAAAACCATTAATTCTCATCATTCATTGAATATTATAAAACCAAATTTATCTTTTATATTTTTTAAAATGTATACCTTTTTCCCAAACATAATTATATTAGCAGTGTGTTTTGTTCAACTTATACAAGTTCTGATTTTATAATGTTATAAAGGTGTAATAATTTCCTAAGAAAGAAATTAATTATATTATTATAGCTATGACTACTTTAAAATTAAATTTGAGTTACTTAATGAAACACTATTTTGAGTTAGTCTCCTTATTTCCAAGAAGACATACATAGGCACACAATTTATAATCTTAATTGCTAAAATTGCATCTTATCTAATAAAGCTTATATTTGATTACAATTCATATTGTGAGATTAATGAACCTAAACCACTTTGGAATTTAGTCATATAAGCCTGTGCATAAATAAGTATGCAAAACATATAATATCTTACTTCCCCCCCCAAAAAATAGCAAACATGAGAAAATTGGATCCAAAGTTGGAAGTAAAATTCATTTAATAGCTATTTTCCAAGGTGTTAATAATTTCCAAATACAAAAAAGACAGCTTCTGAGTAGTCTTTTAGATCATGTTTATCAATGCATAAAAATATATGTATGAGAATCTATACATATCTACAATATCATAGTTATATACAATTAAAATGCAGAAAGCAAGGGACAAATTATCATGGGTTACTTGAGCCACACTAGATAGACTCAAACTTCTCATTGTAATTTTTCCTTCTTGCTGAACTTCAGCTCAGTTTTTGATCTGATTTTGATGTGGAAGACAATTTATTTGGTCCTTGAAATATTGCATACAGTTCCACCCCATTACTATATTTTGACCACATAATGAGACATTTGGTTATGCAATATTCGACATGTTCTCTGAACCCTCCAGACCCCACAGTATAGTGGAAAAGGCACTCACCCACAAATATGAGCGCCTGCCATGAAGCAGGAAACGTGTTAGGCACTAGGGGCACAGTCATAAACAACAAATGTCCTTGTTTTCATATATTAAAAAAAGAACAGCCAAATACAATATTTAGTATAAAAATGAATGTATTGAAAGTTATAAAAACATATAACATTGGAAGGATTAGGAAAGGCCACATTAAGGAAAATATATTAATGAAAAATGAATATCATATAATGAAAAATGGTTATCTTAAAATAAAAAAGGGTGAGGAATGCAGGTAGAGAGAAAAGTATAGAGAAGGAAGTCTGGAATATTACAAGAATTAGAATTAATTCCATAGAGTTTTAGAGCATTACTGCTTCTGATTGACTGCTAATTTTGATACCAACCCTCCTCCTTGTTTTTGCTTTCAAGGTTATTTTCTGGTGCCTGGGAGGGGTTATATAGACTCCAGGGTCAGTGGAGAATTCTCCGCATTTTCTCTTGGTCCTCCTCATTCTTATACAATTACCTTGATCATGTTCAGATTCCCATAAGATAGTATAAAAGAATGATTATTAATTATAAAGCAATATATAAGGTTAAATATGGTGCTTATATATTTAAATAGTCCATTTATATAATTTGCATTAAATTACAAAAAAATGTTAACCAAAAAAAAAAATCTTTCAGAAAATATAGACTTGCACTTCAGAGTTTCATTATACAAGCCAAAGAATCACAATAGTAGACAAGCAACATAAGATGAAAATTTTAAAAGAGAGCCTCAAATGCACTTTGCAAATAAAGTACTGACAAAGTGAAAATTAGACTATTTAGAAAACATTCTTACATAATTTAATTTCTAATATTTCCCTTTCATGAATAGTTTTTCATATTATTAAGAGTTGGTGAATGTTCTTTTTAATGTTATTTTGTTGACTATTTCCATCACTGTGAAATAGAATGTGAGCCAAAGCTGGAAACAGCCTTTGCATGATTTACTGTAAAACAGATTTCCCACTACTGCTGACACTGTAATGCAAACTTCTTGCTCATACATTGCCTGGGTAAGCTGAAAACTCACATAAAATGCACATGTTAGGAGTTTCATGGAAATCAAAACAAGTGGTTGTAAAATTCTTCTTTTAAATGAATGAATACATTTGAAATGTGTTTTGATCTTATTAAATGTAATTTTTCTTGATGGGTAAAGTCATAGCAGCAAGAAAGGTTCAGTGTTATTATTCATTAATGCATTTATTGAATACTTACTCTCAGAATATGAAGATATGACATTGGCTATAGAAAGAAACTGACTTCAAAATAGACAATTTACTGTACAACATGTAACTACTGTGATAGAAGTGCTGTGAAAAGCGGAATGGGAGTGTTTAATTTAGATCGTCATGGCCAGAAAAAGCATCACAGAAGGATAAGCAGATGGGCATACCCAACCAAAAAATATTTTCAAGATGTGAAAACACCTGTGTGAAAATGAAAAGAAAAAAATCTGATATGTTATGTTTTGTTTACAAAGCAAGTAAAAGCTACATAAAACTGATAATTTTTGAAAAGTATTTTATTAATATCTACCATTGGTTCTTTAAATTTTTCTATTTCTAATTCCCCTTTAAAGACTGATAAACATGTAGACCCTGATGAACTAATCCTGACTTTCTTTAACCAAAGCCCTTCCACGTGATATCACACCTGGTAGGTCCAAACTATGGCACAAGAGGAAAATCAACAATTCACAGGCTGTTCCTACTGTACAAGTAGGAACCTCAGGCACCCCACAATCTGACTTTTTGTTCAGACTCTTTGTTAGTGGCTTTTATCTATTTTAATTTGTATAAGTATTACTTTTTCATCCTAAGTAATTTACTTTTCTAATTTATATATTTTCCCTTAATATATGATATAATTTTACTTTTAATTATTCATTTGTCTAAAATAACAGTATTCAACATATTATTGTTTAACCCATATTACTACACCCTTGTGTGTACACCTACCTGTCAGGAGCTCAGCTGAGCCTCAGAGAGTCAGAGAGTCAGAAGAGTAGATTAAAGCAACAAACAACAAGCCAAAATAAAAGTTAACAAGCCTGAGCTTCCCTGGTGGCACAGTGGTTGGGAGTATGCCTGCTGATGCGGGGGACGCGAGTTCGTGCCCTGGTCCAGGAGGATCCCATATGCCACGGAGCGGCTGGGCCCATGAGCCATAGCCGCTGAGCCTGCGCGTCCGGAGCCTGTGCTCCGCAACGGGAGAGGCCACAACAGTGAGAGGCCCGCATACTGCAAAAAAAAAAAAAAGTTAACAAGGCTTTAGTCACTTATTCTGATAGTAAAGGCAAGATGTTAAAACTGAAGAAAGGGCCAACTCCTCCCTCCCTTTTCCATTTTCTCCTGTGGAACAGGAGGGAGTACTAATCTGAGGGTCAGGTGAATCATCCATTGCAGATCGGGGGGGGGTCTTCTCACTGTCAAGGGTACCTCAAATAAAAGGCTTCTGTAGTTTTTTGGACACTGAAGCCAGGGGAATGCCAAGGAGGGAGAGCTAGGGATTTCTTCCTTCTACCCCCCATAGAGAAGCCTTAGCAGAGAAGCCTGGACAGGGCATGGCCAATGGCCTCAAAAGGAGACCCAGGAATAAAGGAGCCTGGGCTAGTAATGCAAATATGCATAAGAGCATGACTGGCCTGATTCCTTGACTACAACTCTCTTCAGAGACTGCAGTGCACTAGCTGCACACCAAGTCTGGGGTGAGAGGGCGGCTTCCCCTCTCCCCCACCTCCTCACTACCCCTAAAGGCCTGCCTGGTGAAGGCTTTGTGAGTGCCAATGGTCAGGCCTGAAAAAGTCACGCATAGATGTTAACCAGAGCTGGACACAACTCCATTCTTTAATTTTTTAAGAACTGAGCAAGAAATCGACTACCTCACCATGGGCCCAAATGAGTTGGACTTTAAAGTTCTTTTACAAAAACTGAGTAATTTGTCTGAGGTAACAGAGGATTATGGTCAAAATCAAAATTATGCCAAGCAGAATGATCAGGACTGCCTGAAGGATTGAACGTAATAATGAAGCCTAACTGCTTCCAAGCCAGGAAATAAAAGTCACATATTCCATCTGGATTCATTTTAGAGAGCCAGAAAACAAATGTTTAATTAAGTTCCTGTATGAATCTTTTTATCTGGCCCAGGGCATCAATTTAGGCACAGCACCACTCTGGCTAGTAAGTTGAAGCTGACTTGAATGTCTCTCAGGGATAAGGTGACATCAGGATCATCAGGGTATATACACAAGAAGTATAATCCCAGAGGAAATGCTTGCTGTCCTTGGAAACAGAGCTTACAATGTTACGGCAGATGAAACAGGACATTCATGAATCAGGTAGTTAGGGTAGCTGGCCCACAGTGTGACCTCCCATCATGAAGCCTCCAGCTCTGGGGTTCCCAGTCCAGTTCCCATAATTCAATTCAATTTTGTCCTTGATTTCTAAGGCAGCTAGTTTTAAATAGTGTTGTTTGCCCATGACATCAGTTAAGATGCCTCACTAGTATGGATGACATCTGGAGGTATTTTGCATGGAAAGTTAGTTAGCACTGTCAGGTGTGATCAGTAAGCTCAGCATTTAACCTGGATCCAAAGTAATCACAGCAGCATGGAAAGGCAGCACTGGAAGGTCTTTTTCAGATGGAGGGGGAAATTTTCAAGAGCAGGTCTGAAAATCAAAGATTATTAGTATCCTCCCCCTTCTCCCTCCTCCCCAAGTACTAGGGCTTTATTTTTGGTTGTTATTGATGTATCTCATCTAAGAGTCTCATTCTCTACTCAGCTAGCTGGATGGTGTTGTGTCTCTCATTTAGTAATCAAAATTTTAAACTAAAAAAATAATCTCTTGCTTTTATCCAAACCTTTTGTCTGGAAGGGTTGTATGCAAGAGGGATACATGTGACATATGACTGAGTTCTTGCCAGTGAAATGTAGTTTGAAATACTGTGCATCACTGCCAGGCCTTGTTCATCGAAAGGAAGGAAGGGAAGGGGAGAAGGGAGGAAGGGAGGAAGGAAGGAAGAAAGGAAGAAAGGAAGGGAGAGAGGAAGGAAAGAATAGAAGGAAGACAGGAAAGAATAGAAGGAGGGAAAGAATAGGAGGAAAAGAAAGAAAAAAAACCCTTGCAATATGCCCTCCTCTTCTGCTTGAATGACAAGGACTCTGAAGATGCAGAGGAAACAAGAAGGAAAGAACTGAGTTCCTTGGGTCTCTGCTACTAAGAGACCCTCATAATATCTAACCACAAACACCCATATTGGACTTTTGATAATCACTGAAATTTGGATGTGATTAATACAGCTGTTAAACTACCCTGAATAATACATTCCTCCACCCTCAAAATATATGTAAATTAGGTAGGAGTATGAACAAGTTACAAAAATTTTGTATAAAATATGAAAAAACTTCATGTTAAAAGTCTGCAGTATCATTTAGAAGCAGAATGGAGATGTCCCCAAAATGTTGAGAAATAACCAAAAAAAAGTCCAGTGAGGTCACAATTGAGATGAGTATGGAAAACCTGGTAATAATAATAAAAGAATATGAATTAACTAATGCTAATCAGACACTTATTAGGTGCCAGGAACTGGTCTAACGGCTTAAACATTATTAACACTTATTGTACTATTTTACAGAGGAGGAAAGTTGGACATGGAGAATTACATACATGGGTAGTAAAATGAGGTTCTGAGGCAGGTAATCTGACTCTTAATACTGGGTTCCTACTTGCCATGTTTTAATCAGATTGAGCTAGACCAAAGAGAAAAGGAAGAATGTTACTAGTTAGAGGAAACCTTATATGCAATAGTTTATGTGCAATGGGTTAAAATATTCCAGGACAAGAAGTTTCAGTATTGTTGGAAAGAATAATATAACAGGATTTTATTGCTGATGATGTTTAGAGATAGGCAGTTTATGAAGGATTGAATAAAAAGATTGGAACTTAATTAGGAAACTATACTTAGCAACCAAAATATTTTAACTGATTGAATAATTTAGACATACGTCTGATATGAAATTCAGAAGATGAATTGAAAGTTGCCAGATCAAATGAAGAAAGAGCAGTTAACAAACTTTTGTAATAATTTAGATATGAATGATGAAACTTGGAACCAAGTTATTGTGACTGTTAATGGAAAGGTGAGAACAGATTCAAGATACAACTGTAATTTACAGATCTTGATTCTAATTGGATATAGGTATCATATGGAATGGAAGCGTTTCAGGGATTCCAAGTGTTTGACTTGAGTAACTGGGTAGATTTGGTGCTAATCTCATCTCTACCAACAAAGAATCATTACAACCGGTCCTCTTTATAGAGAAACTGGATGGTGGTGTTAGGGATACACTGAAACTCTCCAAAGCAAATTCTACTTCTAATGTTGTTGTCGTTGTTGTTATTGTAGAGGACCAAGAATTTATCCCTGATTCTCTTCATTGGAACCATATTTGATATTGTTTTCAAAAATTATGCTTCACATTCAATTGGTTTCTCTGCTTTATTCTTACTTCAAAAATCATTGCGTAGTATCTCCTGTAAGTGGAGCCTGGTCCTATAGAACTGCTCAAATTCACACATATTCAGATTATGACTGCTTACCATTCGTGTTGTTTTCAGGCTTTTAGGTGTCTTCCTTTTTTTCCCCCCTTGGACTCTTTGACAAGTTGTCTCTTATGTATTCCCTTTGCATAACCACGTTAACATTAATTGCAATAATGACCTCTCTCCTGTTTCATTCACTCATTGAGTCATTCAAATGAACTTTCTAGAGGTGAATGAAAACAATTAAATCATACCACAATAATAAACTAAAAATGATTTAGCAATTGTGATATTGCTATGACAAAAACAAACAAGGGGTTAAGATAGAAAGCAGTAGAATGTGGAAATCCTGAAACTGTGAAATTTCCTTTCATCTCAAAATGATTGTTTAGAAATTTGGTGTATTATGCATGCCAACTCAGAGAAATTAGGCCTGTCATAACCTGCCAATACTAGCAATATAATGAAAAGAAATACATTAATTCTAAATCTTAACAGGCACAGGAGTGTCCTGATTGTTATATTGAAGGTATTTTAGACCACAGCTTCCATTACTCTGTAGTTGTTTCCTGGAACAGGAAAGGATAATGGGGCAAATCCAAATGTCTTTATTTTTTAAAAAGTTTCTAAAAGTTTAACATTTTTTATAGAGGGGACCTGAGTTTTAGAAGAGAAATTCACATCTTGCAAGACTTTAAGCCATTGTTTCATCCAGTCATCTGGCAAAATGACTTAGGCAGCTATAGACTAGTCACATTCACATGACATTGAACATCAGGGCACTTTAATAAGAGATTTTTTTTTCTTTTCTTTTTCTCAACCTAATTCACTGCCCTGAAATGAATGACTGGGTATGTGTTAACGTATGACCCTCCTGCTAATGAACATTCAGGTCCCTCAAGGTCTGGAACCAATTTGACAGTTGTCTGAGTGTTATATACTCTATGGCTTCATTAGCTGATATCATAATTTCCAAAGACTTAAATGCCATTATTGGCAATTTTTCTGCCAAAGCATTACTCATTGGTAGTTTGAATTGGGAAGATTGCTTCCCTAGGGAAAATTTCCAATAGATAAGTGGCCATATTATATGAAAATAATGACTCGAGGTCATTTTTAAATCATAATATAATACTGCTCAAATCAGCTTGTTCGATGACAAGAGAAAATTCAACTGTCTTCTGTATCAGGTAGATTGTACTTTTGTTACCATTTCTTTGTTAGTCTCTGGTCTTGGGAATTGCTTTTATTAAAATGTAAAACAAAATATTTAATATGTACAACTACAGAAACTAAGAAAACAGAAATTTTTTATATTTAGAGCTGTTGTTAAACTAACAAAAGGATTCTACAATTTAAATTGCTCTACTTAAAATATATATAAAGAAAAATAAAACAAAATACATTAATACAAATTTAAAATATAAATTTTATATATATATATATATATATATATATATATATATATATATATATTGCAAATAGCTAAAGTTTTCTCCAAAAACCCACTACCCCTCCTTCCTGAGATACAGACACTCACCTGAGCTTGGAAGATCTTATGACCATGAGTGTTTTTATTTTTTATTTTCATTATATGTATAAACATGCATGTGTGTTTAAGTACACATATGTTTGCATTTTCATTTTTTATAAAGCTTTAGACATACAGTAAACATAAAAAATGAATATCTGGGTATGTATGTGCATGTGTGTGTATTTAAAATGAACATAAAACTATGGGAATTCCCTGGTGGCCCAATGGTTAGGACTCCTTGCTTCCACTGCTGGGGACATGGGTTTGATCTCTGGTCAGGGAACTAAGATCCCACAAGCCATGCAGTGCTGCCAAAGAAAAATGAACATAAATGCTAGGTATGACAAAATGATTTTGCATAAAAGTGCTCTACCCAAAATGCATAAAACTCTTTATTGTTTTTTATCCTAACCCCTCTTCCATACTATATGACCAGTGTGTCTGTTTTACTTGCATTTTCTCTCAGTGATATTGAGATTAAGCACTTATTTTTCCCAGTGATATTCTTTCTGTATTTTGCCTGTTAGGTTATCTTGTTTAATTTTCTTTGGAACTTTTATGTTTTTACTTCTCAGTATTCATACTGATCAAATTTCTTAGAGTTGTTACATAGCTTAAATTTGACAACTCTAATGACTTTTTACTCTCTTGACCTTTCACTCATGGCTCCAAGATGCTATTGTTATTCCTTCCATCAGTTCTATTTTACATAAAGTAAGTAGGAAAAAGGGGAAATGAGCAACTGGTATATCTCCCAACTTGGTACTATCACTGCTGGGAGCTTTCCTATGACTTATACCTACGGCTGACACATCTTATTAGCCACCTTTCCTCACACTTGTGCCAAAGGGAGTTTAGAGCAGAGGACGTATAAGCATTGTGGCTCATGTCACACACAAGGAACAGGTGTCTGTCATAACATCATCAATTGTCAACATAAATATCTGCATATGCACAGACACATAATACACATACCTGTGTAAGCATTTTAATGATAATTCTCTCCATTTCTCCTCCTGTGTTGCTGTAGTTTTGGTTATAATAGACAATAATAATATCTAAGACATTATTTTGATTACTGTTTTGAGTACCTATGTGCTTTGTGTAACTATATACATACACAAATAATCATATGGAAAAATATATATATAATCATATATATATAATATAAATTTGGATGTTTACATAAAATATATTTTAAATATAAAATATTATGCCCATGTTTGCACTCTACAGCCCAACTTTATTCTGCTCTATATAGCAGTTTGGTCATAGACCATATGGGAGAAGGAGAAGAAAGAATGTGTACACATCAGTACAACTGGTCATTTCTTTAAGTTTGCTACATGTTCTCAGAATCAAGATCTCAAAACTTCTCATTGCTTGATGCAGGCATGATTTCTAAGTAAAAATATGTAAAATTCAAATTTTCTGACTCCCTCCCCTTACTAGTATTCCAGCCCAATTATATTCACCTTCTCAGCGTGCACACACGCACACACACACAGACACACACACAGACACACCACTGGAGGAATATGTTTGCAGAAACATCCCCCTTCACTATATTTGAGCTCTGCTTAGCCTCAAATTGATGTTGGGCCATTTTCCTTGCCTATGTTGGGTTGGATGATCTGACAGTGATTCATTGGTGAGGCTCGAAAAGTCATAAGAGAGAAGTTTCTTGCCTATATTCCTGGAACACATACAATTTTTTGACTTTCAAATTTAAAGTATAACAGAATCTCCTGTGAGGGGAAGGAATATAGATGGCACAGTAGAAGGATGCGGAGCTCACCTCCCCCCACAAATACATCAAAAATACATCTACAGTTGGAACAGTTCTCACAGAAAACTGGAAACTGGCAGAAGAACTCCTATACAACCAAAGCCGCAAGAAAGATCTCCACATAACCAGGTAGGACAAAAAAAAGGCATAGGGCCAAGACCCTTGCCCCTGAGAGGGATCTGAAAAGAAGAGAAGGTCTACATGGGCAGACCCTCATCCTGGGGAGTGAGCCTGTCAAGCCACAGTCTGGGCGTCCCAGTCCTGGTGTCCTGTGCAGAGGAGAAAAGTCCCCTTGGCTACTGGTAGAAACACTGGGAAAGACAGAAGGGCTGGAGAGGCCTAGACTCTACTCACAAGTAGCATGCATATGCTTACTTGCCAATAATCAGAGTGGAGAGAGCCTTGAACTGACACCTGCCGCCTTGCCACACTTCAAACAGGGTGAACATGGTGGTTCCACTCACTTCACAACACAGTTTGGCATGAGATCTAGGACAACTGGGCTCTAGGAATATAATCAGTCTAGCTAAGCAGAAATACCATGGGGGGCATGGGATATGGCCTGGGTGTGGTGTGGTAGCCATTGTCAGCAGCACCATAGGACATGCTTTGGTTTGTCTCCCAGCCAAGTGAGAGAGCTCTGGCGATGCTACACTGCAGCTTAGCACTGGGTCTGGGACAGATAGGTCCTGGGAGAAGACTCCCGTGGAGGCAGCCTGGATCTCTGGCAGCTGTGCAGCCACCTCAATTCCTGCAGCCCACCTCCCTGACCCCTGACCCCATTTATTATCATATTCATTTATTCATTTATTTATCATATTCATTTAACATTTTTACATGTTAGCAAGCAATTATTTTAAATATCTTTAACAAAATGAAGAAAAGAAAGAAAATATCAGCAAAGAAATATAAATTATAAATATAGAAATTATAAAACTGAAAAATAGAGTAACTGAAAAAAATCTTACTGGATGGGCTCAATAATAGAGTGGGGATGGCAGATTTAATCATCATTGAACTTGATATATCAGTAAAAATTATTCAGTCTGAACAACAGAGAGAAAATAGACAAAAATAAAGAACATATCAGGGTCTTGTGGAACTATAACAAAAAGAATTAACATTTGTATCATTAGAGTCCAAGAGGAGAGGAAAAGAGAGAATGGAATTGAATAAGTATTGAAAGTAGTATCTAAAATCTTTCCAAATTTAGTAAAGAATGTAAACAAACAGATTCAAGAGGCTAAGTAAAACTCAAATAGAGTAAATCCAGAGAAACCCAAGGCACATTATAATTAAACTTCTAAAGTTTACCTTCTACAAAAAAGAAAAGTATCTTGAAAGCAGCCAGAGAGAAATGTGATGCAAATCATCTACATTGTGAATAATTATAGACCACTCTGGTGGTACAAATTTCTCTAAGTTTTTCTGTAAATTACTAGAAAAAGCTAGTAGAAGAATCTTGGAACCCTATATTGTACTGTTTCATAAGCAAAAGGAAAGAGGAATTTGGTCTTGTCCACTAGAGGAAAACAAGAGAAAGGATGGTTGGAAGGAAGGAAGGAAGGAAGGAAGGAAAAAAAGAAACAGAGAAAGAAAATGCAGAACATAGATCATTTACAGAGGAAAAGACTTTGCAGACAAAAGTACCAAAGTAAGAAGGCAGAATAATTGTAGGGTTAGGAGTTATGGGGAATAATGGAACAAATACATTTACTTCTCTAAGGTCTTGTATAAATCTGTATGATGGTTGAAATTTTTTATCAAATGTACTTTCCTTCTTTACTGGAAGGATGGGAATATTGCAAGGTGAGTGTCCTTTCAAAAGTATCCCTTCCTTTTCTAATTATTTTATAATTGGTTTTATTCCTTTTAATTGAGCTGTCAACAAAGGACATTGTTTTCTACATGGCCATGGATGGTAAACTGTCTTTGTTGGTTTTATATCTTGAATTAAACCAGTATCATTATTCTTTAGGGACCAAAATGATGCATATATTTGTTTCAGCTCAGTGTGAGACCTATCTATCTCTATCTATCTATCTATCTATCTATCTATCTATCTATCTATCTATCTATCTATCTATCTAGTTGGTTTCTCAGTTCCCCTTGGCCACCATACCCCTGATGTGGTAATCTTTTGGACCTCAACTTCCTTACTCCATCAAAGGAGCAGTCTTCTGGTTGCAGAATTCCATGCAGCTGCTAGATGCAGAATTCCTTGCCTTTGCACAAGGCAAGGAATGGGTTGGGCTGTAAACAGAAAACATGCTTCAGAGTACTTTTTCAAATTTCTGGGGAATAGGGAAAATAATTCTTTAAATGATAAATATCAGTTGACAAGGAAGGCTTGTGGATGACTCAGGAGTTCTGGGTACTCAATGACATCAGCTTTTTTGTCAATCTAAATAAGAAGGCCTGTTTTCCCTTGCATTAAGATAGGAAAAATGTAAATTATATGGCACTTTGGTTTCCCTTCCCATATTGGCATTCATCAGCCTAAGACCTTGCTGCTTGCCTTTTTCCAAGTAACCAATGAAGGTACTCTCCATTCTTTTGCCTTCATATAGGGGTACAGGCTTTTACTAAGTCCTCAATTATTCCTTGATCAAGTCTCTTTATCAAATCTATTTTCCTATCTGCATGGTATATGGATGATAAGGAACTCTTGTAGGAAGAATCTGGGCTAAGACATGAAATGGACTCAGGGCTGGGTCATAAAATACACAAATCTATGTCATCAGAGTGGGTGATTCACTACCAGGTAAAGAAATTGTGCCCCAACACCTTTTCTTCAGGGAAGTCCACTAATGAGGGGGGAACTACGTGTCTAAAAGAACATCACCTTCTTTAACGAGTCAACTTGAAGCAAGGAGGGATAAAGTGATACAGGAGCTATAAAAGGAGTAGGGAAAGTACAGAAAGAAGGAGAGCTCTGAGAAACAGTAAGTGCCTTTAATTGTCACATTCCTCTTCCATTTTTTCAATATTCTGGTTATCAAAATCAGTTTTACTTCTTAGAATGATATCCCTTAAATATCAGTAATTAACCTGCTTGAGATGAGACTGAAGACTCCAGCAAATACATTAATTTATTCAAACTAAAAGAATTGTCCTTAGACCACTGAAAGACCAGATTCTCATATACTCATTGAAAATATGACAGAAAGATAGTAAACATTTAAGAGAAAGACCTATGGGCAACATTTCTGGTTTTTCATATTTTCCAACCATATGATAATCTCGATGGCATTTTAGAACCTGTATTGCCCATGCTTATTCAAGAGTAAAATCTTGATTTTGAAGAGTGGTTCATCCAGCTAGTATGCCAAAAGAGCAGAGAGCTAGAAGGGAATTTTATTTTTCCAATAATTTAGGGTCTCTTACCTGACTGTTGTGTGGCCACAGAGCTTCAGCTGGTCCGTTGGGTTCAGGGACTGCCAGACATCCATCTTTATCAACATAATTTTTGGAGAAAGATAAAAAATCAAAGTTTCTTCTCAACCCAGGAAACTTCTGACAAAGAGGGAAAGAAAACAATTTCATTACTGAATAAGCACTAAGCCAGAATGTGGTGTGCATCACAGACAATTCTCTAAGAGACTGCAAAGACAGAAAGATATCTCACCAAAGTAGCCAAGCAGACATAATCCACTACATACATGTTCTCAAGATAAACAACACCTGGCTTCAAGTAAGGGGACTTGGCAGCACCATTTATTTATAGTTTATCCTAAATTCACCTTATAATTGGGGTGACCATCTGTGTTAACTGGCCTTAACCAAAGGAAAAATAAACTTCTTGTATTTTTATGACAGGTGATAGTTTTGCAACTTGGAGCAAGGTATCCACAAAAGTTATAGTCCCACCCTCCCACAGAAACTGGAAGATAGGGGCACTGTCCTCTTGATGAGTGCATGTTAAAGGGATGGCTCCCAGGTCCTCGAGAGAGACATTCCTGGGTCATAAAGCAGAGGAGAGACTTATTTAATTTTTTAAAGTTTTGCATATATTTCAAAGAGACAGATAAGATCTTACAATTTTTCTAAAGTAAGTGCTCTAAGAAAAGGCAGTCTCTTCCCTTATTTTCAACAGGGAGAATTAAGCTTCTTATTTTTAATTTTGTTTTTGCCCACACCAAGGCAATAAATAGGACATCTACCTTCTACTTGTTGGGGGAGGGGAACACATCTTATTTTGTTTTCTATATATTTCAGACTTTTTAAACACATGTTTACAATATTAAACAATTTTTTAAATCTCAAAAACGTGTTGTGCAAAAGGAGCCAGACCCAAAAGCATACTCAGTTTATGGTTTTATTTGTAGAAAGTCCATAACCCGGCAAAAATAATTGACCTGACAGAAATAAAGAGTGATTGTCTGTGGGGCATGGAATGGGCAAGGAGGAACTAACTGAGGTGGGGGAAATATTCCATATCTTGTTTTGAATGGTGTGTATACAGGTTACACAATTGTCAGAACTCATATAAATAAATACCCAATATCTTCAGATTTTATTATATATACATTATATCTGAATTTTAAAACATGTTATTTTAGAATGAAGCTTATCCCATTTTCTCCAGCATTTCTATTATCGCATTTACATTTGCCTTTGTATTATTATGTCATGACCATGTGCTCCTGTTAAGGTGATAAGGAATTTAAAGGCAGGTACCGTGTCTTTTTTACTCCTATTTCTTTCTTTTAACACTTGATACATGTTATATGTGTCAAGTATGCAATAAGTATTTGCCCTATTTAATTTAGGATATTTTTCATTGGTATACAATACTTATAAAAATACAAGTTTTCACAAAATAAGTTGGTTTTCTTCATTATTTATTCATCCATCATTCACTTTTCAGTTTATTTTCTCCTTAAATATTTCCTGAGCATATATGATATGCCAAAGTCTATTAGGCACAGTTACACAAAGGTGAATCAGACAAATATGTAGACTGTCCTGGTGGAATTAGCTACAGTAATCTGAATACAATAATCTTTCCCTGGTGTCACATTACCCTGTTACTGTCTTTTAATGTTATGGAAAAATTTAAAAGATCAGAACTGCAATTTTATATATATTTTTTACTTTTCCTGGAACTTCTGACACTTTTTCCATCTACCATGGTCTTATACCAATAAGTTCCCATTTACGTTTGAAAGAGTTTAGCAATATTTAATAGGTAAGCCCAACCTCCGTAGGTTATAGAAGATTTTATGCACTATCAAGTTAAAACATATCTATCTATCATTTTATTTTGAAAGAGATAACTCTTCATAAGGAATATAGATATATCTCCAACTATGCTTACATGTACATGAAAAATTGTAGTAAACAAATCACATTAAAATGACAGCAGTTTCTGCACTTTGACACGTTTACAGATTTACCTGATTAAATTTAGAGCACAAAATTGTTCCCCACAGCAATTTATAGAACTGCAATTCTAACAAATAACCTGTTGGGAAGTAAAAAATACATGTGACTGCAACATCTCAAGTATGCATTTCACTCAGATTTGAAGTTTAATTTACTTTGAACTGAAAAAGCTAACAATGTTGGACAGCTGTTATAATGTTTAGCCTATCCTAAGGTACATCAATGCAGGATCTTATTGCAAAAACAAGCATGTATTAATAATTTTCATTAATCACCCATGACTCAAGCATTATGATCAATTTGAAGCATTGTGTTTCTGAAAGATAGTGATCAGAACAAAAAGGTTCTGGAAATAATAGAAACTCAGTTAACCCTCATTCCAACTGTGAAACAGAGGTAGTGTCATCCACATATTTTACTGATAATAAGAGATACTAACTTTCTAAATCTCAGACAGCATGGAGTGTGATGATGGCATACCAATTTGATATACCTTGACCATAAAGGCCATTGTCTTAAACTGTTTCATGCTATTAATTCATTTCTTAGTCAGCAAATATTTTACAATTAGAAGTAATTCACAACATTGTGGAAGAAACTGGAACGCAGGAGAAATGTTGGCATCTTATTCAAAAACAATCTACAGTCTGTAAACATCTAATGTGAAGTAGAAAAAAAATGTCCACTAGACACAATAGGTTTAAAAGAAGCAACTGATCCAGTATGTGTGTGTGTGCATGTGTGTGTATAATTTTATATATATATATGTAAAATTATATATATATAAATTACATATATATTATAATTATAAATTACATTATATATATTATAAATAGTACTTACACCCAAAGTACTATTTGGTCTATATATTCTGTGTGATTTAATCTCTCTTCTGGAATATTAAATACATTTAAATAGATTTCAGACAATCACTTTCCCCACCCAAAAATAATCAGCAGTCTTTGTGAAACCAAAGTAGATTTCAAATTTCTAAAAGAAAGCCACACATTCTTGTTGAGCTTTCATTCTTGTAATGTGAAGAAAAAGAAGGGCAGGTCATGACTAAATTTAATGCTCTGATGAGCCTCAAAATAATTTACAGAGTTATCAGGGCATTCATTCAATTTCCTTATTACCTCACAGTTGTAGTACACAGGTATGCCAGATTGAAGAAAAATCTTTTAATTTTAAGCCAAAATAAACTCTTAATGAATAAACATTTATTGATGAACTTATGGCAAAAATTACCTTAATAGGCACATTTGACATATCCTATATGTCATACATAGTTTATATATCATATAAAACTGTGTAACTATATTTGAAGTAAAAATCTATAGGTTAAAAAATTGAACTAAGAAACTGAATTTAAAATGCACTACATTTTAGTTATTTGTTGACAGACACAGGTCTGTCTTGGTCTGCCTCCTCTTTATTCTCACCCTTCTTTAAGTTAAGCATCACAGGAAAAAGTAAGTGGCCACTCAATCATTATTTGTTCCAGCATAACTTTTTCTTCCAGATGCAAATAAACCATTCAGAAGAGAGGATAAGGGACAAGAAACTGTAAATGAAAGAAAGAATAGCATGGAAAATTATCTGACAGACCTACTTGAAGATAAATTCAAAGTATCTCAGTGAAATTCTGTAATCCACATAAGTGGATGAGAGAGGATGACACTTCATCTTCACAATAACTTTGTGGAATAATCCAGGTAGAAAAATTGCATTTTAAATAAAAGTCTCCAAAAGGAAGCAAATTCACTGTCATTTCAAAAATCCCTATACATTGTTGTTTTTAGTGGCCCTTCAAAATCTAAGCTTCTTTTGGTAAGCATATTAATATAGTATGTTTCCCTAAATTATATATATATATTATTATATTATAATATTATATATAATAATTATTAATAATTATAATATAATTTTATATATATATATATAACTAGAAATAAAAATCTGAAATTTGGTGCTCTAAACCCATGTAGTAAGGGGTACCTGTACACCCATAAATAGTGTGATTTCCCCTTAGCTCTTCTTATATTTTCCCAGTTTTTATAATCAGATGTTTGCCTGAATTCTGGGTAATCCAGAGACCTATTAAATTTATGTGGTAAAACTCAGACAGTTAATCTGGCGTTTGATTTTCAGGTCTTGCTGCTGCCATTCCCCATAAGGTCTGTACTCTAAGGTCTGTACTCTGTTACTTCAGAGCCTGGCTCAAGACTTATTTCCATCTAAAACATTCCTCCATATAACATATTTTTGTAAATACCTCAAGAAATTTAATTATGCTTCCCAAATATCACTTGCCATGATATCAACATCCTAGATCATACCGATTGGAAAGCAGCCATCCCAGATCAGACCTAAGGTGCCAAACAACAGTATATAGATAATCAGTCATTTTGGTGAGCAGCACAATATAGAATTAGTTCCATCTGTTCTTGTCTTTCATAGACACATGCTTGCAATTATTATAAGTACAATTTTTCCTAATCCTAAATATGCCTAAAACCTACACAACTACTTATTCATTCACTCTTTCTTACATGCCACAAAAAACTAATTTTAAAAAAATTCTATAATATTGTGCAAAAAACTCAGATATTTCAAAAAGTATGCAGATGGTAAATAACCATATGAAAAGATGATCAATCATTTGGTAAATTCAAATTAAAATCACTATGAGATATTTCTACATACCTAATAGAATGAAAAGACAAAGGCAATATCAAGTGCTATTGAAGATGGAGAGTAACTGACATTGTCATATATTTCTAGTGTGATATAATTGCTATAGCTTCCTGCGAAAACAGTTTGACATGCATTAATCTCCCAAACCTGCTGTAACAAAGTACTATAAACCTGGTTATTCAAAACAACAGAAATTTATTCTTACAGTTCTGGAGGTTAGAGGTCTAAACTCAAAGTAAGGTTGGTTCCTTCTGAGGACTCTGAGACAGAGGATTTGTTTCATGCCTCTCTCCTAGCTTCAGGTGATTGCCCACACTCCATGGCATTACTTGGATTATAGATTCATCACTCCAATCGCCTCCTCCATCTTCACATGGTTTTCTCCCTGTGTATCTCTGTCCAAATTTCCACTTTTTATAATGGCACCAGTCATTGGATTAGGGCCTACCCTAATAACCATAGTTTACCTCGATTACCTGTCTTTCATATATATATATATATATATATATATATATATATATATATATGCATAGGGACACAATTCAACTCCTAACAGGCATTTTTAAAGAAGTTAAAAAAATACAGGTATCATAAAACCTAGTAATCCTCCTCAAACATACTTACCCCAGATAAATAAAAACTTACATTCACATGAAAATCTGTACATAAATGTTTATAAAAGAATTTATTGATAATCACCCCAAACTGCAAACAACCCAGCTTTCCATCAAGTAGTAAACTCATGGAGCAAGGTAGGTACACACAATGGAATACTTCTTGGCAATACAATGAAACATAGTACTATTTCACAAAACAACATATGGGTGGGTGCCTCTTAAATGCATTTTACTAAGTCAAAGTAGCCATATCCAAAATCTTGTGGTTCCACTTATATGACATATGGAAAAGGTAAAATTACAGGGATGGAATTATCTTATTCTCATTTGCTCGAGGGTACTGTTGGTCAAATAGGTTTTTCTACATAGACACAGCATGAGCATTTTGGGGTAATGGTTTAATTTTTTTTTTCTTTTTTTTGGTTCAGTTTTTATGATGACCATGGTGGTTGGATATATGGCTCCACATCTTTGTCAAAACCCATACAACTCCACACTACAAAGAATGAATTTAAATATATGGTAATTTTAAAAAATCAACCAGGATTTGTGTGGGGAGTGAATGGTATCAACGAATGCTATGAAAAATTAAACTTTATTACAGATGAATCACATCATATGATGGTGAAGAAGAGAATAGTCTAAGTAATGTTGAAAAGGAATATTTTTACTTTATACTCTAAGGCAAAAGACAAAGAGCTAACCACAAACCCAGTTATCTAGTATATATATATATGCTTCTCACAGGGTTTTGAGTTAACAATCTTAAAATGATTTTATGTGTATTCTTTTTTTCCAGTTTTACTGAGAAATAATTGACATACATCACTGTATAAGTTTAAGGCATACAGCACGATGATTTGAGTTTCATATATTGTGAAGTGATTACCATAACAGGCTTAGCTAACAACCATCTTCTCATACAGATCAATAAAAAGAAAAGAGAAAAAGAAAAACATTTTTCCTTGTGATGAAACTCTCTTAAGTTTCTTATATATCATACAGCAGTCTATCACATTACTGGATATTTGTACCTTTTGACCATCTTCCTCCAATTCCCCTTACCCCCTACCCGCACCTCTGGTAACCTCAGGTCCGAGCTCTTTTTCTATGTGTTTGTTTGTTTTAGTTTCCACATATGAGATCATACAGTATTTTTCTTTCTCTGTCTTATTTCACTTAACATAATGTCTTCAAGGTTCATCCATGTTGTCACAACTGTGAGATTTCCTAATTTTTTATGGCTGAATAATATTCCATCACACACACACACACACACACACACACACACACACACACACAAACACAAATTCTGTATCCATTGATTCATTGATGGATACTTAGATTGTTTCCATGTCTTGGCTATTGTAACTAATGCTGATATGAACATGGGGGTAGAGATACCTTTTCAAGTTATAGTTTATGTTTCCTTTAGATATATTCCCAGACATGGAATTGCTGGATCATGTGGTAGATCTGTTTTTTAATTTTTTTTGAGGATCTTCCATATTGTTTTTCATAGTGGCTGTACCAATTTACATTCTCACCAACAGTGCATGAGTGTTCCCCTTTCTCTAAATCCATGCCCCCATTTATTATCTCTTATCTTTTTGATGACAGCCATTCTAACAGGCATGAGGTGATATCTCATTGTGGTTTTAATTTTCATTTCCCTAAATGACTAGTGATGTCAAGCAACTTTTCATGTATCTGTTGGACTTTTGTATATATTCTTTGGAGAAATGTCTATTCAAGTTCTCTGCACATTTTTTAATTGGGTTATTTGATTTCTTGCTTTTGAGTTATATGAGTTCTTTTTATATTTTGGATATTAACCCCTTACCAGATAAATCTTATGCAAATATCTTCTCCCCTTCAGTAGGCAACCTTTTTGTTTTGTCGACAGTTTTTGTTGCTGTACAAAAGCCTTTTAGTTTGTTGTAGTCCCATTTGTTTATTTTTGCTTTTGTTGCTTGTACTTTAGGTGTCATATCTGGAAAATCATTACCAAGACCCATGACAAAGAGCTTTATTCCTATGTTTTCCTCTAGGACTTTCATGGTTTCAGGTCTTATACTTAAGTCTTCAATCCATGTTGACTTAATTTTTGTGAGGTGTAAGATCTGCGTCCAGTTTCATTATTTTACATATGAATATTCAATTATATGAGCACAACTTATTGAAAAGACTCTTTTCTTCATTCAGTATTCTTGGCTCCCTTGTAAATATTAGTTGACCGTATATGCTTGGGTTTATTTCTGGGTTCTTGATTCTGTTCCATTGGCCTGTTTATTTTTATGCTAGTAATACTGTTTTGATGACTATAGCTTGAAGTATAGCTTGAAATCAGGAAGTGTGATGCCTTTTGCTTTGTTTTCCTTTCTCAGGATTTCCTTGGCTATTCAGGGTGTTTTGTGGCTCCATATGAATTTTAGGATTCTTTTTTCCTACTTCTATAAATAATGCCATTGGAATCTTGATAGAGATTGCATTGACTCTACAGATGGCTTTCAGTATTAATAGTATTGATATTTTAACAATATTAATTCTTCCAAACCATGAACATGAGATAACTTTCATTTATTTTGAGTCTTCCTTGAGTTCTTTTATCAGTGTCTTGTTTTCAGAGTAGGGTTCTTTTACCTCCTAAGTTAAATTTATTCCTAAGTATTTTATTTCTGATGCTATTGTAAATGGGATTAATTTCTTTATTTCTTTTTCAGAAAATTTGCTCTTAGTGTGTAGAAACACTACTGTTTTTATATATTAATTTTGTATCCTGCAACTTTACTGAATTCATTGTTTAGATCTAACAGTTTTTTAGTTGAGTCTTTAGTATTTTCTATATGTAAAATCATGTCATCTGCAAATAGAAAAATTTTATTTCCTCCTTTCTAATTCTGATACATTTTATTTCTTTTTCTTGCCTGATTGCTCTAGCTAGGACTTCTAGTACTATGCTGAATGGAAGTGGTGAGAGTGAGCACCCTTGTCTGTCTTCTTCCTGATTATAGAGGAAAAGCTTTCAAACTTTCACCATCGAGTATGATGTTAGCTGTGGGCTTGTCATAAATAGTCTTTATTATGCTGATATATGTCCCTTCTATGCCTAATTTTTAAGAGTTTTTATTTTTTTATCATGAAATGATGTTGAATTTTGTCATATGCTTTTTCTGCATCTGTTGAAGTGATTGTATGATTCTTTCATTCTACTAACATGAAGTATCACATTAATTGATTTATGTATGCTGAACCACCCTTGCATCCAAATGATAATTCCCACTTGATCATGGTGAATGATACTTTTAATGTGCTACTGAGTTCAATTTGCTAGTATTTTATTGGGAATTTTTGCATCTATACTCATCAGAGGTATTGGCTTATATTTTTCTATTCATATTCTCTTCTGGTTTTGGTATCAGGACAATGTTGACCTCATAAAATAAGCTTAGTAGTGTTCCTCCCCTTCAATTAAAGAGTTTGAGAAGGATTGTTATTAATTCTTCTTTAAATATTGTGTAAAACTCACCCATGAAGCCATCTGATTGTAGGATTCTCCTCATTGGGATATTTTAAATTACTGATTAAATCCCCTTACTAGTAATTGGTCTATTCAAGTTTTCTATTTCTTCTTGACTCAGACTTGCTAAGTTGTATGTTTCTAAGAATTCTCACATTTTCTAGGTAGTCCACTTTGTTAGCTCATAGTTGTACATAGTATCCTCTTATGATCCTTCAAATTTCTATGGTATCAGTTGTTATGGCTCCTTTTTTATTTATAATTTTGTTGATTTGGGTCTTTTTTTCCTAGATTAGTTAAGAGTTTGTCAATTATGTTTATCTTTTCAAAGAATCAACTCTTAGTTTGGTTATCTTTTCCATTGTTTTTAATGTTCCCTATTTCATTTATTTCTGCTCTAATCTTTATTAATCCCTTTATTATGCTAACTTTGGGCTCTGTTCGTTCTACTGTTTCTATTTCCTTAAGGCATAGAGTCAAGCTGTTTATCTGGGTTTTGGGGTTTTTTTTTGTTTTGTTTTTTGTTTTTTTCTTCTTAAGGTAGGTGTTTATTGCTATGAACTTCCATCTTAAAACTGCTTTTGCTGTACCCCACCAAATTCTGGTATGTTGTGTTTCCATTTTGTTCGTCTCAGAAAACTGTTATTTCCCCCTAGTTTCTTCCTTGATCAATTGGCTGTTCAGGAGAGTGTTGCTTAATTTTCATGTGTTTATGAATTTTCCAGATTTCTAGTTTCATGTCATTGTGGTCAGAGAAGATACTTGTTATGATTTCAGTCTTCTTAAATTTGTTAGTACTTGTTCTGTGACCTAACCAATGATCTATCCTAGAAAACGTTTCATGTGTTCTTGAGAAGAATGCATTTTCTGCTGTTGTTGGGTGGAACGATCTGTATATGTCTGTTAGGTTCATAAGGTCTGTAGTATTGTCCAAATTTGCTGTTTTCTCATTGATTCTCTGTCTGGATGCTTTGAGAGTAGGGTTTCCACTGTTATTGTATTACTGTTTATTTCTTCTTTAAGATCTGTTAGTTTTTGCTTTATATATTTAGGTGCTCCAATATTGGGTGCATAAATATTTATAATTGTTATATCCTCTTGATGTATTGACACATTTATCATTATAAAATGACCTTCTTTGTCTCTTTTTACTATTTTTAGTTTAAAGTCTCTTTTTCTGATGTAAAAATAGTTACCTATGCTCTTCTTAAGTTACCATTTGCTTGAAATATATTCCTTCATTACTTCACTCAGTCTATTTGTGTCTTTAAGGCTAGAGAGATCTCTTATACGCAGCATGTTGCTGTATCTTGTTTTTATATCCACTTAGCCATTCTATGGCTTTTAATTAGATAATTCTGTTTTCATTTAAAATAATTTTTGATAGGTAAGGACTATTGCCTTTTTGTTCATTGTTTTCTGGTTGTTTTTTAGATCTATTGTTCCTTACTTCTTTTCCTGCTATCTATTTTTGTATTTTGATGTCTTTTGGTATCAGTATGCTTTGATTTCTTTATCATGTTCTTTTGTGTAATTGCTAAAGATTTTTCCTTTGTGGCTACCATGAGGCTTACATGAACTATCTTATAACATCCTATTTTAAACTGATAACAGCTTAACTTCAATAGAACTTGTAAACTTCCACCTTTACTTGTCCTCCCTCTCACACTTTGAGTTATTGCTGTTGACAATTTACATGTTTTTTAATATTGTGTAACTAATAACAGATTACTGTAATTATGGTTACCTTTGCTGTTTTTTTTTAACTTTTAAACTAGAATTGTAAGTGAATTATTCACCACTATTACCAAATTGCAAAATCGGACAATGGCCATGTATGTACCATTTACAGTGGGATTTACAGTATCTTTTTATGTTTTCATAATGTTAATTAACATTCTCTTACTTCCACTGAAAGAACTCCCTTTAGTATTTCTTGTAAGAAAGTTCTGTTGGTAATGAAATCCCTCAACTTTTGTTTGTTTAGGAAAGTCTTTATCCCTTCTTAGTTTCTGAAAGACAGCTTTGCTGGGTATAGAATTCTTAGTTAACAGTTATTTTCTTTCAATATTTTGAATATGTTATCCCATTCTCTCCAGGCCTGAAAAGTTTCTGTTGAGAAATTTGCTGATACTTATGTGGGGGTTCCCTTATTTATAACGTCTCTCTTTTCTCATAGTTATTAAAATTATTTCTCTCTTTGGCTTTTGGCAATTTAATTATAATACATCTCAAAGTAACCCTGTTTGGATTCAACCTATTTAGAATCTTTTGGGTCTCATGGGTCTGGATGTACATTTCTCTCCCAAGGTTTGGGAAGTTTTCAGCCATTGTTGCTTTAAATAGGGATTCTGTCCCCTTATCTTCTCCTTCTCAAATTTCCATAAGGAAAATATTTTTTCCTTTGTGTCCCATAATTCTCATAAGATTTTCACTCTTTCTATTCCTTTTTTTATTTTTGTTCCTCTAACTAACTGGGTAATTTCCAATGTCCTATCCTCCAGGTTGCTGATTCTTTCATCTGTATGGTCAATTCTACTTTTGAAACTTTTGATTGAATTATTCACTTCAGTTAATATATTTTTCAAGTCTGGGAATTTTTTGTTTGTTGTTTTGATGGTTGTTATTTCCTTGCTAAACTTCTTGTTTTGTTCATGCATTGTTTATCTAATTTCCTAACTTAGTTGTCTGTGTGTTCTTCTAGTTCATTGAACTTCTTTGAGAGGATTATTCTGAATTTATTGTCTGACAGTTCATAGATCTCTATTTATTTAGAGTCAATTATTGGAGCTTAATTAATTTCACTTGGTGGTTCTTATTTACCTGATTTTTATGATCCTTGATTTTTTACTTTGGTATCTACACATTTCAGTAATCAGGCTTTTTTCAGACTTCACTGGTTTTCTTTGGCAGAGACAGTTCTTTACCAGTCAATTCTGTTTTGTTTCATGGGTGTGTATTATGGTAATGTCCTTAGGCAGCTGGGGCTTGCTATAATGGCCTATTATAAGGCAAGTCAACTGCTCACGTTCTGAAGTTGGAGATTACAGAGTGTGCCACTAACTGAGAACAGTTGTATAGGGCTTCTGGCTTGGTTTCCTACATAAGTAAGGCTGCGGGATGGGCTCTGTGGTTGCCTGGAGTCTCTGGTCAGGCTTACTAGATGGTCAAAGCTGTGTACTGTATTCTCTAGTAGATGGGGCTACAGATTAGCTTCTCTGCCCTGGCAGAGCAGCAGAAAAGCACCCAGGCCCTGTGCAGCTCATTATTTGGGGACTCAGTGAGGCCACAGTGTGTGCAATGAGGTCAGGTGAGGTCACCAGTTTTGCTCTGCAGATGGGGAAAACCATGGGATGTGCTTTCTGTTTATGTGCCACTGTACACAGGGCTATTACATCAGCTGTACATGTGCTCTGGTTAGGTTCTCTGGTTGGACAGGCCAAATGCTGTATTTAGCAATGAGTAGGGCTACAAATTAGATTTTCTGCCCAGGCACAGTGGAAAAAAAAGCTCTAAACTAGTAAAACAGTTTGTTGTCTTACCTCAAACTGACCCATGCCCCAAGTTTCCTGATTGAACTGGGCCACTGCCTTTGCTCTGCAAACTATTTATTGGCTCTGCCTGCCCACCTCTTAGCTTGAGTACCACTGGGCCACACAGCTTCCAGGTTTTCTCACTAGTCTTTCTGGTTAGATGGGGCTGGAAGTCACAGCAGGTGGGTTTATGTCTTAGCTCCCTTACCTGGACATGAAGGGGAGGGCCCACTCCAGGCAATTCTCAATTTTCCTAAAGGCTCTTCTGTTGGGAGGAGCTGGGTGGTACTCTCAGCCTTGACTGTGAATTAATCCCCCTATGTGTGCGTAGCAGAGGAATCCTTCATGTCTGGCAATTACTTTGCCCTAGGGGCAATCAGTCCTGCCCACCTACCTCTTGGCTGGAGTGTTGGTAGGCTACACAGCTTCCAGCTATTCTTCCCATTCTCTGGTCAAATGTGGCCAGAAAACACCCTCCACAGTGGGTAGGGCTGTGACACAGCTCCTAACATGGATGCAGGCAAATCAGCCTCTAGGGCTGGCAAAACTCTTCATTTGAGAATCTGAATCAGGCAGATCTGCATCCTGCTGAGTTCCCTGATCAGAGGGTGCCACCAACTTGGTTCTGCAGATAAGCAAGGTTGCTTGTTGGGATTATTATTTGGGCACTGCAGGTGTAAACTCAGTCTGCCAAGACCCCTGTGCTAGTTGTTGCAAGCTCCGAAGATTCCCTGGCAGTCCCCATGGAGCGAGAGCTGAGTAGTGTAAGGAACGACACCAAGATTAAACAAGCTTTATTTGGGAACGCTCCCGGGCGAGGTTCACTGGTCCGAGAGAAAGGGGCCAGAGACGTTGCGCCCGGGCGAGGGTTTGGGCAGAATTTATAGGGGAAGAAGGGAAAGGGGTGTGGTGAATCCAGGAGGGCACAGGGTATTCCTTATTTGGTGGTCTTTTCGGGTACCATGGCAATATCTGCTGCCGGTCGCATCAGTCTTGGGACCGTTAGTCCCGCCCCTCGAAAGGTGGGACGGCTGGGCCGGGTGGAAAGTCCCCAGGTCAGTTCCTGGAATTGGGTGGTCTGGAAAGTCTCCAGGTCAGTTTCTGGAACTGGGTGGTCCGGAAAGTTTCGGTCTGATGCAACCTGTGAGTCTGATTGCGTTTTCCTGCCTCAGGCCAGTTGACCTTACAAGTAGGGCCTCCCACAAAATGACCAACAAATCTAGGGATACTGGTTGTCTTTCCTAGGTTCTCTTTTCCCACTGGAGGAACCAGAAGCTCAGGGAAGACCTCTTCCTATGGTGCTGTGCTGGCCTGGAGGAGGGTCAACATGGTTAACATGTAGCTACTTCTCCTACATTCTGATGTAGTCTGTCTTGGTCTCTGTGGTGCAGGTGGGTGCTTAGGCCTCACCCCTGTGTTCTAGGATTCTCTCAGTGATGCCTTGTTTGTTTTAGAATATTTCTTAGTTGTTGTTCTTCTGAGGGGCAAAATCAAGAACGACCTGTGTCACATTCTTAATGATGTCATAGTTCTATGTATATTCTAAGGTTGAACATTAAATATTTTTTAGATAATGAGTAATAAAATTATTAATACAATATTTCCTAATTTTAATTTATGAGACACAAATACAAGTTAGATATATTAAATAATTTATTACTAAATCACAATGGCAAATGAAACAATATGAGAAAAAACTTGTACTCAAAATCCATTTACTTGCAATATCCATAACTTTACGTAAGCATTAATTGTTCTGGCAGTACTGAAATGTGTTCAGAAGTAGGTTACTTTAGTGACCAAACAAGCAGTCAAATGGGCATACATCTGTATAATGGATCCATTAGGTGTTTGGTTCTTCTATTGGTTAAATTTGATGTGCATTAAGTTGGAAGGCAGTAGAAATACTGAACTTAATTAGAAAGGTATTTTGTGACTGATTGCTTATTCATAGGCTGAAACACTCTAAGTTTTTACTATACTATTCTAACAAGGTAAACAAGGTATGAAAGACTGAGAAAATTGTTGCCTGACTCTAAAATTAATTATTCTCAGACAGTGCTTAGTAAAGTATAGGAAATAAAAGCGAAAGCCTGATGCCAAGCACCAATAGACACAAAAGAAAGTAGATTAATAATGTTCAGTTTTCATGTTAACTGCCACACTAGTAAATAAATGAAATATGAATGCAGCATATGATATCATTATCACCTAAAATATGAATAGTAAAAGGAGAATTTTAAAGAAATATAATATAGAAAGCAGTTAGTTCCTAGCATTATTTTTTCTCCCTTTCTTTTAGCTGTGAGTTTTACTCACTGCAAGTGTGACATGAGGAAACATAGCTATAGCTACCACTATGTGTTTGTATTGAAATAACAGAATTTTGTTAGTCCTAAAATTTACAGGACAGACATCCAGATTCACCTAAGATAAAGTAGGCACACTTTGTCTAATCATTCCCAATGATTACAACAACTGGGCAGAATATATAAAGCAACTATCTGTAGACCCTAAAAAGTAAATAGTTGCAGGCAAATTTGGAAGGGAAATCAGAATTCAAAGAACAACCAGTACAGTGGTAAATTCCTTGTTCTAGTTTATTTTATTTTGTTTCTCTTATTTCTGTTTTTTCATCTCATATCTCATGCCAGATAGCCTGAATCCCAGAATTGCATAAATGCATAGCTGACAAAGACCAAAGCTTCTTCATAAAATAAAACAAGCAAACAAACAAAATCCTCTCTTCCTATTCTGATAACTAGGAATGGAGATTTTGTGCTATGAAGAAGTTCCAATCAGCAAGATAATCAGTCATAGAGACTTATATTATCTTTAATACCCATAAAATTACACAAATGTGCTGAGTCACCTGTTACGATGGGAGACCAAGAAGACATAAATATTTTTGATTGCCAGAGGGACTGACCATTTGAATTTGCCCACACAGTCCCAGAAATTTTACTTGGCAAACAAATCCCTGAATTTTGTCTGCTGGTGAAGGTATGTTACTACAGACAAGGCTGCTGAAACTGAGGTTTCTGATTTGCCAACAAACCATCTATATAGCGATAGTCTTGGACAACAGAGGATAAAGATACACTAAATCCTTACCCACCCACTAAGAGCAAATGGTATGAGTATCATTTGTAGCTTTTCCCCAATCAGAATCATCCTATCTGTTAGTTCTGGGATGGGGAATGCAAATATATAACACACTAATTCCTACAGTACGTTCAGATGTAGAGGCAACCAAAACAACACATTGAATTGGGCCAAATGGTACAATCAACAAGGTCACATTAGCCTCCCTTCCCTTCCCTTCCCAACCCTCCCCTTCCCTCCCCTCCCCTCCCTTCCCCTCCCCTCCCTTCCCCTCCCCTCCCTTCCCCTCCCCTCCCTTCTCCTCCCCTTCCCTTTCCTTTCCCCTCCCTTCCCTTCCCCTCCCCCTCTCCCCTTCCCTTCCCTTCCCCAGCATGAATTATGCTCAAACTGTACCTTACATGTGCTCCCATGAGACAGACCAAGGGGTTTAATGGAATCATGAGTTAGAGGTTACAATTTCTAGATAATCATACTCTCCACCACCAGAACTGTAGGGAAGTACAAGACAGAGGGGGAGGCTATTTTACTAGGGATGGCTGAGTGTTTTTTTTTTTTTTTTAGTTCTTTGCTTCTGGGTCCATACTGCCTCCTCTCCTAGTAACCTCCAGTTTCCAAAACGTGTCTGGGCTCAGGGGCCCCTTTCTGTCCTATGTATGTTATTGTGCTCTATCCCCAAATCTTTGACACTTTAGGCCACTCCTGCACCTACTTCTCTCTCTCCCTTTTTTGGGTAGGATGACTTTGGCATCTACAGCCAAAAGAAATATAAAAGTTTACTTCCTTCCATTTCACAAAGATCCCCAACACACTTGGCTTTTTTCTTAAAATGGCTTAGGTTGGATTGGAGGAGTGAGGGATCATGGATTGGGAGGTAAAAACACTTCCATTCTAGCAAGCAAGGCAATACATTTACTTCCTGTGTCAAGTGGCCGGCAGCTGCCCAGGGTCAATTAAAAACAAATTGTCCTTTGTCAATCCAAATTCCTATGTTCTCATTTACTTCAGTTCTGGTGACATTCAGCAGCCACAGCCATACAGCCTTTTGGTTGGAGCTGTTTGGCTTGCTGCTTTATAGCCATAATACATTCCCAGTCCTCCATCCTGCAGGAGAGCAAGCAACAATCAAAGCACAATCCAAGCAGCATGTTTCGAACCTACCTCATACTCTCAACCTCATTGAAAGGTAGGCTCTACTTATACTAGGAGGCAGCCTCCACTGAGAGCCACTCCTTCAGATTTTGGACTTCTGGCCTCTCTGACATGATTGAAAATCTTTTTAATAGCAACTACTAGCTTGCTACCAAGCTCTTATCAATATTGAATGCCGACCCATGAAAGTTTTATGACTCTGTCCTGATATTACTAATTTGGGGTAGATCAAATATCATATTCACTTGGATTCAGTGAATATCAAGATGTAAAGAACACAAAAACTTAGTTTATCAAATGATTATTGTATATGCAAGAACAGTTGGTTTCTCCCTAGAGGTAACAGCTTTATATAAAAAGGTGGCTGCTTTATCTCTAGATAAACCTTCTTTCTTAGCTTTTTTTTTCATATTAGAGTTAGTTTCAGGTGTACAACAAAGTAATTCAGTTATACATATACATGTATCTATTCTTTTTCAAATTCTTTTCCCAATTAGGTTGTTACAGACTATTGAGTAGAGCTCCTTGTGCTATACAGCATGTCCTTGCTGGATATCCATTTTAAATATAGTAGTGTGTACACGTCAATCACAAACTCCCTGACTATCCCTTCCCCCCCACCCTTCCCCCCTGGTAACCATAAGTTCCTTCTCTGTGAGTCTTTTTCTGTTTTGTAAATAAGTTCATTTGTATCATTTTTTTTAGACTTGGCATATAAGTGATATCATACGATATTTCCCTTTCTGTGTCTGACTTACTTCACTCAGTGTGACAATCTCTGGGTCCATTCATGTGCTGCAAATGGCATTATTTTGTTCTTTTTAATGGCTGAGTAATATTCCATTGTATATATGTACCACATCTTCTTTATCCATTCTTCTGTTGATGGACATTTAGGTTGCTTCCATGTCTTGGCTGTTGTAAACAGTGCTGCAATGAACATTGGGGAGCATGTATCCTTTCAAACCATGTTTTTCTCCAGGTTTATGCCCAGGAGTGGGCTTGCTGATAATATGGTAGCTCTATTTTTAGATTTTTAAGGAACCTCCATACTGTTCTCCATAGGGGCTGTACCAGTTTACATTCCCAAAGTTTTTGCTTGTCTGTGAAGCTTTTGTTTTCTCCATCAAATCTGAATGAGAGCCTGCTGGGTAGAGTATTATTGGTTGTAGGTTCTTCCCTTTCATCACTTGAAAAATATTGTGCCACTCCCTTCTGCCCTGCAGTGTTTCTGCTGAAAAATCAGCTGATGACCTTATGGGAGTTCCCTTATATATTATTTGTCATTTTTCCCTTGTTACTTTTAATATTTTTTCTTTGTCTTTAATTTTTGTCAGTTTGATTACTATGTGTCTAGGCATGTTCCTCCTTGGGTTTATCCTGCTTGGGACTCTCTGCGCTTCCTGAATGTGAGTGACTGTTTCCTTTCCCAGTTTCAGCACTGTTTCAACAGTGCTGAAAACTGTTAGGGAAGTTTTTAGTATTTACCTCTTCAAATATTTTCTCAGGTCCTTTCTCTCTTCTCCATCTGGGACACCTATAATGTGAATGTTGGTGTGCTTAATGTTGTCCCAGACATCTCTTAGACTGTCTTCATTTCTTTTCATTCTTTTTTCTTTATTCTTTTCCACAGCAGTGATTTCCACCATTCTGTCCTCCAGGTCACTTATCCATTCTTCTGCCTCAGTTACTCTGCTACTGGTTCCTTCTAGTGTATTTTTCATTTTAGTTATTGTATTGCTCATCTCTGTTTGTTCTTTAGTTCTTCTAGGTCTCTGTTAAACATTTCTTGCATCTTCTCAATCTGTGCCTCCATTCTTTTTCTGATATCTTGGATCACCTGCACTATCATTACTCTGAATTCTTTTTTGGGTAGACTGGCTATCTCCACTTCATTTAGTTGTTCTGGGGTTTTATCTTGTTCCTTCATCTGGGACATATTCCTCTGCCATCTCATTTTGTCTAATTTTCTGTGATTGTGGATTCCATTCTGCAGGCTGCAGGATTGTAGTTCTTCTTGCTTCTGCTGTCTGCCCTCTGGCGGATGAGCCTAAGATGCTTATGAAGGCTTCCTGGTGGGAGGGTTCCTACCCACTCGTGGGTGCAGGGTCTTGTCCCTCTGATGGGCAGGGCCATGCTCAGGTAGAGTTTAAGCAGCCTGTTTGTTGATTGGTGGGGCTGTGTACCCACCCTGTTGGTTGATTGGCCTGAGGTATCCCAGCACTGGAGCCTATAGGCTGTTGGGTGAGGCTAGGTCTTGGGAAGGAAATGGTGGCCTCTGGGAGGGCTCATGCCAATGAGTACTCACCAGAACTGTCACTGCCAGTGTTTTTATCCCTGCAGTGAGCCACAGCTACCCCCTACCTCTACAGGATACCCTCTAATACTAGCAGGTAGGTCTGGCCCAGTCTCCTACTAGGTCACTGCTTTTTTCCCTGGTTCCCGGTGTCCACAGGACCTGTGTGTGCCCTCCAAAAGTGGAGTTTTTTCCCCCGTCCTGTGGAATTCCTGCAATCAAACACAGCTGGCCTTCAATGCCAGATTCTCTGGGGACTCCTCCTCTTTTTGACAGACCCCCAGCCTGGGAAGCCTGATGTGGGGCTCAGGACTTTCACTCCTGTGGGAGAACTTCTGTGGTGTAATTATTTTCTAGTTTGTGGGTTGCCCAATTAGTGGGTATGGGATTTGATTTTATTGCGATTGTGCTCTCCTACCCTCTTGTTATGGTTTCTTTGTCTTTTGGATGTAGGGTATCTTTTTTGTAGGTTCCAGCTTTTTTTTGTAAATGGTTGTTCAGCAGTTAGTTGTGATTTTGGTGTTTTTGTAAGAAGGCATGAGCTCACGTCCTTCTACCCTGCCATCTTGCCAGCCAGTCCCTCTAGATAAATATTTATACCATAGTACCCTGCCTGAAGCAAAACCACTGCTGCAATTTAGCTCACAATTCTCCAAGGATTATCTAAATGTTTGGGCCTGGACCTTTGATGGTTTGGTTTAGCTGAAGGCTGATGGTGTCTACTTAGCTCCTGGGGCTATTTAGCCACAACACTAGCTATGTAGGACAAAAATAAGACATTGTTATTTTACTCAGAAGGCAGAACTTTCATTCAGTTGCCTAGCTATTTGGTCTGCCAGTTGGAAAACTACAGACTGGCAGATTAATGACATTCTTCTTCGGGTCCACAAACTGTGGAAAAAACTTGCAGCTGTTGATTGACTGTCTGGGTCATTCATCTTCCCATGGTAGGGTCCCATTCTCTAAAAATGACACCAACTCTGCTACTGATTGAGCCTTAATTTGCTGTTGATTCAGAGGCTACCACTACATGTCTGACTTGTGACTCCTGCTGAAAGTTAACCCATTAGTCCTACAGTAGGGGAGACTACCTCACAAGCTCCTGGAAGACTGACTCATGGAGCTTCCAGTCACCCTCTCCTCATGGAGTCAGAACAGCATTACTTTCCCAGCATTAATGTGTGACAATGCACATTTATTGAAAACTAGGTAAGTTCACCTGAACCTGAGTTCAGAATTTTTATTGGGAATCCATTATATAGACACAACTGACTGCCCACATTGTTGATTATAGTCTCAAGCCTACAGCCCCTCCAAAGTTCTCCTAATACTGCATGATCCAAAGCCCTCATATAAATGCCATTTTTTACTACATGGTGTGGCCAGCCCCTACTCTAAATCCATTATTATAGTATTCAGTGTAACCCAACGTCCCCAGGCAGAGACATTCTGATCATGTGTGACATTTTAAGGGCTTAGAGATGACCTCTCAGGAGCTGAGGGCAAAGGCCAGATCTCTCTTAGGGTATGATTAAGTTCTTTACTACACAGGAGACTATAGGAGTTATATATGGACCTAGTTTGAAAATGCATAGTTTCTTCATAATAATTCCTGGTCATGATGCTTTTTTCATTCCTCTGATAGCAACTCAAAGCCAGCCTGGCTGATAACCTTTTACATGGCTCCCAGCAAGTAGAAGTCTCAGGAATTCAAGCAATCCAGATTACATTTTATAAAGAGGATCTTATTCCTCTTGTTACTGATGCTTCCAGACAAAGGGTCTGGGCACCCAGAACTTGAGGAGTTAGAGGGAGAGCAGCATCCTGGTTCCTGGCATGGAAACACATTAGATCCTAGAAGGTACAAGGGATAATAACCTTTGTCTTTGAAAATTACCCATTTCTGATATAATCTACTTGGAAAGCACAACAGTTATAAACACTCTCTTTTTAGAAACACCATGTGCACTCTGGGGGTTTTACTTCTGGTATAAAAGCCAAGCATTAACTTGCCTCCCTCCTGAAAATGTGGTGAATTGCATCTTAGGGGATGATCGTAAGATACCTTTAAATGTTTAAGCAAATGCCAGCTGAGCCCTTGAAGGCATTTAGATTAACTTCAATTTCTGGTCAGATATACGCTGACCAGAAATTGAAATGACAGATATACTTTAAAATTCCTTTTTAAGGGGAAAGGTGGAATCTGTGAAATCACTAATAAATACATTCTGTTCTACCTGGATAAATGTCCTGGACCAAATGCATAAGTCAGTACAAAAACTGAAGGAGAATGCCACCAGGATTTTAAGGAAGACACTGATGATATTTGAGACTCTGGAGGAAACAACAGACAAATTCATACTGCCAGTTGGCTTCATTCTTCTTCTTGGAATCCTGTTAATAGTAGCCTTAATGTAATACTGTGTGTGCCAAATTCAGTGGATTTCCTTCCAGCCCCAGTTGGTTAGATTAGTCAGAAAGACTGGTGGAGGGGCATATTTATAGGGGAATTTGCCAGAAGCTAAGGTGATGTAGGAAGAGTTGTAAATATTGTTGGGAGACACTTTTCCATGGTCTCTTGCATTTCTGCATGACTGGTAGCACCTTTTGTTCCAGGATATCTTTTGTGTGTGTGTGTGTGTGTGTGTGTGTGTGTGTGTGTGTGGTACATGGGCCCCTCACTGTTGCGGCCTCTCCTATTGCGGAGCACAGGCTCCGGACGCGCAGGCTCAGTGGCCATGGCTCATGGGCCTAGCTGCTCCGCGGCATGTGGGATCTTCCCAGACCGGGGCACGAACCCGCGTCCCCTGCATCAGCAGGCGGACTCTCAACCACTGCGCCACCAGGGATATCTTTTTAATGATGTTTGTATAACAAGCAATATTAGATGATAGTATTAGATAGCTCTATCTCCTCTAGGGCAAAGATTGGGCAGATTTACTAGCAACAACCTTATA
This sequence comes from Lagenorhynchus albirostris, assembly GCF_949774975.1. Taxonomy (NCBI): domain Eukaryota; kingdom Metazoa; phylum Chordata; class Mammalia; order Artiodactyla; family Delphinidae; genus Lagenorhynchus; species Lagenorhynchus albirostris. Next base: position 101,920,075 of record NC_083099.1, read on the forward strand.
ATATTGTCAATTTCATAAGATTAGGTTTCCTTATCTATAGAACGAACCCACTGCCTGTACAGTATCTATGTGGGTTTGCTTCTGTCTCACCCCATGGGCCTTTGTGGACAAGGTAAATAGTTTTGAGTATGAAGCTCATGCTGCTTGCTGTGTTGTAAACAATACATTCCTTTGTCTCTGTCACCAATCCATGTCTTTTGCAAGCATTTATGAAAGTGTAGGAGGCTAATATTTTTAGCTTACAAGTAGGGTAAAATCTCGGTTGTTTACTGTTCCAGATAAAGAGAAGTACAAAACTGGAGGACTCACACTATCTGATTTTAAGACTCACTATAAACATATAGGAAGTCAGACAATGTGATATTGGTGAAAGGAAAGACATATAAATGAATGGAATAGAACATAGTGTCCAGAAAAAGAACCACTTATATGTGGGAAGTTTATATTTTAATTAAATTTTTTATTTTAAAATGATTGTAGATTTGGAAGCAGAATGAATTATATGAAATAATACAAAGAAATCCTGTATACCTCTGATCCACTTGTCTCAAATAATGATTATAAATATAATTTTAAAAAATAGTTGTAAAATTATAGCACAATATCACAACCAAGATACTGACATTGATGCAGTCAAGATATATAACATTTCTATCACTATAAGCACTCTTCATGTTGACCTTTTATAACCATATTTATTTTACTTCCCTCACATCTCCACCTATCTGTTAACCCCTGGAAGCTACTATTCATTTCTCTACTTCTATATTTTGTTATTTCAAAATGTAATATAGATGGAATAATACAGTATGTAACCATTTGGACTTGGCTTCTTTTCATTTAATATAATTTTATGGAGATTCATCTGGGTTGTTTTTTTATCAATAGTTTCTTCCTTTTTATTGCAGAGTAGTATTCCATGTATGAATGTACCACTGTTTAACCATTCACCTGTTGCATATTTTATGTCTTTCCCTTTCTTAGCTATTAAGATAGCCATAAGCATTCATGTGTAGGTTTTTGCATGAAAATAGATTTTTCAAATATTTCTGGGATAAATGTTCAAAAGTGCAGTTGCTGGGTTATATGGTAGTTGCATGTTTAGTTTTATTGAAAAACGGCCAAACTCTATTAGAGAGTGTGTTATTAAGAAATGAAGGAAACAATGGTAAAGATCAATAAAACTAAAAGCTGGTTCTTTGAGAAGATAAACAAAACTGATAAAACATTAGCCAGACTTATCAAGAGAAAAGGAGAAGACTCAAATCAATAGAATTAGAAATGAAAAAGGAGAAGTAACAACTGACACTGCAGAAATACAAAGGATCATGAGAGATTACTACAAGCAACTCTATGCCAATAAAATGGACAACCTGGAAGAAATGGACAAATTCTTAGAAATGCACAACCTGCCAAGACTGAACCAGGAAGAAATAGAAAATATGAATAGACCAATCAAAAGCACTGAAATTGAAACTGTGATTAAAAACCTTCCAACAAACAAAAGCCCAGGACCAGATGGCTTCACAGGCGAATTCTATCAAACATTTAGAGAAGAACTAACACCTATCCTTCTGAAACTCTTCCAAAATATAGCAGAGGGAGGAACACTCCAAAACTCATTCTACGAGGCCACCATCACCCAGATACCAAAGCCAGACAAAGATGTCACAAAGAAAGAAAACTACAGGCGAATATCACTGATGAACATAGAAGCAAAATCCTCAACAAAATACTAGCAAACAGAATCCAACAGCACATTAAAAGGACCATAAACCATGATCAAGTGGGTTTTATCCGAGGAATGCAAGGATTCTTCAATATACACAAATAAATCAATGTGATACACCATATTAACAAATTGAAGGAGAAAAACGATATTCTCTTATAAATAGATGCAGAGAAAGCTTTCGACAGAGTTCAACACCAATTTATGATAAAAACCCTGCAGAAAGTAGGCATAGAGGGAACTTTCGTCAACATAATAAAGGCCATATATGACAAACCCACAGCCAACATTGTCCTCGATGGTGAAAAACTGAAACCATTTCCACTAAGATCAGGAGCAAGACAAGCCTACCGACTCTCACCACTATTATTCAACATAGTTTTGGAAGTTTTAGCCACAGAAATCAGAGAAGAAAAAGAAATAAAAGGAATCCAAATCGGAAAACAAGAAGTAAAGCTATCAGCGTTTTCAGATGACCTGATACTATACATAGAGAATCCTAAAGATGTTACCAGAAAAATACTAGAGCTAATCAATGAATTTGGTAGAGTAGCAGGATAAAAATTAATGCACAGAAATCTCTTGCATTCTATACACAAATGATAAAAAATCTGAATGTGAAATTAAGAAAACACTCCCATTTACCATTGCAACAAAAAGAATAAAATATCTACGAATAAACCTACCTAAGAAGATAAAAGACCTGTATGCAGAAAATTATGAGACTGATGAAAGAAACTAAAGATGATACAAATAGATGGAGAGATATACCATATTCTTGGACTGGAAGAATCAACATTGTGAAAATGACTGTACTACCCAAAGCAATCTACAGATTCAATGCAATCCCTATCAAACTACCACTTGCATTTTTCACAGAACTAGAACAAGAAATTTCACAATTTGTATGGAAACACAAAAGACCCCGAATAGCCAAAGCAATCTAGAGAAAGAAAAATGGAGCTGGAGTTATCAGGCTCCCTGACTTCAGACTATACTACAAAGCTACAATAATCTAGACAGTATGGTACTGGCACACAAACAGAAATATAGATCAATGGAACAGGATAGAAATCCCAGAGATAAACCCACTCACACATGGTTACCTTATTTTTGATAAAGGAAGCAAGAATATACAATGGAGAAAAGACATTCTCTTCAATAAGTGGTTCTGGGAAAACTGGACAGCTACATGTAAAAGAATGAAATTAGAACACTCCCTAACACCATACACTAAAATAAACTCAAAATGGATTAAAGACCTAAATGTAAGGTCAGACACTATCAAACTCTTAGAGGAAAACATTGGCAGAACACTCTATGACATAATCACAGCAAGATCCTTTTTGACACACGTCCTAGAGAAATGGAAATAAAAACAAAAATAAACAAATGGGACCTAATGAAACTTTAAAGCTTTTGCACAGAAAAGGAAACCATAAACAAGATGAAAAGACAACCCTCAGAATGGGAGAATATATTTGCAAAGGAAACAACTGACAAAGGATTAATCTCCAAAATTTAGAAGCAGCTCATGCACCTGAATATCAGAAAAACAAACAACCCATCCAAAAATGGGCAGAAGACCTAAATAGACATTTCTCCAAAGAAGATATACAGATTGGCAACAAACACATGAAAGAATGCTCAACATCTTTAATCATTAGAGAAATGCAAATCAAAACTACAATGAGATATCATCTCACACTGGTCAGAATGGCCATCATCAAAAAATCTACAAACAATAAATGCTGGAGAGGGTGTGGAGATAAGGGAACCCTCTTGCACTGTTGGTGGGAATGTAAACTGTTACAGCCACTATGGAGAACAGTATGGAGGTTCCTTAAAAAACTAAAATTAGAACTACCATACAACCCAGCCATCCCACTACTGGGTATATACCCTGAGAAAACCATAATTCAAAAAGAGACATGTACCAAAATGTTCATTGCAGCTCTATTTACAACAGCCAGGACATGGAAGCAATCTAAGTGTCCATCAAAAGATGAATGGATAAAGAAGATGTGGCACATATATACAATGGAATATTACTAAGCCATAAAAGGAAAAGAAATTGAGTTATTTGTAGTGAGGTGGATGGACTTAGAGTCTGTCATACAGAGTGAAGTAAATCTGAAAAAGAAAAACAAATACCATATGCTAACATATATATATGGAATCTAAAAAAAATAAATGGTCATGAAGAACCTAGGGGCAAGACAAGAATAAAGACACAGACCTACCATTGAATGGACTTGAGGATATGGGGAGGGGGAAGGGTAAGCTGCGACAAAGTGAGAGAGTGGCATGGACATATACATACTACCAAACGTAAAATACATAGCTAGTGGGAAGCAGCCACATAGCACAGGGAGATCAGCTCTGTGCTTTGTGATCACCTCAACGGGTGGGATAGTGAGGGTGGGAGGGAGGGTTCACAAGAGGGAAGAGATATGGGGACATATGTATATGTATAACTAATGCACTTTGTTGTAAAGCAGAAACTAACACACCATTGTAAAGCAATTATACTCCAATAAAGATGTTAAAAAAAAAAGAGCAATGTATTAGTGATCCAGTTTCTCTGAATACTCTCCAACTTTTGTTGTCACCACTTTATTTATCTATTTTTCCTTTTAGCCATCCTGATAGAAGTGTCATAATATCTCATTATGGTTGTAATTTATACTTACACAATGCTAATAATGTTTAGCATTTTTTATGTGCTTGTTTGCATTTGTATAATCTCTTTGGTAAAATGTCTGTTCCTACCTTTTGCCCATTTTTTAAATTCAATTGTTGAAGGCTTTTTTCAACTGCTCAGTTTAGAGTTCTTTCTATATTCTAAGATAATTTTTGTTGAATGTGAGGCTTGAAAATTATTTTCCATGCCTGCAGTTTATCTTTTTATTCTCTTAATTTGTTCTTTCTTATTACAGTCTAAGAGGTCTTTGACTGTGACTATACTCCAAAGAAATGGAAAACAGAAATTCAATAGAGAAAATTAGTAAACCAAAGAGCCTGTAATTTGAAAAGTTCAAAAAAGTTGACAAACCTCTAGTAAGACTGAAAAAAATGAGAGAAGTCTAGATTACAAATGTCAGGAATGAAAGAGGATATTACTACAGACCCTGAAGACATCAAAAAGGGAATACTTTGAAAAATTTCATACACATAAATTTGACATCTTAGATAAAATGTCTTTTGAGAGGTTTACTTTCAATCAAACAGTTTTCCCCTTATCGGTATGGTGCCATTTTTTCACTGGCTATTGTCATGATTTTTTTCTTTGCCATTAGTTTTAAGTAGTTCAATTATGATGTAGTTTGGCAGAGATCAATTTGTGTGTAACCTATTTGTAGTTCTTTCAGCTTCTTGAGTCTATTGTATTATGTCTCAACACATTTTTTAAGTTCTCAGTCATTATATTTTTAAGTACTTTTTCAGTTTCAACATCTTTCTCTTCCACTTCTGGGACTCTGATTACAGAAGTATTAAACCTTTTGTTATATTCCCATGGGTATCTGAGGCTCTGTTCATTTTTTTAATATGTATTACACCTCTTTTTTTCATATTGTATGTTTTACTGTACTCTTTTAGCTCAATGATTCTCTTTTTCTCTTCCATCTGATATTTTGCCCATCCATTTTAGATAAAGTATATTTAAGGTCTAAAGTTTCCATTCAATTCTCCTTTATTTCTTCTATTTCTATACTGAGACATATTTCTTTGTTAAGACTTTTTTTAAGTTTTTGTTTCATGCATATTCATAATTGATCACTGAAGCAATTTCATTATAACTGATTTGAAACATATGTTGGATAATACTGGCATCTCTGCAATCTTGGTTTTGGCATCAGTTTACTGTCTTTTGTTTGTTTGTTTTGATTGAGATTTTCCTGGTTCTTGGTATGATGGGTGATTTTCTATGGAAACTTGGATATTTATATATTGTGTTATGAGATTCTGGGTCTTATTTAAATCTTCATTTTAATTTTTTATTTTGGGCTGCACCACAAGGCTTGCAGGATCCTAGTTCCCTGACCAACCAGGGATCGAACCCACACCCTCGGCAGTAAAAGTGTGGAGTCCTAACCACTGGACCACCAGGGAATTCCCTAAATTTCATTTTAACTAGCTTTTTCTGCCTTTAATTTTGGCAGAGGAAGGGGAACTGCCCCATTTCTGCTAGGTGGTCTCATGATACTTGAGATGGGGCTCCTGATTACTGCTAAGCTGGCATTGAAATTTCAGCTTCTCACATGGTACCTACTGACACTATGGTAGGAGTGGTCTTATTTCCACTTGTTACCAGGTGATTTTGAAAGTTTTAACTATCTATTAGGCATCATCTGACATCAACCTAGCATGGAGATGAAGGGAACCCTTATTTCTGTCAGTGGAGGTGGATGTCTACGCTACTGATGTGGTCTCTCCAACGACACTGTGGCAATGGGGGATGTCTTGTTATCCATGGGTGGTGATGAAAGTCCTGGCTCTGTACTTGGCATTTTTTGACACCACCCAGGTTGTAGTGTTGGGAACCTCACTGTAGCCTCATTTAGCCTTTACTGGTGTGTACGGAACCAGGGCCACTGTTTTTCTTTGGTGTTTGGCTAAAGTGGATACAGTTTAAAGGTTTTATGTCTTATTAGGCTGCCCCTTTCATCCTTTTTTGACTAGAGAGAACAGGCTTCTGTTGCTGCTGTTGTTGTTTTTCCAGTGTGTGAGGGGATATTTTTGATGAAGTTCAAATATACTTCAATTTGAAAGAGAGAAAGGGTAATCTTTTAACAGAATGGTACTAAAACAACTACATATTTTTGCATAACCATATGGAGAAAAAAACACCCATACCTAAACATGAACTGTAAAACTATAAAATTTTTATTGAAATCTTAGGGGAACAGAAGTGTAAACTTGGGTTAAGCAATAGATTCTTCTTTTTAAATTTAATTTTTATTTTATATTGGAGTATAGTTGATTTACAATGCTGTGTTAGTTTCAGGTATACAGCTAAGTGATTCAGTTATACATACATACATACATATATATATATATATATTCAGATTCTTTTCCCATATAGGTTATTACAGAATATTAAAGAGAGTTTCCTGTGTTATACAGTAGTCCCTTTGATTATTTTATATATAGCTCAGTAAGTCCCCTACATACGAACCTTCAAGTTACGAACATTCAAAGACGTGAACATGCGTTCCATCAACGTCAGGCATGAGTGAAATTGTAGCTTGCCCTCCTTTTCCTATAGCTGATGATCCTTCAGCTCTAACATCTCCCACCTCCTTTCCCTCCTCCAGGCAGTAACTCTTCTTGCCTGTTCACCTGATGCCAGCCCCTGTATGCCAGCTGTTGTACTATACTACTTTTCAAGGTACTGTACTGTAAGCTTAAAAATGTTTTCTTTATTTTCTGTGTTTTATGTATTATTTGTGTGAAACGTATTATAAACCTATTACAGTACAGTACTGTACAGTTGATTGTGTTAGTTGGGTACCTAGGCTAATTTTGTTGGACTTACAAACAAATTGGACTTATGAATGCACTCTCAGAATGGAATTCATTCATATGTAGGGAACTTACTTTAGTGTGTATATATTAATCCCAAACTCCTAATTTATCCTGCCCCCCCCGCAACATTTCTCCCCCTCTCTTGGTAACTACAAGTCTGCTTTTGAAGGCTGTGAGTCTGTTTCAGTTTTGCAAATATGTTTATTTGTATCATTTTTTTAAGATTACACATATAAGTGATATCATATGATATTTGTCTTTGTCTGACATACTTCACTTAGTGTGATAATCTCTAGGTTCATCTGTGTTGCTGCAAATGGAATTCTTTCATTTTTATGGCTGAGTAATATTTCAATGTGTATATGTATGACATCTTCTTTATCCATTCATCTGTTGATAGACATTTAGGTTGCTTCCATGTCTTGGCTACTGTGCAATACACAGTGCTGCAATGACCATTGGGGTGCATATATCTTTTCAAATTATGGTTTTCTCAGGGTATATGCCCAGGAGTGGGATTGCTGGATCATATGGTAGTTCTATATTTAGTTTTTTAAGGAACCTCCATACTGTTCTACATAATGGTTGTATCAATTTACATTCCCACCAACAGTGTAGGAAGGTTCCATTTTCTCCACACTCTCTCCAGCATTTATTGTTTGTAGGATTTTTTTATGATGGCTATTCTGACCGGTGAGATGATATCTCACTGTAGTTTTGATTTGCATTTCTCTAATAATTAGCAGTGTTGAGCATCTTTTTATGTGCCTGTTGGCCATCTATATTTGTTCTTTGGAGAATATCTATTTAGGTCTTCTGCCCATTTTTTGATTGGATTGTTTTCCTGATATTGAGCTGTGTGAGCTGTTTGTATACTTTGGAGATTAAACCCTTGTGGGTCACTTCATTTGCAAATATATTCTCCCATTCCGTGGGTTGTCCTTTTGTTTCATTTATGGCTTCCTTTGCTGTGCAAGAGCTTTTAAGTTCAATTAGGTCCAATTTGTTTATTTTTGTCTTTATTTTCATTACTCTAGGAGATGGATCCAAAATGATAATGCTGCAATTTATGTCAAAAAGTTCTCCCTATGTTTTCCTCTAAGAGTTTTATAGTATCCAGCCTTACATTTAGGTCTTTAATCCATTTTGAGTTTCTTTTTGTATATGGTATTAGAGAATGTTCTAATTTCATTTTTTTGCATGTAGCTGTCCAGTTTTCCATGCATCATTTATTGAAGAGACTGTCTTTTGCTATTGTATATTCTTGCCTTCTTTGTCATAGATTAATTGAGCGTAGGTGTGTGGGTATATTTCTGTGATTTCTATCCTGTTCTATTGATATACATTTCTGTTTCTGTGCCAGTATCATACTGTTTTGATTACCGTAGCTTAGTAGTATAGTCTGAAGTCAGGGAGCCTGATTCCTCCAGCTCCATTTTTCATTTTCAAGATTGCTTTGGCTATTTGGGTCTTTTGTGTGTTCATACAAATTGTAAGATTTTTTTGTTCTAGTTCTGTGAAAAATGCCATTGGCAATTTGATAGAGATTGCATTGAATCTATGGCTAGCCTTGGATAGTATAGTCATTTTGATAATATTGATTCTTCCAATCCAAGAACATGGTATATCTTTCCATTTGTTTGTGTCATCTTCAATTTCTTTCATTAGCATCTTATAGTTTTCATAGTACGGGTCTTTTGTTTCCTTAGGTAGGTTTATTCCTAGGTATTTTATTTTTGATGTGATGGTAAATGGGATTGTTCTTTCTGATTAATTGCTCTTTCTGATCTTCTGTTGTTACTGCAAAATTTGGTAAAGTTGCAGGTTACAAAATTAATATACAGAAATGTATAGATTTCTGTGTATTCATTTTGTAACCTGCACCTTTACCAAATTCACTGATGAGCTCTCGTACTTTTCTGGTAGCGTCTTTGGGATTTTCTACATATAGTATCATGTCATCTGCAAACAGTGACAGTTTTACTTCTTCTTTTCCAGTTCAGATTCCTTTTATGTCTTTTACTTCTCTGGTTGTTGTGTCTAGTACTTCCAAAACTATGTTGGATAAAAGTGGTGAGAGTAGACATCCCTGTCTTGCTCCTGATCTTACAGGAGATGCTTTCAGCTTTTCACCATTGAGAATGACATTAGCTGTGAGTTTGTCATATGTGGCCTTTATTATGTTGAGATAGGTTCCCTCTATGCCCACTTTCTGGAGAGGTTTTATCATAAATGGGTGTTGAATTTTGTCAAAAGCTTTTTCTACATGTATTGAGATGATCATATGTTTGTTTGGGGTTTTTTTAAGTATTATTATTTTTAAAATTTCTTCTTGCAGGGGTTCTTTTTTTTAACATCTTTATATGGAGTATAATTGCTTTACAATGTGTGTTAGTTTCTGCTGTATAACAAAGTGAATCAGCTATATGTATACATATATCCCCTCACTCTTGTGTCTTCCTCCCACCCTCCCTATCCCACCCCTCTAGGTGGTCACAAAGCATGGAGCTGATCTCCCTGTACTATGCAGCTGCTTCCCACTAGCTATCTATTTTACATTTGGTAGTATCATATGGTTTTTATTCTTCAATTTGTTGATGTGGTGTATCACACTGATTGATTTGCTGATATTGAAGAATCCTTGCATCTCTGGGATAAATCCCACTTGATCATGTTATATGATCCTTTAAATGTATTGTTGGATTCAGTTTGCTAGTATTTTGTTGAGGATTCTTGGGTCTGTGTTCATCAGTAATATTGACCTGTAACTTTCTTTTTTCGTGGTATCTTTGTCTGGTTTTGGTATCAGAGTGATGGTGGTCTCATAGGATGAATTTGGGAGTGTTCCTTCCTCTGCTATTTTTGAAAGAGTTTGAAAAGGATAGGTATTAACTCTTCTCTAAATGTTTGATAGAATTTGCCTGTGAAGCCATCTGGTCTTGGACTTTCGTTTGTTGAAAATTTTTTAATCACAGTTTCAATTCAGTACTTGTGATTCATCTATTCATACTTTGTGTTTCTTCCTGGTTCAGTCTTGGAAGGTTTTACCTTTCTAATAATTTGTGATTTTCTTATAGGTTGTTCATTTTATTGGCATATAGTTGCCCATAGTATTCTCATAATTTTTTGTATTTCTGTGGTGTCTGTTGTAACTTCTCCTCTTTTATTTCCAATTTTAATTATTTAGACCCTCTCCCTCTTTTCTTGATGAGTCTGGCTAAAGCTTTATCAATTCGGTTTATCCTTTCAAAGAACCAGCCTTCAGTTTCATTGATCCTTTCTATTGTTTTCTTTGTCTCTATTTCATTTATTTCTGTGATGATCATTATGATTTCGTTCCTTCTACTAACTTCGGGTTTTGTTTTTTCTTCTTTCACTAGTTTCTTTAGGTGTAAATTTAGGTTTTTATTTGAGATATTTCTTCTTTCCTGAGGAAAGATTGTATTGCTTTAAAACTTTCCCTTTAGAAGTGCTTTTGCTATGTCCCATAGATTTTGATCATTGTACTTTTGTTTTCATTTGTCTCTAAGTATTTTTTGATTTCCTCTTTGATTTCTTCAGTGATCCATTGGTTGTTTAGCAATATGCTGTTTAGCCTCCACTTGTTTCTGTTTTTTAGTCCCTTACTATTATTGTGTTACTGTCAATTTCTCCTTTTATGGCTGTTAGCATTTGCATTAGATATTGAGGTGCTCCTTTGTTGGAGGCATATGTATTTATGCTTGTTATATCTTCCAATTGGTTTGATCCCTTGATCATTATGTAGTGTTCTTCTTTGTGTCTTATAACAGTCTTTATTTTAATGTCTATTTTGTCTGATATGAGTATTGCTACTCCAGCTTTCTTTTGATTTCCATTAGCATGGAATATCTTTTTTTCACCCCCTCAGTTTCAGTCTGCATGTGTCCCTAGATCTGAAGTGGGCCTCTTGTAGACAGCATATATATGGGTCTTATTTTTGTATCCATTCAGCCAGTCTTTGTCTTTTGGTTGGAGCATTCCATCTATTTACCTTTAAGGTAATTATCAATATGAATGTTCTTATTGCCATCTTGTTAATTGTTTTGGATTTGGTTTTGTAGGTCTTTTTTTCTTCCCTTCCTCTTTTGTTCTCTTCTGTTGTGATATTCTCTTCTGTTGTGATCTGATGACTAACTTTAGTGTTGTGTTTGGATTGCTTTTTCTTTCTGTGTGTGTATCTATCATAGGTTTTTTGATTTGTGGGTCCCATGAGGTTTTGATATAGCAGTCTATATATAAACAAGATTATTTCAAGTTGCTGGTCTCTTACTTTCAATGCATTTTCAATATCCTGCATTTGTACTCTCCTCTTCTCATGATTGCTGGTTTTGATATCATGGTTTTTTTGGATGATTTCCTTCCTTTACTGTATGTTTGTCTTTACTGGTGAGTTTCCCCATTTGTAATTTTCTTGTTTTCTAGTTGTGGGTTTTTCTTTTCTGCCTAGAGAAGTTCCTCTAGCATTTGTTGTAAAGCTGATTTGGTGGTGCTGAATTCTGTTAGCTTTTGCTTCTCTGTAAACCTTTTGATTTCTCCTCAAATCTGAACAAGAGCCTTGCTGGGTAGAGTTTTCTTGGTTGTAGATTTTACCCTTTCATCACTTTAAATATATCATGCCACGCTCTTCTGGCCTGCAGAGTTTCAGCTGAAAAATCAGGTGATAACTGTATGGGAATTTCCTTGTATGTTATTTATTGCTTTTCCCTTGTTGCTTTTAGTATTTTCTCTTTGTCTTTAAGTTTTTGTCAGTTTGATTAATAGGTGTCTTCTCATGTTCCTCCTTGGGTTTATCCCATATTTGACTCTCTGCACTTCCTGGGCTCTAGTGAGTGTTTCCTTTCCCATGTTAGGGAAGTTTTGGGCTGTAATCTCTTTAAATATTTTCTCTGCCCCTTTTTATCTCTCTTCTCCATCTGGGACTCTTATAATGTGAATGTTGGTGTGTTAAATGTTGTCCCATACATCTCTTAGGCTGTCTTCATTTCTTTTCATTCTTTTTTCTTTATTCTGTTCTGAGGCAGTGATTTCTACTACTCTATCTTCCAGCTCACTTATTCATTCTTCTGCTCATTTATCCTGCTATTGATTCCTTCTATTGTGTTTTTCATTTCAGTTATTGTACAGTTCATCTCTGTTCTTTAGTTCTTCTAGGTCTTTGTTCAACATTTCTTATATCTTCTCAGTCTGTGCCTCTATTCTTTGTCTGATATCTTGGATCATCTTTACTACCATTATTCTGAATTCTTTTTCTGAATTCCTTTTCAGGTAGATTGGCTGTCTCTACTTCACTTAGATATTTTTCTGGGTTTTTATCTTGTTCCTTTGTCTGTAACATTTCTCTGACTTCTCATTTTGTCTAACTTTCTGTGTCTGTGGTCTCCATTTCTTAGGCTGCAGGATTGTAGTGCTTATGGTGTTTGCCACCTGGTGGGTGAGGTTGGTCCAAGGGTTTATGCAGGCTTCCTGGTGGGAGGGACTGATACCTGCCCTCTGATGGGTGGAGCTTGATCTTGTCCCTCTGGTGAGCAGGACCATGTCAAAGGATGAGTTTAGAGGTGACTGTAACCTCAGTTCAACTTTACAGAGCATTTCTGCTGATAGACAGGACTGTGCTCCTCCCTGTTGGTTGTTTGGCCTGAGGCATCCCAGCACTGGAGACTGCAGGTTGTTAGGTGGGACCAGGTCTCAGTGCCAAAATTGCACCCTCCAGGAGAGGTCATGCCAATCAGTATTCCCTGGGGCCTCTGCCACCAGTGTCCTTGACACCACAGTGAGCCGTAGCCACCCCTACCTCCCCAGGAGACCCTCCAAGAGCACAGGTAGGTCTCTCTTCCCCAGGCTCCTATGGAGTCACTGCTTTGTTCTGGTCCCAGTGCATGTGAAATCTTGTGTGAGCCCTCCAAGAAGGAACTCCTGCAATCCAGCGCTGATGGCCTTCAAAGCCAGATGCTCTGGGGACTCCTCTTCCCAATACCAGACCCTCAGGCTGGGGAGCCTGATGTAGGGCTCAGAACTCTCACTCCTGTAGGAGAACCTCTGCGATACAATTATTTTCCAGTTTGTGCATCAACCACCCAGCAGGTATGGAATTTGATTATATTGTAAAAGTGCCCCTCCTACCATCTCTTTGTGGGTTCTTCTTTGTCTTTGGATGTAAAATATATTTTTTTGGTAGGTTCATCTTTGTTGTCAGTGCTTGTTCGGTAGTTAGTTGTATTTTGGTGTTTGCCTAGAGGAGGTGAGCTCAAGTCCTTATACTCTGCCATCTTGTCCAGAATCCAGCAATAGATTCTTAGATACAAAAATAAAAGCACAATCCCTATGAGAAAAAATATAAAAGTTGAACTTAATATAAACTTTAAACTTTTACTGTTTTCTAACGTTATTAATAGAATGAATAAACAAGCTACATATTAGAATATATTTGCAATCACTTATACACAAATGACTTATATACAGAATATATTAAAAAATTTCAGAACTAAGCAATAAAGCAAATAACCCAACAAAAAATGAGCCAAAGATTTGAATAAATATTTCATTAAAACTTTATGCAGTTAGTAAGTAAGCATGAGAAAGGATGCTCAAAATTATTAGTCATTAGGAGCATGCAAATTAAAACCATGACACCACATCTATTAGGTTAGCTAAAATGAAAAAAAACAAAATTCAATGAAACTGACAGTAACAAGTACTAACTAGAATGCAGAGTAACTTGAAACTTCATACATTGTTGATAGCAATGAAAGATGGTGGAAAATAGTTCAGTAGTTTCAAAAATGTTATACATCCACTGATATATGACCCAGCAGTACTACTTCCAAGTGTTCACTCTAAAGAATTGCCTACAAAAATTCTTGTTCACAAAAGAAATCTGTGTATGGATGATTATAGCACCATTATTCTTAATAGTCCAGCATGGAGACATCTAAATGTCCTTCGATAGGTGAACTGATAAACCAGCTATGAAACATCCATACAATGGAATACTATTCAGCACTACAACAAATGAAGTGACACAAATAACATAGATAAGTCTCAAACCCATGCTATGTGAAAGAAGCGATGCTCAAAAGGGTACACACTAGATTGTTCTAGTTTTATGACATTCATCAAAAGTCAAGAATAAGGAGATTATTTCCATATTTAGAGGGACTGAAAAAGGAAACAGCTATTCCTTATGATGTATCCTCAATGCTGAGAGCAGCTGAAAGTCTCTCAGTGATATTCCTTGTTAAGGAACACCTGTTTCAGAAAGTTCATTCAACAAACCCATTTAGATTCAGTGTAGATGCAAAGCTGTTATTCCTCTAGCACATATCCTTGTTTGAGAATATGATACTGAAGTGAACATTTTAAATAATGAATAGTAGTTGTTAATACAATTTGCAGTTTTAGGATTGTCGACAGATGATGATAGGATTTTGGGGAAAATATATCACTGTAAGATAATTTTAGATTAAGGCTATAAAGATAACAAAGTGCAATATTGGTTTAAAAGCATAAGCATTTAAGAATTTGTAGATGTCCTACCTAATTTACCTGCTTTTTAAACTATTTTAAACTTTTCTAAGAGTATAGAAGTTACTCATTGTTTTGTGTTATTCAAGATGATGCTTCTAAGATAAGCAGAGCCAGTGATTCACTGATTCACAAATATTTGAGTATAGTGTGTGTATGCCTACAGACCAGCTGATTTAGTGTTACCATAACATAGTTATAGTATGCATGAGTTGACAGATAAAAAAAAGAATAATGCAATAGAATGTAAGAATAAGGATTTGAAACACTGAATTTAGATAAAAGGAGAGCAAAATAATTTATAGCTGAATATTTTCTGTTCATAAGTAAGTCTTCTTTCACAATTTAGTAAGGTTTACAATGTAAACGAGTGACTCATAAAGCAGAAATTGGTCTTGCTATGAAAATAGGCACTATTCTTGATAAGATGCTACAGGAATAGCAAATTGAAAAGGAAGCTTAGCTATTTTTGTGAAAATTCATGTTGCATTTTGCAGAAATCTAATTGAAAATTACAAACTTGAAAATAACTCCCTTTGACAACATCTTCACCTTGGATATCACAAAAACACTGAAGTGAATGGAATGTGTCTCCATATGTGTTAATTAGATTTGTCACTGCACACCTTTTTTTTTTAAGGAAATATAGATCACTTTTATTATTGTCATGAGTATTTCTTCCTCTCTCTGCCAGAACATTATACATTTCTGCCTTGTTAAACACTGGAGTTGGGCTTCCCTGGTGGGGCAGTGGTTGAGAGTCCGCCTGCCGATGCAGGGGACATGGGTTCATGCCCCGGTCTGGGAAGATCCCACATGCTGCGGAGCGTCTGGGCCCGTGAGCCATGGCCACTGAGCCTGCATGCCCAGAGCCTGTGCTCCACAACGAGAGAGGCCACAACAGTGAGAAGCCCGTGTACCGCCAAAAAAAAAAAAAAAAAAAAACCACTGGAGTTGCAAGTGACTTGCTTAGCCAATTTACCGTTTGTGACGTTATGTGCACCACTTCTGAACAGGAGCTTTAAAGTCCATTTTCCTTTTCCCCATCTGCCATGAGACTTCAATGTTCTGCTATTTCTTTTTACTTTTTTTTTTTTTTTTTTGGCTGTACGTGGGCCTCTCACCGCTGTGGCCTCTCCCATTGTGGAGTACAGGCTCCGGACACACAGGCTCAGCGGCCATGGCCCATGGGCCCAGCCGCTCCGCAGCATGTGGGACCCTCCCGGACTGGGGCATGAACCCGTGTCCCCTGCATCGGCAGGCAGACCACCAACCACTGCACCACCAGGGAAGCCCAATGTTCTGCTATTTCTTAACCTAAGTCCTGGAGTGAAGACTATAGAAGGTTACTATTTTACAAAAAAAAAACTTTTTTTAAATCTTTATTGGAGTACAATTGATTTACAATGGTGTGTTAGCTTCTGCTTTATAACAAAGTGAATCAGTTATACATACATATACATATGTTCCCATATCTCTTCCCTCTTGTGTCTCCCTCCCTCCCACCCTCCCTATCCCACCTCTCCAGGTGGTCACAAAACACCAAGCTGATCTCCCTGTTCTATGCGGCTGCTTCCCACTAGTTATCTATTTTACGTTTGGTAGTGTATATATGTCCATGCCACTCTCACTTTGCTACAGCTTACCCTTCCCCCTCCCCATATCCTCAAGTCCATTCTCTAGTAGGTCTGTATCTTTATTCCCATCTTACCCCTAGGTTCTTCATGAAATTTTTTTCCTTAGATTCCATATATATGTGTTAGCATATGGTATTCGTTTTTCTCTTTATGACTTACTTCACTCTGTATGACAGACTCTAGGTCCATCCACCTCACTACAAATAACTCAGTTTCGTTTCTTTTTATGGCTGAGTAATATTCCATTGTATATATGTGCCACATCTTTATCCATTCATCCAATGATGGACACTTAGGTTGTTTCCATGTCCTGGCTATTGTAAATAGAGCTGCAATGAATATTTTGGTACATGACTCTTTTTGAATTATGGTTTTCTCAGGGTATATGCCCAGTAGTGGGATTGCTGGGTCATATGGTAGTTCTATTTGTAGTTTTTTAAGGAACCTCCGTACTGTTCTCCATAGTGGCTGTACCAATTCACATTCCCACCAGCAGTGCAAGAGTGTTCCCTTTTCTCCACACCCTCTCCAGCATTTATTGTTTCTAGATTTTTTGATGATGGCCATTCTGACTGGTGTGAGATGATATCTCATTGTAGTTTTGATTTGCATTTCTCTAACGATTAATGATGTTGAGCATCCTTTCATGTGTTTGTTTGTTGGCAATCTGTATATCTATCTTCTTTGGAAAAATGTCTATTTAGGTGCTCTGCCCATTTTTGGATTGGGTGGTTTGTCTTCTTGATATTGAGCTGCATGAGCTGCTTGTAAATTTTGGAGATTAATCCTTTGTCAGTTGCTTCATTTGCAAATATTTTCTCCCATTCTGAGGGTTGTCTTTTGGTCTTGTTTATGGTTTCCTTTGCTGTGCAAAAGCTTTTAAGTTTCATTAGGTCCCATTTGTTTATTTTTGTTTCCATTTCTCTAGGAGGTGGGTCAAAAAGGATCTTGCTGTGATTTATGTCATAGAGTGTTCTGCCTATGTTTTCCTCTAAGAGTTTGATAGTTTCTGGCCTTACATTTAGGTCTTTAATCCATACACTATTCATCTTTATAGCAGTCCTGTGTCTACCAGAAATATCAACTTTCAACATTTGACACACTGATTTTGTTCTTTAAGGTCTCACCTTACCTCTACTATTCTTTAGCATAATATTTTTCTCTTATTATATTTGTTATTGCTGTGGGTTCTGGAATACAGATAGAAATGATTCTCAAAATGTAAGATGAAATAAATGGGCAGATATCTTCTTTTGATCTTATTTTTTACCACGTCGCTCCTTTCTTCAAAAAGAAATCAAAAGCAAGATAATTCATTAGAAAAGCTTTCATAGGCACCTGTTAGTATAGGATAGTATTGGAAATTCTCATACAGTTTTATAAATCAAGTGCCTAAGAATTCATTATTGCCACAGTAAAGAAGAGAAGGTAATAATGTGTTTGTGAATATGTATATATATATATATATATATAAAAATTAGATGGATAAAGAGATGTAGATAACATATATTTCATTTCCTTTTATTAAGTATAAATATCTTTTCTAAGGGAAGGGGAAAGTTTTAAAATAACTCAATAAATACATGATGAATATTGTGATGTGTTTTTTTTAAAAGGAGAGCCTTAGAAAAAGAATTGTGTGCAGATAGTTTATTTGGGAAGTGATTACAAGAAACAAAGAAATGGATAAGAGGTCATGAGACAAGTTAGGAGAAACCAACAATAAGGATGTGTTAAGAAATTTCTGTGGAGGTCTCCTGACACATATAGAAATGATCCCAGTATTGTCTTCTCAAGGACTGAAGCTGGAGCATTTTTCCGCCAGCTCCTGCCCACAGTATATTAAGTATTGTCCCTGATCAAGTTGTGTTTGTTTACATACATTGTGAAAGTCACAGGCACAAATAAGAAGATGTGACACAAGATTGAGGCAGCATGCATGTAGCACAAGGTGAATCTGAGCTAGTCTGGAATTGCATACTGTAACTTATTGCTTTGGTATGTATGTCTGATGCAATAGATTTTATAGGATGGTGATTAGCCTGACCACTTCTTTCTGAGTTCTGCTTTTGGTTTTAGGATATTATGCTATCATACATAGCTCCAAAAGATAGTAAGGCAAGTGAAGACTGAGGTGTCACTGACTCTTTGCCTTGTGTAATAGCTTTCTTGGTCGGTTGGTTTAAATGTGATCGGGGATGATAGTTAAAATAGAATTTTAATGTTAGACTATTTATTATTTTTCTTAATATTATTTCCTCATTCTACCAACCTGTGATAAAACATAGGCTAACTTGGAGGAGGAGAGATCAAGATGGCAGAGTAGGAGGACATGGATCTCACCTCCCCCCATGAACACATCAAAAATACATCTACATGTGGTAGAATTCTCAATGAAAACCAACTGGAAACTAGCGGAAGGACTCCTGTGCAACCAAGGCTCTAACAAAGATAAACATGTAATAAGGTAGGATGAGAAGAAAAGTGATCAAGTTCTAGGAGGAGTACTCAGAGGAAAAGAGAGATTGCATAGGAGGATCCCCATCCTAGGGAGTGAGTGGGTCAAGCCACAGACTGGGCATCCCAGTCGTGGGGTGCTACACAAACTGGTTGTAGAATTGCTGAGACAGATGATTGATAGAAAGGCTGGAGAAGCCTGGACTCCACTCTTGAGGAGTGCATGGGTGCTGGCTTGCCCCCAGTTGTGGCAGACAGAGGTCTTCCCTACTTGCTGCCAGGTTTCTCATGACCACCTTACCATGCTCCCCACCTTGCCACGCTCCCAAGGCAGAGCCAAGCAAACACCCTGACCCCACTCAGTCTATGCCACAGTGTGGCACTGCATCTAGGGTGGCCAGGACCTAGGAAAAGACTTGACCTTGGGACATAGAAGTGACCTGGTTCTGGATGGAGCCCAAATGGGGCTGTGGCAGCAACTGTTGACACTCGCTTAATTGGTGCCCCAGAAGTAGGCCAGACGTCTCACAGCTGCAGAGTTTCCTGTATCTGTTTTGCTGTGTGCCAGAGCCAAAGCCAAGTGAACAATCAGGCCCCACTCACTCCATGCCACAGCTCAGTACTAGATCTGAGATGTCCATGACTGAGGAAAAGATTTAACCGTGGGCTGTGTCTGGGCAGAGCTGCAACACTACATGGGCAGAGCATCAGACCCCTGTAGGCACATTAGTCCCACTTGCTTTAGCACTCCCCTCCTTTGGATCAAAGGTACTGGGGCAGGGAGAAGGGACAAGTCACACTTAAAGGGAACAGAGCCAGCTTGAACCTGACCCACAGGGCTTCCATTTTAACAGCTTCCAATCATAACCCACCTCTACCAGGGCAGTGAAGGCCGCTGAGCAGAGAGGAAGTCCCACCATACACCATGCACAGGCTCTAGCTCCTCCATGTCCAGAACCACACCCTACCAAGGTCAACACTCCAGCAGACGCTGAGGAAAGACATGACTGACATCTACATCAAATCCAGCCTTCCAACCAAAGGCATTCAGCAAACAATCTGCATAGGAATGCTCCCAAATAAGAACACCCTTTCAAGACCATCGTAGGTTGCTATTCCACATAAATTCACAGAGGCAGAGAAGAATAAGTAAAATGAGAAGGCAGAGGAACTAGTCTCAATTGAAAGAGCAAGAGAAAAAGCTGAAAAAATACATAATAAAACAGAAATAAATAATTCACTAGCAAAAGAATTCAAAATATTGGTAATAAAAATGCTGACTGAATTAGGGAAAAAATAGATCTAAACACAGACCATTTTAAAAAGAAACTAGAAACAATAAAGAATACCCAATCAAAAACAAATTTTTCAATATCTGAAATAAAAAATACAAGGAATAAATAACAGACTAAGTGATATAGAAGAATGCTAAGTGATATGGAAAATAGAATAATGGAAAATCAAACAGAAGAAAGGAAGAAAGGAAGAGGAACAAATTAAAGCAATCTATGAGATCTTTGGGATAAAATTAAATGTGTCAATATTCACATTATAGGGATCTCAGAAGGAGAAGAGAGAAGGGGATTGAAAATGTGTTTGAAGATATTATGACTAAAAATGTCTCAAACCTAAAGAAGTATACAGATATCCAGGTAGAGGAAGCACAGAGGGTCCCAAACAAGATGAACCTAAGCAGACCCACTCCAAGATATATCATAATTAAAGTGGCAAAAGTAAAGGATAAAGGGAGAATTCTAAAGGCAGAATAAGAAAAAGAGAGTCCCATACAAGAGAATTCCTTTAAGGTTACCTCTGCAGAAATTTTGCAGGCCAGAGGCAAAAACTAGAAGAATTCATCAATACAAAAACTACTCTAAAAAATATTGAAGGGTCTTCTCTAAATGGAAAATGAAAATCTATAGGAAAGGGAAAATCCCACTAGGAAGGGTAAATATACAGTAAGGACTGAAGATTACTACAGTAAACTAGTATGAAGATTAAAACACACAAAAAAATGTAAAAGTAGCTATAATTACAAAACAGTTCAGGGGTAAGCATGAAGATGTAAAATACAACATCAAAGAAGCAAAATGTGGGGGAAAGGGGTAAAAAATGTACATCCTTCAGAATGTGTTTGAACTTAAATTACTACAAGTTGTAAAACAAGTAGATTTAATTATCGGTCAACATATATGAACCCAATGGTGATGACAAATCAAAAACCTACAATAGATATATGACATTTACAAAGAAAGAAACCCAGTCATACTACTAAAGAAAGTTATCAAACTACAATGGTAGAAACAAAAAAGAGGAAATGAACAGAGAAGAACTACCAAAAATTCGGAAAATAAGTAATAAAATGGCAATAAGTACATACAAAAAAATTAAAATGTTAAAATGGCCATACTTTCCAAAGCAATCTACAGATTTAATGCAATCTCCATCAAAATACCCATGATATTTTTCACAGAACTAAAACAAATAATCCTAAAATTCATTGGAACCACAAAAGACCCTGCACTGCCTAAGCAATCTTGAGAAAAAGTACAAAGCTGGAGGTATACCCCTTCCAGACTTCAGACTGTACTACAAAGTTATAGTAACCAAAATGGCATAGTACTGGCACAAAAACAGACACATAGTCAGTGGAACAGAACAGAGAACCCAAACATAAACCCAAGCACCTAGGGTCAATTAGTCTACAACAATGGAGACAAGAATATACGATGGAGAAAAGACAGTTTTCTAAACAATTGGTGCTGGGAAAACTGGACTACTACATGTAAAACAATAGATTATAACATTTTCTCCTACCATATACAAAAAATAAACTCAAAATGGTTTAAAGACCTGGAACCATAAGACTCCTAGAAGAGGAATAGACAGAACACTCTTTGACATAAATCATAGTAATTTTTTTGGACTTGTCTCCTAAGGCAAAAGAAATAAAAACAAACAAAAACTCAGTTGCAATCAAACTTAAAAGCTTTTGCACAGCAAAGGAAACCATCAACAAAATGAAAAGAAAACTTATGGAATGGCAGAAAATATTTGAAATTTATGTGACCAACAAGGGGTTAATATCCAAAATGTATATACAGCTCATGCAACTCAATATCAAAAAAAAGAGAGCCCAATCAAAAACTTTGCAGAAGACATGAATAGACATTTCTTTACAAAAGACATACAGATGGCTAATAGGCACACAAGATGCTCAACATCACTAATTATTAGAGAAATGTAAATCAAAACAACATTTAGATATCACCTCACACCTGTTAGAATGACTATCTTCAAAAAGTCTACAAATAACAAATGTTGTTAGATATGATAGGATATTATAGGAAATAATTTTATAGATGTTTACAAGACCCTATTCAAGTGCCAGCTCTTCCCACACAGCTCTGGCTGTGTCGTCTCAACCAGTTTCTTTTACTCCTCTAATCTTTGGCTTCCTGTTTATAACACAGAGGAGCTATAATGATATAATGTTGGTTATCACATTTATATAATAATTTACATATACTGAATATAATAAATTATATATATATACATATAATAATATGGCCAATACGATCATCATTAGGATTACATTAGAATTATCTCATTATATATACATTACTTAGCAGTCTGAGCTATAGGAAATGGTCAATGTTAGAACCTATTTTTATAGTTGTCGTATCAGTTGTAATTAAAACACTCTGTGAACTCCTTCTGTCAGTAATACCCAGAAAGCAGAATAACTTTATGTTAGCACTTAGATTAACATGATTATGTTTGACATAAATTTTACTGAAAAATAAGATGCAGGTTTTCATAAAGTGTTCAACCTACAAATAAAAGGATATTGGAAGGATATAAAGTCTAAATAAAATGAAGAGGTTTTTGATGGTAGAAATAATCATGATATTCCTCATATTTCTATTTTCACATATATGTATATTTTATTTAAATAATATGTATTAATTACTATTATAATGAAATATACCAAAACATAAGTAGAAATTACCTATAAAATCATACCGTTGTTTTTTGTAATAATGGGCTTAGGAAAAAATTAATCCTTTTTCTCCAACACACATATGTTCTTAAAACTTAAACTATTACTTATTAAGGACATAATACTAATCTGCAATTTTTACAGAACAGTAACATACAAAATCACTATACTTTGAAGGGACATCTAAAGTGTTCTTTAATGACATATCAAGGTTAACTGAGCCCTCTAAACCATATCCTTCTTTCTGACTGCACAATATTTATCTTGACAGATGTCAGCTTCATAATGCTTGTGAAAAGTTTGTGGCTTTCATTACCTGGATTTACAATAGTGTGCAACAGAGGCTTAAATTGCACTATGAGTCATGACAGCTGGCAAAAACATGCCAGAGGACAACTTTGTCAACCCTAGAAAGCTCAGGAGAAGCTTAGTGGAGTCAATGAAAAAGATAAAAATTGAAGAGCCTGGAGAAAAATAAAATAAAAAGAAAGAAAAAACAGAAGACTGCTAAACCTCCAGATGCCTGTATTGGCATTATATGTGGCTATGGATAGAGGATTAGGGTTAGCTTCATATGAGCAAAACATGATTCCAAATATATGCAGAGGATGTGAATATTAATTGAATGTGTTTCAGTGGATTTATGTCTATATTTTATTATCCTACAGGTTTATAACTTGATTTGCTTCAGTTTGATTGCTTATCTGCCAATTAAATAAAGAAACTGCATCTGTGTCACTTAAATAATTCCCATGAAAATAAAATAGGTGAAGGCAACCTTTCAGTTAGTCTTTGCATATTTCAACTTTGTAGAAAGATGAGGATCATGATTTATATCATTTATTATAGGAAATAGGTTCTAAGAAATAAACGATATTCTACTAGGTAACAAGGTAGAAGTAAATTATGAAATAGAGTTTATTTCTCTTATTTGAAGACAATCAGAATATCCTACTCTTGTCAGTGAAATATTCTCATTTAAAAACAAATGGCAGTAAAAGTAAACCTACCTATCTTCACTTTGGGGCTAATTATGAGTATGCAATAGCATACTTAAAATAGGTATGACATTATTTCTGTCTTTAAATTTCATTGAAAACAATCTGAAATATTATGACATGGTATTAATCATGATGATCAGAGCTATATCTTTTAAGCACACTCATGCACAGAATTTCACTTAGCCTTTAGTTCCTTTGAGAGTCATTAGAAATGACTATTATTAATACTACTTTGTTCCTTTTTCCCAACACACACACTGACACACACTTTTTGATATTTACTGACATATCAGATGCTTCATATTTATTCACAAAGCGCAGCAAAATACACAGCAAAAGGATTTAAATTTTTAAAAAGTGTATTCTCATTCTACCTCCATAGTTGACACAGGGATCAGGGGTTGTAACCCCCAGGGCAGTTGAATATCTGCATACAACTTTATAGTCAGACCTCCATATATGTAGTTCTGCATCCACAGATACAGTCAACCAAAGATCATGTAGTACTATACTACATATTTATTGGAAAAAAATTCACATATAAGTGGACCCACACAATTTAAACTCATGTTGTTCAAGGATCAACTGTAGTCTTTTTTTGTTAAGGCCTTCAACTGATGGATGAGGCCTGCCCATCCTACGGAGAGTCACTTGCTTTACTTAAAGTCTAGGAAATCAACTGTTAATATGATCTAGAAAATACCTTAACAGCAACATCTGATTGGTGTTTGATCAAATATCTGCATCCTTGGCCAATTTAAAGTAACCATCACAATCTTTCCATGGATTTGTTTTGTTTTGTTTGTTTTTAACTAGTTCAATGAAACATGTTGTAAGAATAGAAATTGGGTATACAGCTTTTGGATTTAGGCAACTACTCACTATTTCTTACCCATATATGAATATATTCAGTAGCGTATTTTGTAAAGGTTAGCTGTTCATGACATTACCTCCAAACATAACTAACCAAATAAAGGACAGAGCACTAATTTTCACCAATATACATAATGTGAAAGGTCCAATAATTATTGTGATTATTGGAATACTACATTAATGAGAAATGACAAACAGTATTCTTAAAGTTTTATTTCTTTTTTCAGTAATGACATTATACCATAAACCCTAATTATAGTATTAGGCTAATCCAATGATAAGAAATATACTCATTTTTCCCTATTGGATATTGTCATTAATTATAAATGGTATTTTCAAGAATGCCCATATATCAAAAAAAATACTGTTCAAAAACTAAGAAAACCTGTTTATTTTGTCAAGATAATTGGTTGAAAATCTCACTTTAAAAATATAGGGACATCCACTGTACAAAACAATAAAAAGGTCTTAGGCTCCACCCCAAGTGCTAGAAAAAAAAAACTATATATATATATATATATATATATATATATATAGACATCCATATCTGATTAAAATGGCAAAACCATTAGCAACTAAGCTGTCCTAACAAATAACCGTAATAACTATTTTCAAATATTATATGACAGGCAACACAGAACTGCTCTCACTGAGAGAAGAAAAAACTGTCAGATGGCTCCATAACTTCAGCTTTATACCTAGAGACTTTCTGGAGTGCAGCAGGTCCAAACAAAACAGGAAATCACACTGAGTTGAAGCCACAGAGATCAATGTTCAGGTTATTGAGGCATCTGGGTTTTACAGGGCAAAGAATTAGAGAAGGAATTATAAAAAGAAGCTCTAGAGAGATGCATAGAATTTGTTCTGTCTTTAGCTAAATACTAAGCTGAGAAGTTACAGGGGGAGATTCTATAAAGCCAACTACATCAAAACCAAAAGAAAAAAAATAAAGAAATAAAGGGGGGGGGAGAAAGGAAAAAGGAAAGAACAGGAAAAGAAAGAAAACTACCTTAGAAAGAAAACCTATTGGAGAGCTGTGAGCTACACAATTGCTTGGGTTTAGACAGAACTGTTCAAATTCCCATGAACCAAAAGGCAGAGATTATCACACCAGATATTCTGTAAACTCTCAGAAGGACAATGAATTGAGAATAAGTCTTGGGGACTGACATCTCTAAGATGGCAGGGTAGGTTATTTCTGAATTTGCTCCTGGTCACAAGAACAACTAATGACTAATTAAGAACAAAACATCACTGACAGAGGCTAAGGCACTCTCCTGCACTACAGAGGTCAAGACATAGTACATTATAAAGGTAAGAGAAGTGGCTACATATTGACTGCATTGCCCCTCTCCCAGAGCAGTGCAGTCTCTTTACCACATAAAGAGATCTCTCCTGAGCCTCTGGTTTCTCCAGTAGAAAGGAGAGCCTTGGGGAACAACCATATTACCTCAGCATTGAGGATAACTTGTGGGTGTCCTTACACTGATCTTACCCCATGGGGATTGCAGGGGAATCTATAGGGCTTAACCCCTGGGAATCTGTGATGGAGAAAGGGAGAGGAGTTTACAATAACCAGTACATGTATCTTGGCAGATAGAGTTCATACTTGTAGTGCCCAAGTAATAATCCCAACAGGCAGCTTTGCTTATCTGCAGAACCAAGTACACTCTGACTAGGGGACTTGGCAGGGTACAGATCTGTCTGATTTGGATCCTCAAGCAAGGGGTTTAACCAGCCCTAGAGCCTCCTTTGCCCATGCCAAGGCAAGGAGCTGAGTCACAGCCCAGCCTGCTGTGAAGAATGTCTCCAAGCCATATTTGACCAGAGGAGCTGGAAGAACACCTGGAAGATGTATAGCCCATCAAGTCTTGAGCCTAGAAGTGGGTAGGCAGAGCTGATCACCCACAGAGCAAAGCCAATATCAGGTGTGGGGAGTTCCCCTGCTACAAAAGGGCAGGAGCATTAATTCACAGCCAAGGCTGAGGGTAGTTCCTGACCACCCCCCCCACCAATGGAGAACCTGTTGGGAAGTAGAGAATTTCCTAGAATATACCTTCCTCTTCCTGCCCACTGAAGGGAGCTGAGACATAACTCCACCTGCTGTGGCTGCTGGCCCCATCTGACCAAAAGAGCTATTGAGAACACCTGGAAGCTGTGCCGCCAAGTGGCACTCAAGCTAAGAGGTGACAGGCAGAGCAAACCCAATGGACCTGTTTGGCCAAGGAACTTGGGATGTGGGTTGGCTTGAGTTTGGACAAAAGCAAAGAGCTTTACAGTCTTTAGAGCTGCTTCTCCCACTGCACACAGGAAGGAAAACTAATTTGTAACTACACTCATTGCTGAATATAGCCTCCAGCTTCCTTGACCAGGGAACATAACCAGAGCACACAAGAAGCTGTGTAGCTCATCCAGCGCTGCTTACAATAGCACCTGAAGAGAAAGCACATCCCATGGCTTCTCCCATCTGCAGAGCAAAATCAGTGGAATTCACTGCACACTCTTACCTGATTCGGGTCCCCAAACAATGATCCATATAGGCCCTGGGTCATGTCCTGCTGCCCAACCAGTGGAGTAAAGCTAATTCATAGCCCTATATACTATATAGTACCTAGTTTCAACCATCTAGTAAGCATGACCAGATGATACAGGCAACCCTGGAGCTCGTCCTACAGCCCCACTCATGTAGGTAGCCAAGCCAACAGTTCTATCCAACTGTCCTCAGTCAGTGGCACACTCGTCCCCACCATCCCTGACCTAAAGCTCAAACAGTTGCTTCACCCAACAGAGACCATAATAGTATGCCCCACCTGCCCAAGGACATTACCAGCAGACACACCCTAGAATCCAAACCAAGCAGACTGGTGAAGATCTGTCTCTATAAAAGCAAACCTGTAAAGTCTGGAAGAGAAAACTGATTACTCAAATGCCCAGATAAAAATGTAAGGAATCAAGGTTCATGAAAACCAAATAAAACTAATAAAAATCTAACAACTGATCTCAAAGAAATGGAGATCTATAAACTGTCAGACAAAGAATTTAGAAAATCCTCTTAAAGACGTTTAGTGAACCTCAAGAACACACAAACAGAAAACTAAATGAAAATAGGAAAACAATATATGAATAAAGTGAGATGTTTGACAAAGCAATAGAAATCATCAAAAAACAAAAAAGAAAAACCTCCAGAAATTCAAGAGTTGAAAAATACAATACCTCAACTAAAGAATTCAGTAGTATTTCCAAAGCAGACTCAACCATGCATAAGGAAGTATCAGCAACCTGGAGGAAAGTATATTAGAAATTATCTGGTCAGAGGAGCAAAAATTTTTTAAAAAGTAAAGAAGAGTGAAGAAAGCCTACAAGATTAATAGGACAAAATGAAAAGAAACAATATTGCATTATGGAAATTTCAGGAGGAGAAGAGAAGAGAGACTAAAAGTCTCTCATATTTAAAGCAATAATGGCTGAAATCTTTCTGAATCTTGTAAGATAAATGGACATCCAGACCAGTGAAGCCCAAAGGACACCAAATAGGTGAATTTGAATAGGGTTACAACAGGGCACAATATAGTCAGCCCACCATATCTTGAAAGGTCCACATCCGAGGACATGTAAGATTGATTGTGCTATGTCATTTTATATATGGGACTTGAGCATCTGCAAATTTTGATATCTGCAGGAGATCATTGAACAAATTCCTTGCAGATACCAAGGGATGACTGCATAATTAAATTGTCAAAACTCATAGAATAGTCAAAGCAATCTTGAGAAAGAAAAATGAAGCTGGAGGAATCAGGCTCCCTGACTTCAGACTATACTATAAAGCTACAGTAATCAAAACAGTATGGTACTGGCACAAAAACAGAAATAGAGATCAATGGAACAGGATAGAAAGTCCAGAGATAAACCCACACACCTATGGTCAATTAATCTATGACAAAGGAGGCAAGAATATATAATGGAGGAAAGACAGTCTCTTCAATAAGAGGTGATGGGAAAACTGGACAGCTACTTGTAAAAGAATGAAATTAGAACACTTTCTAACACCATACACACAAACACACACACACACACACAAAAACTCAAAATGGATTAAATAACTCAATGTAAGGCTGAATACTATAAAACTCTTAGAGGAAAACATAAGCAGAACACTCTCTGAAATAAATTGCAGCAGTATCTTTTTGGATCCACCTGCTAGAGTAATTAAAATAAAAACAAAAATAAACAAATGGGACATAATTAAACTCAAAAAACTTTTGCACAGCAAAGGAAACAATAAACAAAATGAAAAGACAATCCACAGAATGGGGAAAATATTTGCAAATGAAGCAGCCAAAAAAGGATTAATCTCCAAGTATACAAAGAGCTCATGAAGCTCAATATCAAAGAAAACCAAACAACCCAGTCAAAAAATGGACAGAAGATCTAAACAGACATTTCTCCAAAGAAGACCTTCAAATGCCCAACAAGCACTTGAAAAGATGCTCAACCTCAGTAATTATTAGAGAAATGCAAATCAAAACCACAATGAGGTATCACCTCACAGCAGTCAGAATGGCCATCATCAAAAAATCTACAAACAAGAAATGCTGGAGAGTGTGTGGAGAAAAGGGAACCCTCTTACACTGTTGGTAGGAATGCAAATTGGTACAACCATTAGGGAGAACAGTATGGAGGTTCTTTAAAAAACTAAATATAGAACTACCATGTGATCCAGCAATCCCACTCTTGGGCATATATCCAGAGAAAACCATTAGTCAAAAAATACATGCACCCTAATGTTCATTGCAGCACAATTTACAATAGCCAAGACATGGAAGCAACCTAAATGTCCATTGACAGAGGAGTGGATAAAGAACATATGTCACATATATACAATGGAATATTACTCAGCCATAAAAATGAATGCAATAATGCCACTGCAGCAACATGGATGGATGTAGAGATTGTCATACTGCATGAAGTAAGTCAGACACAGAAAGACAAATATCATATGATATTGCTTATATGTGGAATCTAAAAAATGGTACAAATGAATTTATTCACAAAACAGAAATAGTGTTATGGATGTAGAAAACAAACTTATGGTTACCAAAGGGGAAAGGGTGGGGGGGGAGGGATAAACTGGGAGATTGAGATTGATGTATATGCACTACTATATATAAAATAGATAACTAATAAGGATTTACTCTATAGTACAGGGAACTCTACTCAATACTCTGTAATTGCCTATATGGGAAAAGAATCTAAAAAAGAGTGCATATATTATAACTGATTTACTTTGCTATACACCTGAAACTAACACAACATTGTAAATCAACTATACACCAATAAAATTTGTTTTAAAAAGTCATAGACAAAGAACAATTTTAAAAGCAGCAAAAGAAAAGAGAAGTTACATACAAGGGAACATCCAAGAGACTATCAGCAGATTTCTCAACAGAAATATATCAGACCAGGAGAAAATGGGAACACATATTCAAACTATCAAAAGTAAAACATAACAAAGAATATGATACCCAGAAAAGATTGCCTTCAGAAATGGAGGAGAATAAAGATTTTTCTGAACTAACAAAAGCTGAGGAAGTTGACTACCACAATACCTACCTTACAACATATGTTAAAGGAGCTATTTGACAGGAAGTAGTAGAATGCTAATTAGCATATAAAAAGAGGAAAACATAGTGTAAAATTCAATGACAATGGTAAATATATAGTCAAAGATAGACTCCATAATTTGGTGATGGTAGTGCATAATTCACTTACAACTCTAGATTAAAAGCTAAAAAATCAAATGCAGTAAAAATAATCATAACTGCAATAATCTGCAATTATTAATTACACAATATAAAACTATGTAAATTTTTTTTTTTTTTTTTGCGGTACGCGGGCCTCTCACCGCTGTGGCCCCTCCCGCTGCGGAGCACAGGCCCCGGACGCGCAGGCTCAGCGGCCTTGGCCCACGGGCCCAGCCGCTCCGCGGCATGCGGCATCCCCCCGGACCAGGGCAGAACCCGTGTCCCCCGCATCGGCAGGCGGACCCCCAACCACTGCGCCACCAGGGAAGCCCTAAAACTATGTAAATTTTAACAGCAATGCTGTAAAATGTGAGGAGGAGGAGAATTAAAAGTGTAAAGTTTAGGAATTCTATTGAAATTAAGTTATCACTTAAAATATGGTGCTATAATTTTAAGATGTTTTGTTTAAGCCACATGGTAACACAAGTGAAAAATCTGTAGCAATTACACAAAATAACATGATAAAGAAGTCAAAGCATACTGATACCAAAAGATAACATAACACACAAAAAAAGACAGCAGGACAAGAAAAATAAACTATGGATCTACAACACAACCAGAAAACTATAACCAAAAATCTATTAGTAAGTCCTTACCTATCAATGATTATTTTAAACATAATTGGATTAAATTCTTCAATTAAAAGAAACATAAAGGCTAGATTTATAAAAAATAAAAACCTGGATCCAATGATATGCTGCCTACAAAAGACTCACTTAGCCTTAATGACACACATAGACTGAGAGTAAAGAAATGAAAAAAGTCATTTCAAACACATGGCAGCCAAAAAGAAAGCAGAGATAGTTATATCAGACAAAATAGACTTTAAACTAAAAATGGTGACAGAGACAAAAAGGTCATTACATAAAGTTAAAAGGGTTAATCCATCAAGAAGATGTAACAATTTATAAATATTTATGCACCCAACATCAGAGCATCTAAATATATAAAATAAAAACTAACAGAGATAAAAGGAAAAATAAACAGTAATACAGTAATAGTTGTGGATTTTAATACCCCACTCTCAACAATGGATAGTCCACACAAAACATCAATAAGGAAACAATGGATTTGAACACTATAGGTCAAAATGACAGACATATACAGAGTATTCTCTCCAACAACAAGAGAAACACATTTTTTTCTAAGCTCACATAGAATATTTTCTACCACTGAGCATGTGTTAGGCCACAAAACAAGTCTTAGAAAATTCAAGAACATTGAAATCATGTGAATTATCTACTCCGACTACAATGGCATGAAACTAGATATCAATAATAAGAGGAAAACTGGAAAATTCAGAAACACATGGATATTAAACAACACTCTCCTGAAAACCAATGGATAAAAAAGATAACTTAAAAGGGAAATTAAAAAGTTTGAGACAAAAAAAAGAAAACATAAAACACCAGGATCTGTGGGATACAGCAAAAATGGTTCCAAAACGGAAGTTCATAGCAATAAATGCCTACATTAAGAAACAAGGAAGATACCAAATAAACAAGCTGACTACATGCTAATGAACTAGGGGAAAAAAAGCAAAAAGTTAGCATAAGAAAGGAAATAATAAAGACTAGAGCAAAAATAAATGAAATAGAGAACATAAAAACAACAGAAAAGATTAACCAAACTAAGAACTGGTTCTGTGAAAAGATAAGCAAAATTGATAAACCTTTAACTAGGCTAACCAAGGAAACAGGATCTAAAGCAACAAAATTATAAATGAAAACAGAGACATTACAACTGATACCACCAAAACTGACAGAATCATGAGGATCCTATGAGCAACTATACACTAACAAAGTGGACTACCTAGAAAATGGAAGAATTCTTAGAAACATACAACTTACCATGACTAAATCAGAAAGAAATAGAAAATCTGAATAGACCAATTGCTAGTAAGGAAATTTAGTCAGTAATCAAAATTTTAAAAAAACAAAACCCAGGACCAGATGGCTTCACTGGTGAATTTTACCAAACATTTAAAGAATTAACAGCAGTTTTTCTCCAATTCTTCCAAAAAAATCAAAGGGATGGGAATATTCCCAAACTCATTTTTCTGGGCCAGCATTCTCTGATCCCAAAACCAGAAAAGGACACTACTAGATACAAAATTATCAGCATGTATTCCTAATGAGTATATTCCTACTGAGTATAGATACAAAAATTCTCAAAAAAATACTAGGAAACCAAAATTTAGCAGCACATTAAAAGGATAATTCACCATGATCAATTGGGATTTATCATTGGGATACAAGGATTATTCAGCAAACGTAAATCAAATAATATGATACACCACATTAATAGAATAAAAGAATCATATCATCTCAATAGATGCAGAAAAGTATTTGACAAAATTCAACATCCATTCATGATAAAAAAAACACTCTTAAAAAATTAGGCATAGAAGGAACATATATCAGCATATTAAAAGCTATGTATGACAAGCCCACAGCTGACATCATCCTCAATGGTGAAATGTTGAAAGCTTTTCCTTTACGATCAGGAACATGACAAGGGTACCCACTCTCACCACTCCTATTCAACACAGTACCAGAAATCCTAGCTTGAGCAATCAGCCAAGAAAAGGAATAAAAGGCACCAGAACTGGAAAGGAAGAAGTATAGTTTTATCTATTTGCAAGTGACATAATTTTATATAGAAAATTCTAAAGAGCCAAATATCAGTTAGGTCTAATCAATGAATTCAGTAAAGCTGTAGCATCCAAAATTGACATACAAAAATCAGTAGTGCTTCTCCACACTAACAATGAGTTTTCTGAAAAAGAAATAAAGAAATTGATCCCATTTGCAATAGCATCAAAACCAATAAAATACTTAGAAATAACTTTAACCAAGGAGGTGAAAGATCTGTGCAATGAAAATTGTAAGACATTGATGAAATAAATCAAAGAAGACTCAAGTAAACGATGGTTAGGTAACACATGTTGAGGGATTGGAAGAATTAATACTGTTAAAATGTCAATACTACCAAAAATCATCTATAGACTCAACGCAATCTCTATCAAGATTCCAATGGCATATTTATAGAAGTAGGAAAACACTCCTAAAATCCAAAAAGAACCAAAAAGACCCTGAATAGCCAAAAAAAAAAAAAAATTAAGAACAAAGCAGGAGGTATCACACTTTCTGATACAAAGATATACTATAAAGCTATAGTCATCAAAACAGTATGGTACTGGCATAAAAACTAACAAACTGACGAGTGGAACACAATAGAGTTCCCAGAAACAATACCAAGCATATAAGTCAACAATATTTGACAATGGAGCCAAGAATACTCAAAGGAAAAAAGATGATCTCTTCAACAAATAGTGCTGGGATAATTAGATATTCACATATAAATGAATGACTCCTGGACACCTACCTTTCACCACTCACAAAAGTTAACTTGGAATAGTTTAAACACTTAAATATAAGACCTGAAAATATGAAACTCCTAGAAGAAGGCATAGGAATAAAGGTCCTTGACATGGGTGTTTGTAATGAGTTTTTGTGTATGACACCTAAAGTACAAGCAACAAAATCAAAGATAATTAAGTTGAATGAATCAAAGTAAAAAGGTTTTACATAGCAAAAGAAACCATTAACAAAGTGGATAGAAAACCTATGGAATGGGAAAAAAATATTTGCAAACCATATATCCAAAGTACAAAGAGCTCATACAACTCAATAGCAAAAGAAATAATAACCCAATTACAAAATGGGGAAAGGACCTGAATAGACACTTCTCCAAAGAAGATATTCAAAAGGCCAACAAGTACATGAAAAGTTGCTCAATATCATTACTTGTTAGGAAAATTAAAATCACAATGACATGTCACCTTACACCTGTTATAATGGCTGTCATAAGAAGACAAGCGATAACAAGCACCAGTATGGATGTAGAGAAAAGGAAACCCTCATGCATTTTTGGTGGGAATGTACATTGGTGCAGCAATAATGGAAAACATTGTGGAGGATCATCAAAAAGTTAAAAATAGATCTACCATATGATCCAGCAATTCCACTTCTGGGAATATATCCAAAGGAAATGAAAGCATTAACTCAAAAAGATATCTGCCCCTATGTTAATCGTAGCATTATTTACAATAGTCAATACATGGAAACAATCTGTGTCCACTGATGGATGAATGCTTAAAGAAACCATGGTATATATATATATATATATATATATATAAAATATATAATTCTTAATAATTGAGGATTTTCTCTTTTTTGTGACAACAATGATGGACCTTGGAGGCATTATGATAACTGAAATAAGTCAGATAAGGGAAGATAAAAGCTGTATGGTCTCATTTATATGTGAAATCAAGAATAAATCACCTCATAGGAAAGGAGATGACTTGTGGTTACCAGAGTAGAAGGCATGAGGAGGGGGAACTGAAGGAAATTATTCAAAAATATAAAGTTCCAGTTATAAGAGAAACTAGTATTAGGGATATAAAATACAACATAATGACTATAGTTAACACTGCTGTAAGATATATAGGGAAGTTATTAGGAGAGTTAAACTAAAAGTTTCATCACAAGGAGAATTTTTTTCTTTTTTTTCCTTTCTTCCATCTTTTCATTTTATCTATATGAGATGATGAATTTTAGATGAACCTATTGTAATCATTTCAAATACATGTAAATCAAACCTTCATGCTGTATGCCTTAATTGTATACAGTGCTATATATTAATCATTTCTCAAAAAATTAGAGAAGAAAATTATGGGGTTAAAAAAAAAGAAGGCTTATTTAGCCTTAGAAGTAAAGTAACACTAGACTTATCTCAGTAAAATATAAAAAGAAGCTCAAAAAAATTAAGCTCATCTGCAAGTTAATTAACTGCCTACCAGAATAAAACTTCTCCCTTTTTTAAGGCAACACAGTTTAAACATTAATAAACTAACATATGCAAAGTGCAGCAAAAATAGCAAATTATTAAACTTAGATATAAGAGAAAAACCAGTCAATAGCCACAGACTCAGAAATAATGAACATAATGAATTTTGCTGACACAGATTTTAAAATAATTTTTACAACTATGTTTAAGGATTTAAAGGCAAATGGGGATTTCAATACAAAAAAGAAAAGAAAATACATAAAATAAGAACCAAATGTAAATTACAGGTCTGAAAACATATTCATATAAGGATCAAAAATAGATAAATGTTTTGAAAAGATTAACTTTATAAGAGATATTTCAGAATAAATAAAAACTAAACTTGAAACCACTGGAAGCAAAAATTGTCCAAATAAAATCAGAGATAAAGGTTTAAAGAAATTGAACAATGCATCAGTAAATTTAGGCAGTATGAATAACTCTATCATATTTGTAATTATATTTCCAGATAAATAGGGAAGAATATTAGGACAGAAAAAAACATTTAAACAAATTTTAAAAATGGATAAAATTTTTCAAATTTTATGTAATCCATAAACCTAGTGTTTTCAGTAGCTCAAAAAACTCCAACCTGAATAAGAACAAATTAACAAAATAAAAATATGTGGAATATCATAATCAAATTACAGAAAATCTTTGATAATAGAAAATATTAAAAACAGCCAAAGAAAAAAAGGACCCATTATATACCTGAAAACAAAACTAAGGAATATCACTGACTTCCTAACAGAAACAATACAAGCCAGAAGACAATGTTTTAAGGGCCAAAGAAGGTGAGATAAGACTGTCAAATAAGTTTCCTCATACAGTAAAAAATATTCTTCAGAAATTAAAAAAATATAAAAATCTTTTTAGAGAAAAAATAACAAAATTTTTTACCATGAGAACTAGAATACAAAATACATTAATAAAGAGAATTTTTAATGCAGATGGAAAATACCATAAAAATATTGAATATAGAAAGAAAATGAACATGCTTATTGACCTCTTAGCAAAAATAATAGCAACATGTTGAATGTGAGCTTTAATATATATAAAAATAAAATACATGCAAATCTACAAAGAAGAGAGGGGGAAATGGATATATACTCTTAGAAGGTTTTCGTATTACATATAAGGAATATAATATTAATTTGACGTAGACTGTTTCGATTAAACTCTATAATTCCTAGAGCTAGTACCTAAACAAAGCTAGTACCTAGAACTAATAGGAAATAAAAGAGAATATTTAAAATAAATTCAACTAGGGAAGAGATATAAATATGGTAGAGTAGGGGGATGCAGAACTCACCTCCCCCCATGAATATCTCAAAACTACATCTACATGTGGGGCAATTTTCACTGAAAACTAAATGGAGACTGGCAGAGAGACCCTTATACAATTGAGGCTGTAGAAAGGATCCACATGGAATTGGGTAGGAAGGGAAGAGAAGCTATCAGGTTGGGAGCTGTGCCCCTAGGAGAGGACTCAGAATGGGAGGGGATTACACAGGTAGAGATCCTCTACCCATAAGAGGATCTGGAGAGTGGTTAGAGCCACATAATGAGTATCCCAGCCTGGGGTCTGACACTGGGAATACAAGTCCCCTTGGCTGTTTGGAGGGCTGGTGGAATTAACAGGAGGAGTGTGGGAAGCCTGGACTCTGCCCATGAGAAGGGTACACACATTTGCTTACTCCTGAAACAGGGCAAAGAAGGCAGCTTAAAAATGCATGGGATGATGACCAATGTCCTGCAACCACCCTTGCGTACACCCTAGCCTTAGCTGAGTGCCTGCAACTGCACGACTTGCTTCACAACACAGTTCCAGCCTGGGGCAAGGGCTGCTGTGACCAGGGGGAGAGCTCATTTGGGAGGGATGGAACTGGCCCAGACCCAGAACAGTGTCTGAGCAGGATGGAGACAGCCATTACTGGCACTTACAGAGGCAGTGCATTCAGAAGATTTCCCAGACTCTAAATGCAGCCAGGGCCACCACAGCCCATGCCCAGGCCCGTGTGAGGTGACTGCAACAGCTGTGCCTGCTCTGTGGTGCAGCTCTGCACTAGGGTGAGACTAGCATCAGCTAAAGGGAGAGCTCAGTTGTGAGGGACAAAGGCAGCTCAGACCTGGAGTGGTATCTGAGTAAAGCAGGGGGCAGTCATTACTAGTGCTTATGGAGATAGTGCATCAGAAGCAATCTGGGCTAGGTCCAGGGCCACCACAACCTGCAGCCAGGCCCAGGCTGAGTGTCCACCCATCCCATCTTGCTGTGGCACTGCTACTCCCTAGGGCAAGGGAGCTGGTTCTGGGAAAGGTGAGAGCACACACTTAGAGGGAAGAAAGCCAGTTTGGATCTGACTCTCAGGGCTTCTTCCCACCACCAACATGGTAGTGTTAGCCACTAAACAGAGGAGAAATGGTGACTCACACCCCTCCATCTCCAGCCCCGCCTCTTAACAAGGTGACAGCTGCAAGAATACCCCGGAGCAAGACATGACTTGTGCTCATAACAGATCCACATCTCCCACTAAAGCCAATGGGGACAGACTGACTATATAGGGATGCTCCCACATGACATTTCTTCAAGACTGGGGTAGCTAACTGTTTCACCTAATTTCCTAGAGACAGAGACAGAGACAGAACTGAAGAATACAATTACTGAAATAAAAAACACACTAGGAGGGGGGCTTCCCTGGTGGTGCAGTGGTTGAGAGTCCGCCTGCTGATGCAGGGGATGTGGGTTCGTGCCCCGGTCCGGGAAGATCCCACATGCCGTGGAGCGGCTGGCCCCATGAGCCACAGCTGCTGAGCCTGCACATCCGGAGCCTGTGCTCTGCAACAGGAAAGGCCACAACAGTGAGAGGCCCGCGTGCCACAAAAAAACAAACAAACAAAAAACACACTAGGAGGAATTAAAAACAGACTAAGTGATAAAGAACAGTAAAGTGACCTGAAAGATAGAATAATGGAAATCACCCAATCAGGACAGATAAAGAAAAATAATGAGAAGAGTGTAAGGATATCTAAGACAACAGCAAATGGACCAACATTCACATTATAGGGGTTCCAAAAGGAAAAGAGAGAGAGAAAAGGGTAACAAATATATTTGATAAAATTATGGCTGAAAACTTTCCCTAACCTGAAGAAGGAAACAGATATTCAGGTACAGGATACACAAAAGGTCCAGAATAAGATGAACCCCAAAAGACCAACACCAAGATATATCATAATTAAAATGGCAAAAGTTAAAGAGATGATTCTAAAGGCAGCAAGAGAAAAACAGATATGAAAAAGAGAACCCCCATAAGGCTATCAGCTGATTTTTCTGCAGTCACTTAGCAAGCCAGAAGGGAATGGCATGATATATTTAGAATGCTGAAACGGAAAAATCTGCAACCCAGCAAGATTATCATCTAGAGCTGAAGGAGAGATAAAGTATTTCTCAGACAAGCAAAAACTAAGAGTTCATCAATACTAACCCTACCCTAAAAGAAATGTTAAGAGGTCTTCTCTAAGTGGAAAAGAAAAGGACATTACAAAAAGTAAGTATCTATAGGAAAGATAAAATCCCACTAGCAAAGGCAAATATATAGTAAAGTCTGAGGATCAACCACTTAATAAGCTAGTACAAAGATTGAAAGACAAAATCTTGTAAGATCTACTATAACTACAATAATCAGTAAAGGGATAAACATGAAAATGTAAAATATGACATCAAAGATGCAAAATGGAGTCGAGAGGAGTAAAAAATGTAGATCTTTTAGAATGTGTTTGAACTTAAATGACTACCAATTTAAAACAAGTAGATAAGTCAACATATACGAATCCCAAAGTAACCATAAATCAAAACCCTATAAGATACACAGAAACTAGACAGAAAGGAACACAAGCATACCGCTGAAGAAAATGATCAAATTACAAAGGAAGAAACTAAAAGAAGGTAAAGAATAACTACAAAAACTACGAGAAAACAAGTAAAAATGGTGATTACATACCTATCCATAATCACTTTAAGTGTCAATAGAATAAATGGTCAAATTAAAAAACATATGGTAGCTGACTGCATAAAACAAGAGCCATCTATATTCTGCTTAAAAGAGGCTCACTTCAAGGCTAAAAACACACAGACTGAAAGTGAGGAAATGGAAGAATATATTTCATGCAAATGGAAATGACAAGAAAGCAAGGGTAGCAATACTCATATCAGAAAAATAGACTTAAAAAAACTAAACCTATAACAAATGACAAATAAGGACATTATAGAATGATGAAAGGATCAATACAAGAAGGCCACATAACATTCATTAACATATGCACCTAATACAGGAGCACCTAAATATATAACACAAATATTAGCAGACATAAAGGAAGAAATTGACAGTAAAACAATAGGGGATTCTAACATCCCACTTAAGCCAATGGACAGATCATCCAGACAGAAAAAATCAATAAGGAAACAGTAGTCTTAAATGACAATAGTACAGTTAGACTTAAAACATATCTACAGGACATTCTATTCAAATACAGCAGAATACACATTCTACTCAAGTGCGCACAGAACATTCTCCAGGGTAGATCACACACTAGGCTACAAAACAAATCTCAACAAATTTAAGAGGCTATAAATTATATCAAGTATTTTTTCTCTACTACAACAGTATGGAACTACAAATTAATTACAGGAAGAAAAATGGGAAATACATAAACACATAGAGACTAAACAACATGCTACTAAAAAATCAGTTGGTCAATGAAGAAATCAAAGAGGAAATCAGAAAATACCTCAAGATAAATGAAAATAGAAACACAACGTTCCAAAATCTATGGATGTAGCAAAAACAATTGTAATAGTAAAGTTTATAGTGATAGAAGCATAACACAAGAAATAAGAAAAATCTCAAATAAGCAACCTAACCTCTCATCTAAAGGAATCAAAAAAAGAAAAACAAACTAAACTCAGAGTCAGCAGAAGGAAGGAAATAATAAAGATCAGAGAGGAAATAAATAGAGATCAAAAAAGGAATAGAAAAGATCATTGAAACCAAGAGCTAATTTTGGAAAAGATAAATACAATTGATAAACATTTAGCCAGGCTCCTCAAAAAGAAAAGAGAGCAGACCTAAATAAAATAAGAAATCAAAAAGAAGAATTAACCAATATCAAAGAGATACAAAAAATCATAAGAAAATACTATGAACAGTTATATGCCAACAATTGGACAACCTGGGAAAAACAGACAAATTTCTAGAAACACACTGTCTTCGAAGATTGAATCAGGAGAAAATAAACAATCTGTGCAGACTGATAACTAGGAGTGAAATTGAATATGTAATAGAAGAACTCTCAGCAAACAAAAATTTAGGCCTGGATGGCTTCACAAGGAATTTTACCAAACATATAAAGAAGAAATAATACTTATCCTTCTCAAACTACTCCAAAAAATTGAAGAGGAAGGAATACTCCCAAACCCATTCTACAAGCCCACTGTTACTCTGATACCAAAACCAGGCAAAGACACTGCAAAAAAAGCAAATAACAGGCCAATAAATCTGATGAATACAGATGCAAAATTCCTCAACAAAACATTAGCAAACAGAATTCAATAAGATATAAAAAGGATTATACACCATGATCAAGTGGGAATTATTCCAGGGATGAAAGAATGGTTTAATATCAGCAAATCAATCAATGTGATACACCACATTAACAAAAGATAGGATAAAAATCCCATGATAATCTCAATAGACATAGAAAAAGCATTTGACAAAATTCAACATCCATTCATAAGAAATCTCATCAAAATTGGTATGGGGGGGGGCTTCCCTGGTGGCGCAGTGGTTGAGAGTTTGCCTGCTGATGCAGGGGACACGGGTTCATGCCCCGGTCCAGGAAGATCCCACATGCTGTGGAGTGGCTGAGCCTGCGTGTCCAGAGCCTGTGCTCTGCAACAGGAGAGGCCACAACAGTGAGAGGCCCGTGTAAAAAAAAAAAATTGGTATGGGGGAACATATCTCAACATAATAAAGACCATTTATAACAAGGCTACAGCCAACATAATACTCAGTAGTGAAAAGCTGAAAAGCTTTCCTCTAAAATCAGGAACAATACAATGATGCCTGCTTGCACCACTTCTATTCAACATAGTGTTGGAAGTCCTAGACACAGCAATCAGACCAAAAAAAGGCATCTAAATTGGAAGAGAAGTCAAGCTGTCACTATTTGCAGATGACATGATAATAAATATATATATATATACACACATATATATATATATATATATGACTCTAAAGTCACCACCAAAAACTATTACAACTAAAAAATGAATTAGTAAACTTGCAGGATACAGAAATCTGTTGCTT
The DNA here is from genome assembly GCF_949774975.1 of Lagenorhynchus albirostris. Classification (NCBI taxonomy): domain Eukaryota; kingdom Metazoa; phylum Chordata; class Mammalia; order Artiodactyla; family Delphinidae; genus Lagenorhynchus; species Lagenorhynchus albirostris. Next base: position 101,961,902 of record NC_083099.1, read on the forward strand.
TTCTCTACACTAATAATGAACTATCAGAAAGAACAAAAAAAAATCCCATTTAAAATTGCATCAAAAAGAATAAAATAACTAGGAATAAACAAACAAGTAGGTGAAAGACCTGTAATCTGAAAAGTATAAAATATTGATGAAGTAAACAGAAGATGATACAAAGAAATGGAAAGATATCCCATGTTCTAAGATTGGTAGAATTAATATTGTTAAAATATCCATATTACCCAAAGCAATCTAAAGATTCAGTGCAATCCCCATAAAAATATCCATGGACTTTTTTCACAGAACTATAACAAATAATCCTAAACTGTATATGGAACCAAAAAAGCCCCAAATGCCAAAGCAATCTTGAGAAAAGAGAACAAAGCTGGAGTTTTCACATTCCCTGACTTCAGACTATAGTACAATCTACAGCATTATCCTGGCACAAAAACAGACATATAGATCAATGGAATAGAATAGAAAGCCCAAAATAAAACTACACACCTATGGTCAATTAACCTACAACAAAGAATATAAGTATATACAATGGAGAAGACAGTCACTTCAACAGATGATGCTGGGAAAACTGGAGAGCTACATGAAACAAACTGAAATTAGAAAATTTTCTCACATGACATACAAAATTAAACACAACATGGATTAAAGACCTAAATATAAGCCTGGAATCCATAAAATTTCTAGAAGAAAATAGAACATTCTTTGATGTGAATCATGACAATATTTCTTGTATCTATTTCCTAAGGCAAAAAAAAAGCAAAAATAAACAAATGAGTTGTAATTAAACTTAAAAGTTTTTTCATAGGAAAGGAACCATCCACAAAATGTAAAGACAATATACTAAACAAGAGACAATATTTGCAAATGATATGACTGATAAGGGGTTAATATCCAAAATACATGAACAGCTCATACAATTCAATAAGCATAAAAACACAACCCAATTAAAAAAATGAACAGAAGACCTGAATAGTCATTTTTTTTCCCAAGAAGATATCCTAAAAGGCACACGAAAAGATGCTCAACATCGCCAATCCTCAGAGCAAAGCAAATCAGAACCACAATGAGATATCGCCTCACACTTGTCTGAATGGCTATCATCAAACAGTCAACAAATAACAAATGTTGGCGAGGATGTGGAGAAAAGGGAACCCTAGTACTCTGCTATTGGGAAGGTTAATTAGTGCAGCCACTATGGATAAGAGTATGGAGCTTCCTCAGAAAAAATAGAATTGTCATATGATCCAGCAATTCCAGTTGCTAGATATATGTCCAGAGGGGAAAAAAAACCACACTAATTTGAAAAGATACATGGACCTCAATATTCATGGCAGCATGATTTACAATACCCAAGATATGGAAGCAACCTAAATGTCCATCAACAGATGAAGTGGATTTAGAAGAAGTGGTTTATATTTACAACCGAATAATACTTAGCCATAAAAAATGAAATTTTTTGAATGAAATTCTGCCATTTGCCACAGCGTGGATGGACCTAGAGTGTATTAGGCTTAGTGAAATATGTCAAAGACAAATACTGTATGTTGTCACTTATATGTGGAAGCTAAAAAATAAACAAATGAATATAACAAAACAGAAACAGACTCACAGATAAAGATAACAAACTAGTGGTGTTACCTGGGGTAGGAGGGAATGGGGGAAACGTAGGGGATTAAGAAATACAAACTACTATGTATAAAATAAATAAGCAACAGGATATGTTGTACAGCACAGGGATATATAGCCATTATTTTCTAATAACCTTAAATGGAGTACAATAAAAAAGAAAAATCAAACCTCTATGTTGTACATCAGAACCTAATATAATATTGTAAATCAACCACACTTCAATTTAAAAAGATAAAGAAATTTAACTATCTCTAAAGGAAGCAGAAATGGAAAAAAAAAGAAATAACAAATGAGACAAGTAAAAAAAATGGTATAAAGTACAATATAATGATATTGATAATTATTTTAAACTTAAATGACTCATGTACTTCAATAAAATGCAGAAATTTTCCATTTGTATTCAAAAGTAAGGGTAACTTACCTGCTACTTATAATGCTGAAGCTTAAATATAAAACCAGACAATGATAAAGCAAAAGGATAAGAAATCATAAACAAGCAAATAGCAGTAGAAGGTTACTGGGATTATATTATTATTGACTATATTATTGTTGATTATATTATTATCAGACAAAATAGACTTGGCAATACCACGGACAATTACAACAGACTGAGAGATATATTTCTTAGGAAATGATAAAATTATCAAGAAGACATAACAATCCTAAAGAAACCTAATAATAGAGCTTTAAGATAAGTAAAAACTGACAAATCTAAACTGGAAATAGACAAAGCTAATGTTATTATTGGAGATTACAACATTTCATTTATCAATAATTGTTAGAAAAAGAAGAAAAAATTCAGTAAACATATAGAACATCTGAACAATTTTCCAACCAAACACTCAAAAACAGCAGAATACATTTTAAAATGAAATATTCCCTATAGACAGTGTGCATAGCAGTAATGATAGATATACAGATGAGTAAAAGAGGATAGAGAGTGAAAAAATAAACACAAACTTATAGGGTGGATTTATTCTCTACAAAGTGCCAAGTTAGTTCAATGAAGAAAAGACAGTCTTTTTAATAAATGATGCTGAAACAATTGAATATTTCTATGGGAAAAATAAAAACAACATTTCCTCCCCCAAAATGGGCAATTTTGAATAGACAATTCACATAAGAATTTTGATGAATGCCAACAGCCGTATGAAAATGTGCTCAGTTAGTCACCCAGAAAATGCAAATTAATACTATTATAATGAGATAACACTACATAATTATTTGATTTGCTAAAAATCAAAATGCTTGACAATAACCCAGTTTTGGCAAGGAAGTGGAGCAGTTGGAACTCTCAGAGATTTGTGATTGAAATACACAATGATATAGTCATCATCAACTCATTAATAAGCAAGCAAATTGTGATATCCCAGTATCAGAGTACTACTCAGTAATAAAAAGAAACAACATACTTATACATCAAAAAACATGGATGAATTTCAAAAGTCTGCTATGTGTAAAAATTCAAACACAGAAGAGTAAATAGTATGATATCATTTATATGAAATTATAGAAAAGGCAAAACTATGGCAGACCAGTGGTTCCCAGTGGTGGGAGAGGGTGGCCACAGGAGGCATGGACTCCCAAAGAGCCCAAGGATACATGTCAGTTGGTTGGAAATGTTCTGTATATTGATTAATGGGCTAATGACTATATACAATTGGCAAAATTCATAAAACTGTACACTTAAAAGGGTAAATTTTTTCTAGTTTAATTTTTTATAATTGACTTTTATTTTTCAGCTAAAACAAAGTTCATACAATTCAGAACTTGAGATTTCACTGCCTCTTTTGCAAAAATTGAAGCTCACTCTGGTCCAAGCATATCTCTTCCGATTCCTTTACCATTTCAATTTACATTAGCCACTGGCATACTTCCACTCCTACTAGTTAGGACTGCAATTTCTGATCAAAGTTCTTGCCCTTAAGGCTGCCAGATCATGTTTTACATGTTCTACAAGGAAAAGCCAGCATCCCCTCACCTTTTGTAACCCAGTGGTTGACTGATGTGTGGGATAATAATTCAAGTGCTCTATCTCTTCTCTCTTGTCAGACACTCTGAATTGGTATATACTTTTGCTAGCTCCAGAGATCCCCTGCAGGATGGAACTAAAGTTGCCCTACAAAGGACTTTGCCTGTTATTGAGCCTTTTCCCAATTTTCTTACTCTCTTTCTGATTTTTACCAGAAAGCTTCTTTATAAATCACTTACACACAAATGTTCATCCTTGGATCTCCACTGATATAACCTAACCTAAGTAAAAGAAGACATTCTTTGGTGCTATTCATGAGCCTCCCAGTTAAAAATAAGAAAATTCCAATTAAAATTAGATGAGGTTTAAAATAAAGTGGAATTGTATTGGCAGAAGTGCCTCTGGACTATCAAGGCTCTCATAATGCCTTATATCTTTTTTCTTTATATCAACCTAAATTATCTCTTGTTGCATAGGGTTAACTCTATACAGTGCATAGGCAGGTGGGGTGGGAAAGGCAAATATTTATACACCACCAGAGACTATCTGAAGCTAACTCTGTTTATGAGATATAAAATGAAGGTGAAGAGCTTGAATATTAAACTGCTAAGGGAGAGAAAGTAAGTATTTTCTGTGTTATTTTTGGTTTTGTTTTAAATATTTTTTCTATTTCCAATATGTCTCTATAGAAAAATATGTACTGAGATACACTTTGGATATTGGCTTTATTGAAAGGCAGGGAACAGAGTACATTGTATATGGCAGGCACTTATCAAATATTTGTTAACTCATTTTTTTGTTGAATAGTAGTAAAATGTGCTTTAAAAGAAAAAAAATAAGATGACTAAAAGCCTCTGGTAGAAACTTGTCAAGCAAGTACATATTCATATTATTTGCTACTTGAAAAAAATTAACATGTTTTACCTGATACTTAGGTTACAGAATCAATACAGTTTCTCTAGCCAGATAGTAGGCACTGATATTCATAAAATGAGAAGACAGTACCAAGAAAGCAATAAGGTTGAGTTTTTTTGTTTTTTTGGCCACACCATGCTGCGTGTGGGATCTTAGCTCCCTGACCAGGGAGCAAACTTGTGCCCCCTCGCAGTGGAAGCACAGAGTCCTAACCACTGGACCACCAGGGAAGCCCCAACAATAAGTTGAGTTTTGTGTGATTGCTTGATTTTATTTTGGAATGAAAATGTTATTTTATTGTTTTTACTTTAACCTACTATGAGGCAGACTATCAATATAGAGTATATGCAGAGATTTTGGGGGAATCAAAAAACATAAAATATCTGCATTTTATAAAATATATTTCTTTTGAAATTTTTATCGATCACATTCATAATTTTTTACTAGTAAATGTTCCACAAGGTGTTTAAATAATTATTTTTTATTAATGTGATAATCAACTGAACAAGGAAGAAGAAAAGAATGTTAAAATACCTCTCCTGGAGGAAATTACAACCAATCGAGATATATCTTAAATCAATACTAACTATAAATTTACCTCCTCTACTCCTGGGACCATAACTAGAAATATACACCAGAAGCCCATGAGGACTTCTGTTATGGCATTAAAATCAATGACCACAAGAAATAAGAAATAATTAATATTGTGAAATCACCCCTGAGTGGCATAACGTGTTATCCAATTATGTGATGTCTTGAAGGTAAAATATTTTGAAGGTGACAATGATGATGATGATGGTAGGCAAGGAGGGAGAAGGTGGAGAAGAAAAAGTTAGCAACGGAGGAGGGTGAAGGAGGGAGAGAGAATTGATGAGGACAAAGAGAAAAATGTAAGAAATATGGACAAAGGGGATGCAGGGAAACAGGCAGGGGAAAAGCAAAGAGAAAAAAATATTTTATGTAAATTTAGCTGAACCCTTTAGAAATTACTTTATTGGTCATTAAGAGGTTAGAATGTTACATTTAATTTCACTCAGTAATTTTGTCACTTTCTTAGCTTATATATGAGGGTTTTTAAAGTGATAAACAAAAATATATTTAATGATTAAGACCTTAGTTTTATAATGTCAATGTCAGATGATAAATACCAACATATATTGACATATATCTATGTATCTATATGCATACATTCATACAGATATATACCCTTACATATTCTTATCCATATGTAAAAGTATATAGGCACAAGATTACACAATTTTTTCTATAATAAACCCTATTTTTCCTTCATTATTATTCAGAAAACTCACATAAATTTGCACACAGATTTTGAAAGGTTTACTTATATTACCTGCCATGAAAACTGGATTCAGTAACTCTCCTCTCGTTAGTCTCATACACAGACAGTGTATGACTTCACCCTTAGCAGTCTCTGTGTGATGCTTTTTAATGTTTTGTGCATTGACAATTGGCAGGTAAATTTCTTAGGAGTATAGACAACATATGCCATACAACACTCAGAGAGTAAATGTTTCCTTGGTTGGCTTTTCAGGCACAGTACAGGTAAATTAAGTCAAACCTGAAATAAATGGTACGAGGGAGGTAATGCAAGTTGAAAAGTGATAAAAAAAAAAAACAACAACTAGTAAATGGCTATTTTGCAAGATAAATGTACATCGTTGACATGAGATACAAATATGTATCTGTTGTTTAGAAAAAACAAAATTTCTCATGAAATATGCAAATTATTCTGTTACTTTTAGGCTAGCTTCCACAGAGTTAATTTATCTTCTGAAAGAATAGTTATTTTTTTTCCTGCAAGGTTCAATGATATAAACTCTATTGAATGCAAAGGTCAAGGAATGCTGGGTGTGAGAGGCAATGATAAAAGAAGAAATGCCATCAGTGCTCAGGGCTCTAAACTTCTAAGCTAGGTACAAAAGTTCAAAGATTCTTAGAACCTGGACATTCTTCCTCAGCAAAAATCTGACTGGGTGTCATTGAAATCTTGCTTAATGTATCCGCTTGGCCAAAGATCTAGCTGCACTTGGACTGACACTGGGGATTCTTTTCTTGTTTTTACTAAGTAAGCTTAAAGTTTTGTGTTGTGTCACAATATCCAAATAAGCAAGATGCGTGTTCCTTCTTCTGAGGTTTGGGCCCTCTATTAGTTTACATCTTCCAAGTCCTTTCAAATTCAGGTTATATTCTCAGTAGTCTGTTTGCTCCCAAATCCAGTAATCTGAAGGTTCTCTCATTAAACAAATATAGAACTATTAGAAATTAAAGCATATATCTAATTCAATTACATCACAAAGTACAAATTTAACTTTAATTAATCATACAGTTTAATACAAACCATTTTTATTCTATAAATCTTAAATATTAATATAGGTTTACTTTTTGCTAAGGGTGATAGTGGGACTTGTATGCAACTCATCTTGTATTCCTTATTACATGTTAAACCAAAATATACTCAGTATCAAATTATAAATATCATAATGAATTAAGATCCTGTCAATTGTTTATTTTGTTCTAGAAGATAAAAATATATTCTGGAAAATTTTTTGTGCTATTTTAAGCTCAACTCCGAGAGTGAAAAATTACTCAGAAGAGTTTAAGAATTAGTCTCAAACACTGTATTGAACCAAAAGTCATTAAAAAATTAAGGGCTTATGTGTTGAAAGAATGTGCATATTCTACCACAGTTTTAAAAGTATGGTGATTCTAAAAGTTAGCAAAGTATCCCACAAATAAAAATTGAAATTATAAACTGTGAGAGTAGTTAGATACTAAATTTCTTATAAAAATAAAATTTTTTACAAAAAGAGTGGAAACAATTTACCTAGAATATATAATAAGCTTATATATGCACATATATTTACATGCAATATTCCTTTTTCTCTTTCTATAGTCTCTCTATAGAGTGCTGCCAGTGTCTTCATTTTTTTCTCCAGGTAGAAGTAATTTGAAACACTTAAATAGACTAGGAGGAAATATTTGAGGTATGCTCGAAAAATTCTTTTGAAGAAAAAATGTTTGTAAATAATAGTAACAATTAGCATGTACTTATAATGTCTCTTACTAAACACCTTATGCCATTTTTCTTTTGTAAATAGAAATATCTGTTTTTCAAAACAAAGTGTCATATGTCATAATTATCAAACATCCTTGATTTAAAATTTCATGTGATAGGGAGGCTTAGAATAGAGGAGAGAGTGTTGTTGGACTTTGAGTAGAGTTAGTTAGCATACATAGTTGTCATGATCTATAAAAGTCATTATTGAGCTATTGATACTAGCTAGACAGTGTGGGGAGAATTATAAATAATGCAGGAAGAAAACTGTTCTGAAGAGGAAATTAAGGAATGAATTGGTGAAAAAGATTAAAAGGAGTCTGGACAAAGGTTTGAATTTCAAAATATAGCTTCAGAAATTTCCAAAGTATTGGGTAAATAAAGCCAGCCAATATTTTAGATTTGTAATTTTTCAAGAACTGTGAGCAAGTATATATAAAATCTATATCTAAATAACAATATAACTTTTAAAAGCAGTTTTAATTCATGTTTCATCTATAAGAATCCAATCATTTTAAAATTTGAAATTCTTTGTAATATTTTAAATTTTGTATTCAGGGTTTTTGGATGTCTCAGTTCTGTAAGTAAAGCCAATTACGCCCATGACACTAATGGGGGAAAAAATGAATACCCTGAATATGTCTTGTTTTAATAATAAAATATTCTAGATAATTAAAATGTTTAATGTGGAAGAAGTTCACAGGCAGCAACATTCATACAGCATTCACGAATTCATGCATAATAGATGTGAAGCAGAAAAACAACTTCAATAATTATTGTGCACAGTATATTGAATACTATGATGATAAATAAAAGAGAAAAAATGTAGAAAATCTGTATTTTTTAAAATGTACATTAATGATGAAAATATTAAAAATCTTTCAAACTAACTCAACTTGGCTGCTTTCTCAATTCCATTTTTATGCATTGTCTATTTTAAAATACTATGCACAATTTACCCTCAAAGATAGTTTTCAGTTTATTATCAGTATGTAATTTATTTATTATTTTTATAAGGCATACAAATTGTGCTTATGATCTATATTAACACAGCTAATGTTAAAAATAGCCAGAGTTGTGTGATAGCTACAGGGCTACTAAATGTGTTGATACACAAAATATTCATTAAATTTCCTAATATTTATGTAAATGAAATCCATAATATGAATTATACAAAGACACAAAATACCATCTGAGTTACTTTACCAATCAAATTTCTGGAGGTAGCATTGCAAAGGAACTTCTGTACTTAGAAAATTGAATGCAAATGTTCTCCTTCAGAACTTTTATAATCAAAGTAACATAGGAGCAGATAGGTGAAAGACAGTCTAAAAATACTTTCTGGAAGTAATAAAAAGTGCAAGACAATGATATGAACACTTATTCCATACAGTACATTTTTGTGTTGTGTTCTTGAGTGTTATTTTTATGAAATATAAAAATTTTCTCTGCTCTCAAATATGTTTTTAGGTAAAATATTATATAAAATTATGATTGTTCCTACATTTTGCCAAATATGTGTATAAAAGAAAAAATACAGTTAATCATGCAACTGTTATTAAGCAGGTGGCAATTTGGCATCATGCAGACAAACCATCTGGTTGATTGACTAAAATTTCACTTTTCATAGATCTCCCCATAGCATATAAATGTGTCAAAGATTCCCAACATTTTTGAAAAACTGGCTGTGCTGTCATGTTTTAAAATACAGTGATGCACCAAGTATATTTTATGACTTTATATAAGCTATTTAAAATATTTGTCAGGTTTTATTGAGTTTTTTTCTCATGCTATTTTGCAGGTATGATTCCTTGGAAAATAACTAGTTTTCTAGTTTCTTTAATTGCATTCTGTGTTTAATTCTTCTTCACTTTCTTCCTTAAACTTGACCTTTAGGCATTGGTGGCTACCTTGATACTAAAATTGTTACACAGTTTCAATAACTGATTGCTACTCCCGATCAACAGAGATGTTAAACTTATTTAATATACCTTAAAATGTTTGTCCTTCTATATTCTGGAAAACATCTTTTATTTCTAACATTTAATTTGACAATTTATAAAATAATATACAGTTAACCCTGGAACAACACTGGGGTTAAGAGTGCCAACCCCTGTACCATTAAAAATATGCATAGTCATCCCTCCCTATCCACAGTGGATTGGTTCCAGAATCTGTCCTGGATACCAAAATCTTCACATGCTCAGGTCCTATAGTCAGCCCTCCTTCCACATCCTCAGATTCAACCAACAGTAGGTTTTCTAATACTATATTTATTGAAAAAAATCTGTGTATAAGTGGACCCACACAGTCCAAACCTGTAATTTTCACGGTTCAACTGTATATTCATTATATATATTTTATATATACATTTATATATTATAAAATATTTTATGAATGTAACACTCATATAAAATATATTTTACATTACATGTATGTAAAATTACTACTAAAAATCAGAGAATATAAGAGAGAATCAGCAGTACAACACTTGAAAAATAACCATAATTAATTTATGGAAAATATACTCTCAAATAAGTTTTATTTCCACATGGGCACACAAACATATGTTTTAATTCTGAACCAAATAAGGCTCATATATTAGGTATTGTTTCAGAATGTACTTTTTCCCTTAAAATTTTGAGGTTATTTAGAGGTAGTAATTCCTTTGGAAACATTTTTTTCTGCCCTTGAAGGGAAAAATACAAGTTAGTATTTTTTTAATACATTGCATATTCTGTTACAGGAAGATGGGAAGAAGAGTTTTAAATATAAAAATAAAATGGACTTTTCCAAATAATACATGTTTCAGTCTAGAAAGTACTTTCCCCTTTACTAATTATCTGCATATATTAAGGATGTGCCATTTTCCTTCAATAAAGTATATGTTCCTTTGTATGAGAAATGGGTCTATGTCTCATCTATCTTTGCATTCCCTAGTAGGGCATAGAGTAGTTGATGAAAGTTTTTATTAAATAAAAAATACCACCCTGTTCTAGTTGTTGAATTCATTTGTTCATATGAAAATCAGATATATTGTATATTTTCTTTTATTGTTCCAAGTGCAATCCAGACTAGCTGATTTTTGGCACCATACTTGTTTGTATTCATTGTGGAGCTAGCAAAACTGTCTTTATTTACACTATTTTGCTAATACTACTGTGTCTGCTTTTAAACAATTGACAGTTGCTACTTTTAATTATTACTGTTTTTAAACAGTGGATATTTACTATGCTCAATTATTATTTTTAAAAATCAAAGGACACTATGATCCTAATTAAAAACAATAGAGATCATAAGAGACTTCTATGAATAATTATAAGCCAACAAATTGGACAATCTAGAAGAAATGGAAAAATATCTAGAAACACACAAATTTCCAAGACTAAATTATGAAGAAATGGAAAATCTGAATAGACTGATTACTAGTAACAAGATTGAATCAATAACCACAAATCTCACAACAAACAAAGGTCCAGGACCAGAGTGATTCACTGGTGACTTCTACCAAACATTTAGAGAAGATTTAATAACTATACTTCTCAAACTATTTCAAAAAGTTAAGAGAACACATTCAAACTCATTTTAAAGGCCAGCTTTACCCTGAAACCAAAACAGACAAAGAAACTACACAAAAAGAAAGTTACAGGCCAATATACATGATGAACTTAATGCAAAACTTCTAAACAAAATATTAACAACCAAATTCAACAATTCATTAAAAGGCTGGTACACCATAATAAAGAAGGATTTCTTTCAGAGATGCAAGGATGGTTCAACATCCATAAATCAATCAGTGTAATACACTGCAATAACAAAAGGAAGGATAAAAATCTTATGCTCATCCTAAGAGATGCGAAAAAAGTCGTTTGACAAAATTCAATATTTATGATAAAAACCATTTATGAGTTATAGAGGGAATGTACCTTCATATCATAAATGTCATATATGACAAGCCCACAGCTAATATTATACCCAGCATTGAAAAGCTGAAAGCCTTTTCTTGAAAATAAGGAATAAGACAAGGATGCTCACTATTGCCACTTTTATTCAGCATAGTATTGGAAATGATAGCTAGAGCCATTAGGCAAGAAAAAAGGCATCCAAATTGAAAGGAAGAAGTAAAACTGTCACTATTTGCAGATGACATGATACTGTATATAGAAAATCCTAAACTCTTCACCAAAAACCTGTAATCAATTCAGTAAACTTTCAGGATACAAATTAACATACAGAAATCTGTTGCACTTCCACACATTAATGATAAACTTTCAGAAATAGAAATTAAGAAAACATAACTGTATCAAAAATAATAGAATGCCTAGAAATAAATTTAACCAAGGAGGTAAAAGACCTATACTTTGAAAACTGTAAGACATTTATGAAAGAAATTTGAAGAAAAAAAACAGAAATGGAAAGACACACTGTGCTCATTGCTTGGAAGAATTAATATTGTTAAAATGTCCATACTACCCAAAGTAATCTACAGATTCAATGCAATCCCAATCAAAATACCAAAGACATCTTTCACAGTACTAGAAAAAATAATCCTAAGATTTGTATGGAGCCACAAAACACACTGAATAATCAAAGCAATCTTGAGAAAGAAGAACAAAGCTGGAGGAATCATGCTTCTTGATTTCAAACTATACTGTAAAGCCATATTAATCAAAACAGTACAGTACTGGCACAAAACAGACACATAGATCAATGGAACAGAATAGAGAACCCAAAACTAGATCCATGCATGTATGGCCAATTGGCCTACAATGAAGGAGGCAAGAATATATAATGAGGAAAAACTATTTCTTCATCACATGGTGTTGGGAAAACAATTCAGCTACATGCAAAATAATGAAACTGGACCACTATTTTATACCACATACAAAAATTAACTCAAGGGCTTCCCTGGTGGCGCAGTGGTTGAGAGTCTGCCTGCTGATGCAGGGGACGCGGGTTCATGCCCCGGTCCGGGAAGATCCCACATGCGGCGGAGTGGCTGGGCCCGTGAGCCATGGCCGCTGAGCCTGCGCGTCCGGAGCCTGTGCTCCACAACGGGAGAGGCCACAGCAGTGAGAGGCCCGCGTACCACCAAAAAAAAAAAATTAACTCAAAATGAATTAAAGTTTTGAATGTAAAACCTGAAACCATAAAAGTCCCAGGAGAAAACATAGGCTCATAGGTGGTAAGCTCTTTGACATCGGACTTAACATTTTTGTATCTGATTCCACAGGCAAGGGCAACAAGAGCAAAAGTAAACAAATGGGACTACATTAAGCTAAAAATCATCTGCATGGTGAAGGAAACCATCAATAAAATGAAAAGGCAACCTACTGAATGGGAGAAGATATTTGCAAATGATTTATCTGATTAGAGGATTAATATCCAAAAGATATAAAGAACTCATGCAACTCAATATCAAAAAATTTTTTTGATTAAAAAATTAGCAGAAGACCTTGATAGGTATTTTTTTGAAGAAGACATACAGATTGCCAACAGTCATATGAAAAGATGCTCAACATCACTAATCATCAAGAAAATGCAAATCAAAACTACAATGAGATACTACCTCCTCTCTACCTCTTATCCATCAAAATGGCCATTATAAAAAAGACAAAAAATAACAAATGTGGGAGAGAATGTGGAAAAAAGGGAACCCTTGTGCAATGTTGGCTGGAATGTAAATTGGTGAAGCCACTATGTAAAACAGTATGGTGGTTCCTCAAAGATGAAAAATAGAACTAATTTATGTCCAGTAATTACATTTCTGGGTATTTATCTGAAGAAAACAAAAACACTAATTTGAAAAGATATATGCACCCTTATGTTCACTGCAGCATTATTTACAATAGGCAAGATATAGAAGCAACCTAAGTGTTCATTGATAGATGAATGAATAAAGAACATATTGTGTGATATATATACATATACATACATACATACATATATATATATATATATATATATAATGGAATATTAGTCAGAAAAAAGGATGAAATCTTACCAGTTGCAACAACTTTGGTAGACCTGAGGGTATTATGTGAAAATAAGTCAAGCAGAGTAAAATAAGTCAGACAGAGAAAGACAAACACCATGTGATTTCACTTATATGTGGAATCTAAAATAAAAAATCAAAAACCCAAAAGAACAAACCAAAAACCCCACAAAACCATAGTTATAGACACAGAGAACAGACTTGTGGTTGCTAGAGGAGAGGGGGTTTAGGGATGGGAAAATGAATGGGAGGTGTCAGGAAGTATAAAATTCCAGTTATAGAGTACATATGTCATGGGTATCTAATGTACACCATGGGGAATACAGTCAATAATATTTTACTAACTTTGTATGATGAAAGATAATAACTAGACTTATTGTGGTGATCATCTCATAATATATATAGACATGAAATCATTATGTTATACACATGAAAATAATATGATATTGTATGTCAATTATACCTCAGTAAAGATAAATAAAACTTTAAAATATGGTGTCTACTTTTTTCATATGTTGCATATACTGAATACCTAATAATGAAACCTTTCCCTATTTTTGTATGATATGAAGATTTGAAATTATTTTTCAATTTAAATATATATATTTCTTATATGCTATAAAATATTTTCTTCTTCAATGTGATTTAATCATATAATAATGGATCACCTAAATGATTTCTCTTACAGAATCAGAATTTTATAAAATGTACTCTCTATGCCATATTCTTCAGAATCAAATGAGTTGATATTTTACAAATAAGAATATGCAGTAATTAGATTACAGTGGAAGAAAAAGATGCAATCGCCAAAATAAACATATGAAAAGGCCAAACACTGTTCACACGAAGGATCAATTCAAAGAGGAGAGAATATGTTTACTATATACAACTATATACAACTGACATCAGAACACTAGTGAATAGCAGCAGAAGCATATAGCATAATATCTTTTTTTATATTTTTAGAGCACAGAAAAATTAAGAGGAAGCTATAGAGATTTCCCATATGTTCCCTGCCCCCTCACATACAGAGTCTCTCCCATAATCAAATCCCCCCTCTCAAATCCCTTTGTTACAACTGGTGAATTTACACTGACACATCACTATCACACAAAGTTCATAATTTACATTAGAGTTCACTCCTAGTGTTGTACATTCTATGGGTTTGGACGAATGTATAATGACATATATCCATAATTATAGTATCAGAGTATTTTCACTGCCTTAAAAATTCTCTGCACTTCTTCACATATTCATTCTACTCCCTCACCCCACCCCTACAAAACCTTGTTAACCATTGCTTTTTTTTTACTGCCTCCATAGTGTTGCCTTTCCAGAATGAAAAATAGTTGGAATTATACAATAGGCAGACTTTTCAGATTGGCTTCCTTTATTTAGTAATGTGCATTTATTTCCTCCATGTTTTTTCATGGCCTAATAACTCATTTCTTTTTAGCAATAAATAATATTCCATTGTTTAGATATACCACAATTTATCCATTCACCTACTGAAGGACATCTGGATTGCTTCCAGGCTTTGGCAATTGTAAATAAAGCTGCTAAAAACATTTGTGTGCCGGTTTTTATGTGGACATGTTTCAACTCCTTTGGGTAAATATCAAGGAGCATGATTACTGGATAGTATAATAAGAGAATGTTTAGTTCTGTAAGAAGCTGCCAAACTGTCTTCCAAGGTGGTTGTCCCATTTTGCATTCTCACCAGCAATGCATGAAAGTTCCTGTTGTACCACATCCTTATCAGCATTTGATATTGTCAAGGTTCCAGGTTTTGACCCTCCTAATAATTAAGTAGTGGCATTTTATTGCTATTTTAATTTGCATCTCCCTGATGACATATTATGTGAAGCATCTTTTCATACATGTAATTGCCATTTGTATATCTTTATTGGTGAAGTGTCTATTCAGGTTTTTGGCCCATTTTTTAATGGGGTTGTTTGTTTTCTTACTGTTGAGTCTTAAGAGCTCTCTGTATATTTTGGATAACAGTCCTTTATCAGATGTGTCTTTTGCAAATATTTTCTCCCAGTCTGTAGCTTGTCTTCTAATTTTCTTGACATAGTCTTTTGTAGGGCAGAAATTTTTAATTTTAATGAAGTCCAATTCATCAGTTATTTCTTTCATGGATCATGCCTTTGTCATTGTATCTGAATAGTTATCACCATACCAAAGGTCATCTATGTTTTCCCCTATGTTATCTTTTAGGAGTTTTATATTTTTGTGTTTTACATTTAGGTCTGTGATCCATTTTGAGTTAATTTTTATGAAGGGTATAAAGTCTGTGTCTAAATCCATTTTTTTAATGTGGATGTCCAGTTGTTTGAGCACCATTTGTTGAGAAGACTATCTTTGCTCCATTGTATTGCCTTTGCTCCTTTGTCAAAGATCAGTTGACTACATTTTGTGAGTCTATTTCTGGGCTCTCTTTTCTATTCCATTGATCTATCTGTTCTTTCACCAATACCACACTGTTTTGACAACTGTCTTTTTTTTTAATTCATGAATTTATTCATTCTTTTGACCTGTTCGTTTTTATTGTGGTAAAATATACATAATATAAAATTTACCATTTTAACCATTCTTATGAGTACAATTCAGGGACATTAAACACATTTCATCTTTGTGCAACTGTCTCTACTATCCATCTACAGAACTCATCATACCTAACTTCATCTCTGTTATCATTAAACTGTTACTCCCACTTACTCCCTCCCCCAAGACCCTTGTAAACATTATTCCACTTTCTGTGCCTGATAACTGAAAGTCTTAAAAACAAGTTGTGTCAGTCCTCCAATTTCGTTCTTGTCTTTCAGTATTGCGTTGGCTATTCTGGGTCTTTTACCTCTCCATATATACTTTAGAATCAGCTTGTCCATTATGATAAAATAACTTGCTAGGATTTTTATTCAGATTGCACTGAATCTATAGATGATGCTAGTTATAGGTTTTATGTAAATATTATTTAACAAGTTGAAGTAGTGCCCTTCTATTCCTAGTTTGCTGAGAGTTTTTATCATAAATAAATGTTGAGTCTTGTCAAATCCTTTTCTGTATTTATTGATGTAATCATGTGATTTTTCTTTTAAGCCTGTTGATTGACTTTTGAATGTTGAACAAGCCTTGCATACCTATGATAAATCCTGGCATAATAAACTTTTAAATAAGTATTCACTATAAATTTTAATAATGATTATTTGGAATATAAATGGAATAAGAAATGGAGTTTTTATTTGTACATTACTATGGCCCAGTGTATACTAAGAATGGTACACCCATTATTTAATCAATTCTTATTATTGCCCTGTTAGTGGTATTCTCGATTTTATTTAGGATAATAATGAAACTGAATGAATTTTGTTATTTGAAAAAAGTTAAGAAAATTCAAAGAAACTTAATGTGAAGATGATATTCAAAGCCAAGTTGTATCTTATTACAAAATATTTTCTGTTCTGTTAGATTGAAAATATTAAGATTAAACCAGCCTGATATTACATTTGCACTTAAATAACTGGCATGTCTTTTTATTTAAATATGTTAAATGACATAAACACATGTATATGTGTTTTTGTGTATATGTGATTCCATATGGAACTAAGTTAAATAATACACCCATAAAAAATGATTTCTAAATACACATTTTAGAGACTATTTTAATAGAGTATGTCCAAGTAAACATTTGCTGCTGCTGCTATTATTGTTATTGTTGAGTTAATATTACTATGGATGCAATGAAAGTAAATCCTGATTCCATTTGTGGTTTAAACTAATAATCTTTAAAGTCCTCCCTCCCATTCTGATTTTCTCTTGTTTGGTAAAAAATATATGAATAATGCCACACTGTAGAGGTGAGCATCTGTTTGCTAAAAATGGTAATGTACTGTTTTTCTTCCCCAAAATGGTATGTACCACAAAGTGTATCCATTTTATGTTTAGAAATTAGGATATTTATTTTAGTGAAAAGAAACTGTGTCTTCATACTCTAAATTATAATAGAATTGTTTCAGTCAAAAAGCAATTTAAGTCAGCAACATATTGAACTGTAATTAAAGATTTATGATTCCATTAAAAGTTAATGTTATAGTTAATCCCTAATAATAAAACACTTCATTAAAGTTCAGTGTTATACACAAGGAGGAATATAAACACCAAATTTTCTCAAATATTTACTGGGCTTGCGATTCTATAGAAATATTAACACTTGAATTTCAATAATATATCAGACTTATTTTAGATTTGATTGTGGAATTATGATTGTCTTTCTCTGCATATATGTGCAGAATATATTTTGTGGGATGTGATATAATTATTAGATAACTGGATACCCTGAAAAATATTGTGATGCTTTCTTTTCATTGTATTTCAATCTAATTCTTAAAAGGATGATGGATTTCTGATCAAGATGATACAGTATATTCATGTTACAATGCCCTTTCTTAGCTCTAAACATTATAAGTATAGATAATTGAAAAGGCATGGCCAGGGTGGAAAAAAAGAGGTGGAAAAAATGAATGCAGTGTTGAAACTATGGGCTCTTGATCCATAAATATACAGAGATGATCAAGGATTTGGCTCTGACATGATAAGGGCCAACGTGTGGGAAGAAGAGTCAGAATCACTATTTGAATATAAGAATTGGCTGTTAAGCTCTCTATCTCAGCAAATGAGGCTAGCAATTCTACTGAACAACCA
The DNA here is from genome assembly GCF_949774975.1 of Lagenorhynchus albirostris. Lineage (NCBI taxonomy): Eukaryota > Metazoa > Chordata > Mammalia > Artiodactyla > Delphinidae > Lagenorhynchus > Lagenorhynchus albirostris. Next base: position 101,980,199 of record NC_083099.1, read on the forward strand.
CTACTTCAATAGTATTGTCATATTTAGTAAACAGAAACACCAAATATAATGGGGCATATTTATACTAAAATATTATCCAGTTTATCTTAATTCAAATTTACCTGGGCAATCTTCATTTTATCTGGCAACCATAGTCCTAAAGCTACAGTTAAAGAAACATGTACAGCTTCATAGCTGAAAAAAAATTATGGTAACTCTGTGTTTAAATCTGGCTCCCCCAAACCACCATAGAATTAAAAACTCAATATTTTATCAATTTTATAATTTTATCTATAATATTTCATCATAAGTCTCAAAACTTAAAGACTAGTAGGCCAGGGAACAAACTGCTGGCTAGGAGATATTGATATTAACCATCAATAAATATAATACAAAATAAGACAAAGAAAAATTATAAATATATTAGAAAAGAAAATTCCTTTTCCAAATAATAAAACATACCAAATTCTAAAATGTGAAAGAAAAATAAATACTAACTATAAAAACAAATATACAATTAGTATGTAAATTAAATCTAGATGAAAATGATTTTATAAAATGGTTTAATGAAGAGATTAAATTCTGCATGTTTGTGATTCTCAAGTAGTTATATAAAAAATTTTAAAGAAAAAGGTATTATGAAATGAAGAATGAGATAGTTTTTGACTATGGAAAAAAGAATTGAAAAATTTGGAAATAAATAAATAAATGCGTGTGTGCGTGTATTCCCTGAAATAGAAGCACAACAGATAGCACAAATTAGATAAGACACAAATGAGGAAAATCTTAGCAACTTTTCAGACAATCCTGAGGAATTTGCCACTAATGTACCAAAGTGTTTAGACGTTGGCACTGGCGTAATGTTAAGAAGATCGGTGGTATAACATGTAGAGACTCTGAAATAGACATTTAAGTTTCAAAAGAAAGTGGAAGGAATATCAGAGTGGCAATACTTGAAGATATTATCAATGTGATATCTTGATAACTGAAGAAAAAAGTTATGTTTTTATATTACACTTATGCTAAAAATGTAAATAAAATATATCTGTACCTACATCCATTATATGGAAAACTTCCAAAAAAAAAAACTAATCAAGTTTTGGTTTTTTGTTGGTTGTTTTTTGTTTGTTCTAACTTATAAAAGGGAAAAACAGATCATTTGCAGAAGAAATAAAATTAGTTTTTTACGAAATTGAAATATCAGATTTTTTTAACCAGCTGCAAAGAATATCTGAAGAAATGTTGAGGAAAAATAACTAAAAACCTAGAATATTAGCTAAACTTTAACTCAAAACTGAGAAAAAAATTAAGATTTCATTTTGAGCTCTATGATGACCAAGGCAGCTATCTAACAACCATCAATAAATATAATACAAAACAAAACTAATATATAGGATCTTCTTTAGCAAGAATAAAGAAGGATAGAAATGCTGAATAGATTAAGACAGTATCATAGGTAAACCTGGAATTCTAGAATAGAGCTATAATTTAAAAATTGCAAGGGGCATGTGACTTTTTCATTGTCCTTTCAGAAATCTTTCAGAATCAAGAAGGATAAAAATATGAAATGCAATCTGTATTTGCAACAATAATAGGAAAGTTATGTATCCTGACACTATATTATATGGGGTAAGTCTGTTAAATGGAGGCAAATTTAGATAATGGTTTGGAAAGATGTCAACAAAAGGTACCCATGGCTGAAAACTTCACTACTATGATTGAGACAAATTCTCCAAATTAAGTGATGCAGTTTGAGATTCAAAACCAAAATTGCTTATTTGAAACAGGGCAGTATATTATGGCTGTGGCAGAGTTTCCTCTTTCCAACCTCATTTGTCATGAAGAAACAGCAGGAAGGTGACTATGTATGAGCAATTCCAAAGAGAATTCATTTAAATAAAGTAGTTTCTGCAGTGAGGCTTTGTTGTCTAGCAGAAATGAAAACTAAGAGACTATACTCAAATAGATGCTCTAATTTCATAAAGAAAGTCTTTGCTATACTATAACATGACCCTGATCCTCCTGATAAAAGCTGGTTCAGGGAGTAATTACACTATTCAAATACAAGTAAAATGCAAAATATCAAGCATAGTATCTATAAGATGTATGGAGAAAAGAAGAAGAAAAAAAAATATCCAAATGGTTATACTCATCGGGAAAAAAAATTTACTACAGAGAAGTGTAAACACTGTGACCAAAAATTTTATCATTACACTTTTAGAAAATATAAATCAATGTCCTTTTACTTTTGTGAAATTAGAGTATAAAACAGACATACAAAATCTCAGGGACAATATATCAAACTAGAGAAATAAACTTTGTACTAGCTGACCTTTGAGAAGAATCATAAGAGAAAAATCAAACTATCTTAGAGGAAAAAAATTACCTTGAGGTAGCACAAAGGATGCAATATGGGGCATGAAAGAGAGAAGTAAAAAAATTCACAAAATTTTTAAAAAATGAAGTAAAACAACATGAAACTCAAAAGAACGTTAAAGAAAAAGTATTGAAATCAGCAACTGAAAAGACATACTGTGTCTTAGAAAAAAAATCAAGAGTGATTAACTTAGAACTATCTAAATAAAGCTAGTTAATTTCAAAGCTTATCAAGAATCCATGGCAAAAGTGAGGGAACTTTGCAGCTGTAATTACATTCTATAATCAGTTTACTTTTTACTTTAGGTTAATAAAAGGAAGTTTATCTTGTGTAAGCCTGATCCAATCAGGTGATCCTCTGAAAGAAGGCTTAATGATGAGAGACACTCTTTCCTGAAGCAAGCTTTATCCAGCTGCAAGAAAATGAATCTTGCCAACTATACATTAAGTTAGACGAGGATGCGAAGTCCTTTGGTTAAAATTGAAACAATTCTCTCCTAATTGTGCATGTTTGCAATAATTCAGAATTATTAAACAAAGGTATGATGTGGTCAGATTAAATCCAAACAACATAGAGAACTGTTCTGAACTGAGTAGAATGCTGAAACGAGTTATACATCATATTTATCTTCTAGTATAAAGTAGTTTCTTGTACATCAACTTACATTCCTCAATATTTTTATCTTTCTTTTCCTTCTCTTTTTTTGAATTTTTATGTCTATTAATCTCAATTATATATGTTTTTTCAAAAATGAATTGGTCTAATATTTTGGGCATTGAATAGCCATATGAAATGTTAACTAGTTACAAAATAATTTCTTTCAATAAGTCTGAAATTCATAATGTAGACTTTCATGATTTCCATCATTTTATAAAAATGCTTGTCAGAAACACTGGTGCATGAAGAATTGAATTGATATATTGAATAGAAAAAGTGCTGAATATTTCTAGATATATGCTCAAATTTCAGATGCTTTTGAATGTGTATGTAGAGAACACATGATGTCTTTGATGTTCCCAAAAGGTTCAAAGACAATAAATGCCTGATGTAAGGAAATGGGCACTCTTTGTTGACACACTGCTGATACCATGTAAATGTCTTTATACGGTATCTCATTAAGATTTCAAATGTTTCTATAGTCATAGTCATTATTTGTTATCCTTCAGAGGAATATGGGATTTTAAATTGTGTCAGAGCAGCTGTTCAAAGAAGCCACTTGAGTAGTGAGGGTTATTACTCACAGTCTTAGCATGATGATTGCATTACCGTGTGCTGGAATATGATTTTGAAAAATGAGAAGTACTCTATCTAGGAAGAGAGGAATGACTTGCTGTTTGTTTCTGAATAACTCAGTCTGCCACATGTTAGGTTGCAATAGATACAGTAATCTTATAATGATTATTGAAACCTCAGTAAAATGTCTCATTAAAGCAAACTACAGGGTATCTGAGGTTTGATATGTATTTTTCAAACAACTGATAGGACAATTGTCTTTGAAAAATGAAGAGATGAGTTTCAAGGGCATAAGATCCTAACATGTGGTTGTTACCAAAGATATTTTACTATTATTATTATTATTAATCATAACTTATTTATTTTGTTAATTTCTAGGATAAGTATAGTTCAGGTGCTACTCCCTGTGTTCCAGTTGTGTTCCAGGAGTTGTGTGATAATTTTTATTTTAATCATTCAAATTTTATTTTAAATATGTTAGGAAGATACAGACCATAAACTACTACTACTATAAATTATTGTGAAAGTTAATTGCTCCTTGTAATAAAAATAAACACTGCTTGATGTAATAATATTATGTCTATAGTTATATAATATTTATAATATTATATGTCTATACTTTTTTACATACAAGTTCCATCAAAATGGTCAAGCAATTAATTTTACTAAATGGTTTAACATTATTATGTATACTACTGTAGGCTAATCTCACAACCATTCAGACTAGTTCAGACATTCCTTCCTTTTAGTAGATTCTATGTTTTGGCATATCCAAAAGAAATATAAAAGTTATCTATATCTTTTATATATAAAAATGGTTTACGTATAAAAAAAACACATATATATATATATATATATATATATATATAAAATCTTTTCCAAGGTAAGAAATAATACCTAATAGCATTTGAGAGTGAAAATTTAGAATACTATAGAATGAATACATTACTCTCCCTCCCACTCACCACTGAGTCCAGAGCTCCCTGTAGGATCAGTTGAGGTAGTTTTTGCAACTACATTTCAGTTAACATTTGTTCTCTCTCCAATCTTAAGACATTCCCTGATAAATTTCCTACATAAGTATATCTCTTTCTTGGAGTCTTTGCCCCAGCAAATCTGATCAATGACTCAAAAACATTTACATGCGCACATATATAGATACACCCACTTCTTTTTTTTTTTTTTTTTTTTTTTGCGGTATGCAGGCCTCTCACTGTTGTGGCCTCTCCCATTGCAGAGCACAGGCTCCGGACGCGCAGGCCCAGCGGCCATGGCTCACGGGCCCAGCCACTCTGTGGCATGTGGGATCCTCCCGGACCGGGGCATGAACCCGTGTCCCCCGCATCGGCAGGTGGACTCTCAACCACTGCGCCACCAGGGAAGCCAGATACACCCACTTCTTAAACACACAAACATACACACTCATGTCTAAGTTTTGTTGCTTGCCTTTCCCCTACCAGTATTTTTATTTATGCTGAGGGTGTCTTTGGGAATGAGGAACAGTGCTGCTTATCCTACAGCCTTTCTCTGGCATATACGCCTTATTATTGAATACTCTCTAATTAGAGCAATGCCTGGAAAATAGTGAGTACATGATAAGTACTGATGTTGAATGATAGGTCAAATAAAGGAATAAAACATAAATTAAATAAAGCCATCATTTCTGTTCTCTGACTTGCAAACAACATTTAATTTACTTTTGGAGCAGACTGTTCTATGTAGCCACATGTGGCTACATAGATTTAAATCTGTATTAATTAAAATTAAATGAAATTTAAAACAGTGATTTTTTTTTCAGCCTCACTAGCCACATTTCAAATGCACAAAAGCCACACAAACTACCATACTGGGTGTTCAGATTATAGAACATCTTTCCATTGCAGAAAATTCTATTGGAAGGTACTAGTTTAGAGATAAAATGCCTGCCAAGGGAATGCTGTCCTTTAGATATATTTATCTTTAATGGAATTTTACAATATTTGAGTGACTGTTAAGATGCTAGAATCTCAAGGAAAGGTGCTCAGCAGAAGTACGGTTAGTGACGGTGTTAAAAACACTTTGTGTACCTAACATTACATTCATTTTAAAAGAAAGGAAACCATTGGAGAATCCTGAAAAAAATCAAAAAAAAACCCAGATATTTGTAAAAGACATCTAAATTTTGTGGTAAATTGTCTTTGCTTAAAAATATATTCTTTAAAATTAAATAAATAAGTACACAAAACAACAAATCATTCAAACATTCCCATGATACTTCTATTAAATTCCAATTACTAGATAGAAAAGCACAGCTGTTACATGTTCAGTCCTCCCACTGCCTCTCCAGGCTCACCAAAAGAAAAGCTGCTGAACTGGTGCAATGATCCAAACACACATGAAGCCAGAAGCACATAGGTATTATGTATTTTTAGAAGATATCTGTACCTAGATACACTGGAAGGAGGCAAATTATCTGTGTCACAGAGTGGTATAGTTTATACATACATATCATATATCTAACAGATATTGGATATATAGCATATATATATATACACATGTGTATATGTAACTATATACATATATAATATATATGTATATACATATATAAATCTTGGGTAACAGGAAAGTTAGGGCTGTATATAGGCATGGACACATTAACAGAGCATTCATTAACCAAAATATCCAGTTACAGATCTGTATACAGATGCAAAAGTTCTCACAGAACAAAATATTCACCAAAGATTGGCTGCTCAATAATCCTCTCTCAAACATTCTTCCCCATTTCACACAAAGGTGAATTTCTGCCAAATATCTGTATTCCAACAATCTCCATCATATCAGTAGTTTTTGTTTTCTGTCTGTTAAACACTTTGTTTTGAACTGTTCATGTAAAATAATGTAATGCAAAATTTCAAAATAAGACTGCAAATATTTGAAATTTCATGAAACTTTTGAGCAGCTACTGGTTTGAGAACATATGCAAAGCCCTCTGCAGTGCAAACCTGTCAGAGATCAATTTTTATAAAAATAAATAGGTATTATGAACTCATTAGCTATTAACTAATTAGTTCATTAATTAATCGGTTCAGTTAACAAATACTGATCCAGGTTCCATTATTTCCCTGACATTTTAGTTTCTGTGAATAACAAAAAAAAACAAAAGACAAAAATTTCTGTTCTTATTAGATCTCATGGGGAGAGGAAGTTTCTCTGCTCCTTAGCAGACACAGAGACATCCCTGGGAAAGGCAGGCATTGGGAAGATGAGCAGCAGGGATCTGACAAAATATGCCTATAGGACATGTTCTTTAAAAATATGATGGATTCATTTTATGTGTCAGCAAAAATAATTTGTTCAGTGATCAAGCTGCAAAATTCCAATGTGAAGTGTGGAACTTCCTATAGTGCCGTAAAATATCTTGCCAAGAAAATTTGGAAAATAAAATGGTACAGATAAGAGTATAACAAGGGGTTTCACTCTTGAATTTTTGTAAAATTAGAATACAGCTCAATTTTGATTTGAATTTTATTAAACATGAGTATAAACATGTTTTTATAATTTAACAATATTTTCAAGATAGCACTTCACATCTAAAGACACAAACAGGCTGAAAGTGAGGGGACAGCATAGGGTATTTTATTTTCATGCAAATGAAAATAAAAAGAAAGTCAGAGGACCAATGCTTATATCAGACAAAATAGAATTTTTAAAAAGGATTGTAACACAAGACAAAGGAGGACATAACATAATAATCAAGGGATCAATCCAAGAAGAAGATATAACAAATGTAAATACAACTGCTCCCAACATAGGAGCACCTAAATACATAAGACAAATTATTAACGGACAAAATGGAAGAAAGTGACAGGAAAACCATAATAGTAGGGGATTTCAACAACCCTCTTACATCCATGGACAGATCACTCAGACAGAAAGTCAACAAGGAAACACTGGCCTTAAATGACACGTTAGATCAAATGAACTTAATAGGTATATATAGGACATTCCACCCAAAGCAGCAGAATACACATTCTTTTCAAGGGCACATGGAACATTCTCCAAGAAAGGTCACATGTTAGGACCCAAAACAAGTCTCCATAAATTTAAGAAATTTCAAATTATATCAAGCATCTTTTCTGACCAAATGCTATGAGATTAGAAATCAACTTTAAGGACAAAAACCACAAAAACACAAACATGTGGAGGCTAAACAATATGCTACTAAACAACCAAGGAATCACTGAAGAAATCAAAGAAGAAATCAAAAAGATACCTGGAGACAAATAAAAATGAAACACAATAATACAAAATCTGTGGGATGCAGCAAAAGCAATTCTAAGAGGGAAGTTCATAACAATATAAGTCTACCTTATGAAAAAAAGAGAAATCTCAAATAAACAACCTAATCTTACACCTAAAGGAACTAGGAAAAGAACAAACAAAACCCAAACTTAGTATTACTAGAAGGAAAGAAATTATAAAGAACAGAGCAGAAATAAATAGAGACTAAAAAACCAATAGAAAAGATCAATAAAACAAAGAGCTGGTTCTTTTAAAAGGTAAACAAAATTGATAAACTGTTAGCCAGATGCATCAAGAAATGAAGAGAGAGGGTCCAAACCAATAAAATCAGAAATGAAAAAAGAGAAGTTACAACCGATACCACAGAAATACAAAGGATCATAAGAGATTACTAGAAACAATTATATCTAACAAAATGGACAACCAGGAGAAATGGACAATTTCCTAGAGGTGTACAATGTCCCAAGACCCAGGAAGAAATAGAAAATATGAACAGACCAACTACCAGTAATGAAATTGAATCAGTAACCCCCCCCAAACCCCCCAAAATTCCCAATAAACAAAAGTCCAGGACTAGATGGCTTCACAAGAGAATTCTACCAAATTTTTTTTTTTTTTTGCGGTACGCGGGCCTCTCACTGCCGCGGCCTCTCCCGCCGCAGAGCACAGGCTCCGACGCGCAGGCTCAGCAGCCACGGCCCACGGGCCCAGCCGCTCCACGGCATGCGGCATCATCCCGGACCGGGGCACGAACCCACGCCCCCCGCATCGGCAGGCGGACTCCCAACCACTGCGCCACCAGGGAAGCCCTACCAAACTTTTAAAGAAGAGTTAACACCAATTCTCCTCAAACTATTCCAAAATAATTGAAGAGGAGGGAGCAATTCCAAACTCATTCTACAAGGCAAGCATCACACTGATACCAAAACCAGAAAATGTCACTACAATAAAAACATTATAGGCCAATTTTCATGATGAACATAGATGAAAAAATCCTCAACAAAATATTAGCAAAACTAATCAAACAATACATTAAAAATATCATACACCATGATCAAGTGAGATTTATTTCAGGGACGCAAAGATGGTTCAATAACTGTAAATCAATCAATATAGTACACTACATTAACAAAATGAAGGATAAAAATCATACAGCAATTTCAATAAATGCAGAAAAAGTATTTGACAAAATACAACAGCCATTTGTGATAAAAACTGTTAACAAAGTGGATATAGAGGGAACGTACCTCGACATATTAAAGGCTGTATATGATAAGCCCATAGCCAACATTATATTCAAGGGTGAAAAGCTGAAAACATTTCCTCTAAGATTAGGAACAAGACAAGTATGCCCACTCTCACCACTTTTATTCAACATAGTATTGGAAGTTCCAGACAGAGCAATCAGACAAGAAAAAGAAATAAAAGGAATCCAAACTGGAAAGGAAGAAGTAAAACTATCACTGTTTGCAGATGACATTATACTATATACAGAAAATCCTAAATATGCCACCAAAAGACTAGTAAAACTCATCAATGTATTTGGTACAGTGCAGAATCCAAAATTAATATACAGAAAACTGTTGCATTTGTGTACACTAAAAATGAACTATCAGAAAGAGAAATTAAGAAAACAATCCAATTTAAACATTGTTTAAATGTTTAGACAATGTTTTAAGATAACAATCCAAATTAAGAAAACAATCCAAAATACCATGGAATAAATTTAACTAAGGAAGTAAAATACTTGTACTTGGAAAACTATTAAGTTACAGATGAAAGAAATTGAAGATGAAACAAAAAGATGGAAAGATATGCCATGTTCATGGACTGGAAGAATTAATATTATTAAAATGATCATACTACCTAAGGCAGTCTACAGATTCAATGCAATCCCAATTGAAATACCAATGGCAATTTTTACAGAACTAGAACAAATGACATTAAAATTTGTATGGGTACAAAAAAGACTCTGAATAGCAAATTTTGAGAAAGAAGAAAAAATCTGGAGATATCACATTTCCTGATTACAAACTATACTACAAAGCTACAGCCATTAAAGCAGTATGGTACTGGCACAAAAAGAGACACATAGATCAATGGAACAGAATAGAGAGCCCAGAAATGAACCCACACTTATGTGAGCTATTAATCTACAATGAAGGAAGCAAGATTATACAGTGGGGAAAAGACAGCCTCTGCAATAAGTGGTATTGAGAAAACAAGACAGCTGCATGCAAAAGAATCAAACTTGACTACTCTCTCACACCATGCACAAAAATAAATTCAAATTGGATTAAAGACTTAAGTAAGATCTGAAACCATTAAACTTGTAGAAGAAAACATAAGCAGCACTCTTTTTGATATTGATCTTAACATTATTTTGGCTATTATCCTCAGGCAAGAGAAACTAAAGCAAAACTAAATAAATGAAACTACATCAAACCAAAAAGCTTTTGCACAGTGAAGGAAACTATCAACAAAAGAAAAAGGCCACCTACTGAATGGAAGAAATATTTAAAAATGATACATCTCATAAGGGATTAATATAAAAAATATACAAATAACTCATACAACTCAGCATCAAAAAGCAAATGACCCAATTAAAAATGGGCAGAGGATCTAAATAGACATTTTTCTAAAGAAGACATACAGATGGCCAAAGACACATGAAAATATGCTCAACATCACTAATCATCAGGGAAATGCAAATCAAAACCACAATGCGATACTACATCAAACATGTCAGAATGGCTACCATCAAAAAGGCAACAAAAGCAAGTGCTGGTGAGGATGTGGAGAAAACGAAACCCTCTTGCACTGTTGGTGGGAAGGAAATTTGGTGCAGCCACTATAGAAAACAGTATGTAGATTCCTCAAAAATAGAACCACCTTATGATCCAGCAATTCTACTCCTTGGTACTTATCCAAAGAAAACAAAAACATTAATTCAGAAAGATATATGCCCTCCTACGTTTACTGAAAAATTATTTACAACAGGTAAGATATGGAAGCAACCCAAGTGCCCATCAATAGACAAATGGATAAAGAAGATAAGGTATATATATATGTATATATACACACATACCATATATATGTATATACAGAATGGAATATTATTCAGCCATGAAAAGAATGAAATTTTGCCATTTGTGACAACATGGATGAAACTAGAGGGTATTATGTTAAGTGAAATATGTGAGACAGAGAAAGAAAAATACTGTGTGATTTAACTTGTATATGTAATCTTAAAATCAATACAAATGAATAAATAAAAGAAAACAGAAAGAATTATATATACAAGGAACAAACAGGTAGGTACCAGAGAGAGTGAGGGGGAGGAAAGAAATAGGTGAGGCACATTAAGAAGCACAAACTTCCTGCTGCAAAATAGATGAGTCATGGGTATGAATGTACAGTGGGGGAAATATAGTCAATAAATAAGTAATTTCTTTCTATGGTGACGTATTGTAACTAGACATTGTGCTGATCATTTTGAAATGTGTAGGGAAAAAAATCACTCTGTTGTGTAACAAGAACTAACATAGTGTTATAGGTCAACTATACTTCAAAAACAAACAAACAAACAAACTCATAGAAAAAGAGATCGGATTTGCAGTTATGAGAGACAGGACGTCGGGGGAGGGGGAACTAACTGGATGAAGGAAGTCAAAAGGCACAAACATCCAGTTATAATAAGTAGTAGGATCGTAAGGTACAACATGATAAATATAATTAACAGTGCTGTATGCTATATATGAAAACTGTTAAGAGTAAAGCCTAAGTGTTCTCATCACACAAATTTTTTTTCTATTTCTTTACTTTTGTACCTATATGAAATAGTGGACGTTCAATAAACTTATTGTGATAATCATTTCAGTATGTAAATCAAATCATTATTCTGTACAACTTAAATTTATACAGTGCTGTATATAAATGATATATAAATAGAACTGGAAGAAAAAATTCCATGCAAATAGATGTGAAAATATAGGCAATATTCATGCCTTTCAAGTATACACTATGGCTAAAACCAATTATTTCAAACCTTTGGAAAAGTAAAATAAAATAATTATTTTCAATCTTCTAAATATTCAAAATAATGGGTCTAATTTATTTCAATAAATAAATACCATAAAAATATAGCAGATATATTATCAGTGTGCATTTGCAATTAGGACCTACACTTGCTAACTTCAAAATAAAACTATTTTCATTTTAAATTTCTATTTCCAATTTTTTAATTTTTTAACATCTTTATTGGAGTATGATTGCTTTACAATGGTGTGTTAGTTTCTGCTTTATAACAAAGTAAATCAGTTATACATATAGATATTTTCCCGTATCTCTTCCCGCTTGCATCTCCCTCCCTCCCACCCTCACTATCCCACCCTTCTAGGTGGTCACAAGACTCAGAGCTGATCTCCCTGTGCTATACGGCTGCTTCACACTAGCTATGTATTTTATGGTTGGTAGTGTATATATGTCCATGCCACTCTCTCACTTTGTTGCAGGTTACCCTTCCCCCTCCCCGTATCCTCAAGTCCATTCAATAGTAGGTCTGTGTCTTTATTCCTGTCTTGCCCCTAGGTACTTCATGACCTTTTTTTTTTTTTTAGATTCCATATATATGTGTTAGCATACGGTATTTGTATTTCTCTTTCTGACTTACTTCACTCTGTATGACAGACTCTAAGTCCATCCACCTCAGTACAAATAACTCAATTTCTTTTCCTTTTATGGCTGAGTAATATTCCGTTGTATATATGTGCCACATCTTCTTTATCCATTCATCTGTTGATGGACACTTAGGTTGCTTCCATGTCCTGGCTATTGTAAATAGAGCTGCAATGAACATTGTGGTACATGTCTCTTTTTGAATTATGGTTTTCTCAGGGTACATGCCCAGTAGTGGGATTGCTGGGTCGTATGGTAGTTCTATTTGTAGTTTTTTAGGAACCTCCATACTGTTCTCCATAGTGGTTGTATCAATTTACATTCCACCAGCAGTGCAAGAGGGTTCCCTTTTCTCCACATCCTCTCCAGCATTTATTGTTTCTAGATTTTTTGACGATGGCTATTCTGACTGTTGTGAGATGATATATCATTGTAGTTTTGATTTGCATTTCTCTAATGATTAATGATGTTGAGCATTCTTTCATGTGTTTGTTGGCAACCTGTATATCTTCTATGGAGAAATGTCTATTTAGGTCTTCTGCCCATTTTTGCATTGGGTTGTTTGTTTTTTTGATATTGAGCTGCATGAGCTCCTTGTAAATTTTAGAGATTAATCCTTTGTCAGTTGCTTCATATGCAAATATTTTCTCCCATTCTGAGGGTCATATTATCGTATTGTTTATGGTTTCCTTTGTTGTGCAAAAGCTTTTCAGATTCATTAGGTCCCATTTGTTTATTTTTGGTTTTATTTCCATTTCTCTGGGGGGGGGGTCAAAAAGGATATTGCTGTGACTTATGTCATAGAGTGTTCTGCCTATGTTTTCCTCTAAGAGTTTGATAGTGTCTGCCCTTACAATTAAGTCTTTAATGCATTTTGAGTTTATTTTTGTGTATGGTGTTAAGGAGTGTTCTAATTTCATACATTTACATGTACCTGTCCAGTTTTCCCAGCACCACTTATTGAAGAGGCTGTCTTTTTTCCACTGTATATTCTTGCCTCCTTTATCAAAGATAAGGTGACCATATTTGCATGTGTTTATCTCTGGGTTTTCTATCCTGTTCCATTGATCTATATTTTTGTTTTTCTGCCAGTACAATACTGTCCTGATTACTATGGCTTTGTAGTACGGTCTGAAGTCATGGAGCCTGAATCCTCCAGCTCTGTATTTCTTTCTCAAAATTGCCTTGGCTATTCGGGTTCTTTTGTGTATCCATACAAATCATGAAATTTTTTGTTGGAGTTCTGTGAAAAATGCCAGTGGTAGTTTGATAGGGATTCCATTGAATCTGTAGATTGCTTTGGGTAGTAGAGTCATTTTCACAATGTTGATTCTTTGAATCCAAGAGCATGGTATATCTCTCCATCTATATGTATCATCTTTAATTTCTTTCATCAGTATCTTATAGTTTTCTGCTTACAGGTCTTTTGTCTCCTTAGGTAGGTTTATCCCTAGATATTTTATTCTTTTTGTTGCAATGGTAAACGGGAGTGTTTCTTTAAATTCACTGTCAGATTTTTCATCATTACTGTATAGGAATGCTAGAGATTTCTGTGCATTAATTTTGTATCCTGCTACTTTACCAAGTTCATTGATTATCTCTAGTAGTTCTCTGGTAGTATCTTTAGGATTCTCTATGTATAGTATCATGTCATCTGCAAACAGTGACAGCTTTAGTTCTTCTTTTCCGATTTAGATTCCTTTTATTTCTTTTTCTTCTCTGACTGCTGTGGCTAAAACTTCCAAAACTATGTTGAGTAAGAGTGGTGAGAGTGGGCAACCTTGTCTTGTTCCTGATTTTAGTGGAAATGGTTTCAGTTTTTCACCATTGAGGGCGATGTTGGCTGTGGGTTTGTCCTATATGGCCTTTATTATGTTGAGAAAAGTTCCCTCTATGCCTACTTTCTGGAGGATTTTCATCATAAATGGGTGTTGAATTTTGTCGAAAGTTTTCTCTGCATCTATTGAGAGGATCATATGGTTTTGCTCCTCCAATTTGTTAATACGGTGTATCAGATTGATTGATTTGTGTATATTGCAGAATCTTTGCATTCCCGGGGTAAACTCCACTTGATCATTGTGTATGATCCTTTTAATGTGCTGTTGGATTCCCTTTGCTACTATTTTGTTGAGGATTTTTTCATCTATGTTCATCAGTGATATTGGCCTGTAGTTTTCTTTCTTTGTGACATCTTTGTCTGGTTTCGGTATCAGGGTGATGGTGACCTCATAGAATGAGTTTTGGAGTGTTCCTCCCTCTGCTATATTTTGGAAGAGTTTGAGAAGGATAGGTGTTAGCTCTTCTCTAAATGTTTGATAGAATTCACCTGTGAAGCCATCTGGTTCTGGGCTTTTCTTTGTTGGAAGATTTTTAATCACAGTTTCAATTTCAGTGCTTTTGATTGGCCTGTTCATATTTTCTGTTTCTTCATGGTTCAGTCTTGGAAGGTTGTCCATTTCTATGAATTTGTCCATTTCTTCCAGGTTGTCCATTTTATTGGCATAGAGTTGCTTGTAGTAATCTCTCATGATCCTTTGTATTTCTACAGTGTCAGTTGTTATTTCTCCTTTTCCATTTTAATTCTATTGTTTTGAGTCTTCTCCCTTTTTTTCTTGGTGAGTCTGGTTAATGGTTTGTCAATTTTGTTTATGTTCTCGAAGAACCAGCTTTTAGTTTTATTGGTCTTTGCTATCATTTCCTTCATTTCTTTTTCATTTATTTCTGATCTGATCTTTATGATTTGTTTCCTTCTGCTAACTTTGAGGTTCTTTGGTTCTTCTTTCTCTAATTGCTTTAGGTGGAACGTTAGGTTGTTTATTTGAGATTTTTTTTTTCTTAACGTAGGATTGTATTGCTATAAACTTCCCTCTTAGAACTACTTTTTCTGCATCCCATAGGTTTTGGGTCATCGTGTTTTCATTGTCATTTGTTTCTAAGTATTTTTTGATTTCCTTTGATTTCTTCAGTGATCTCTTGGTTATTAAGTAGTGTGTTGTTTAGCCTCCATTTGTTTGTATTTCTTTCACATTTTTTCCTGTAATTGATATCTAGTCTCATAGCTTTGTGGTCAGAAAACATACTTGATATGATTTCAATTTTCTTAAATTTCCCAAGGCTTGATTTGTGACCCAAGATATGATCTATCCTGGAGAATGTTCCATGAGCACTGGAGAAGCACGTTTATTCTGTTGTTATTGGATGGAATGTCCTATAGATATCAATTAAGTCCATGTTGTGTAATGTATCATTTAAAGCTTGTGTTTTGTTATTTATTTTCATTTTGGATGATCTTCCCATTGGTGAAAGTGGGGTGTTAAAGTCCCCTACTATGATTGTGTTACTGTCAATTTCCCCTTTTATGGTTGTTAGTATTTGCCTTATGTATTGAGGTGCTCCTATGTTGGGTGCATAAATATTTACAATTGTTATACCTTCTTCTTGGATCGAGCCCTTGATCATTACGTACTGTCCTTCTTTGTCTCCTGTAATAGTCTTTAAAGTCTATTTTGTCTGATATGAGAATTGCTACTCCAGTTTTCTTTTGATTTCCATTTGCATGGAATATCTCTTTCCATCCCCTCACTTTCAGTCTGTATGTGTCCCTAGGTCTGAAGTGGGTCCCTTGTAGACAGCATATATACGGGTCTTGTTTTTATATCCATTCAGCCAGTCTATGTCTTTTGGTTGAAGCATTTAATCCATTTACATTTAAGGTAATTATTGATGTGTATGTTCCTAATACCATTTTCTTAATTGCTTTAGATCTGTTATTGTAGGTCTTTTCCTTCTCTTGTGTTTTCTGCCTAGAGAAGTTCCTTGAGCATTTGTTGAAAAGCTGGTTTGGTGGTGCTGAATTCTCTTAGCTTTTCCTTGTCTGTAAAGGTTTTAATTTCTCCATCAAATCTGAATAAAATCCTTGCTTGGTAGAGTAATCTTTGTTTTAGGTTTTTCTCCTTCATCACTTTAAATATGTCCTGCCACTCCCTTCTGGCTTGCAGAGTTTCTGCTGAAAGATCAGCTCTTAACCGTATGGGGATTCCCTTTTGTGTTATTTGTTGTTTTTCTCTTGCTACTTTTAACATTTTTTCTTTGTATTTAATATTTGATAGTTTGATTAATATATGTCTTGGCGTATCTCTCCTTGGATTTATCCTGTATGGGACGCTCTGTTATTCCTGGACTTGACTAAGTATTTCCTTTCCCATATTGGGGAAGTTTTCAACTATAATCTCTTCAAATATTTTCTCAGTCCCTTTCTTTTTCTCTTCTTCTTCTGGGACGCCTGTAATTCGAATGTTGCTGCATTTAATGTTGTCCCAGAGGTCTCTGAGACTGTCCTCAATTCTTTTCATTCTTTTTTCTTTATTCTGCTCTGCAGTAGTTATTTCCTCTATTTTATCTTCCAGGTCAGTTATCTGTTCTCTTTCCTCAGTTATTCTGCTATTGATCCCTTCTAGAGAATTTTTAATTTCATTTATTGTTTTGTATATCACCCTTTGTTTGCTCTTTAGTTCTTCTAGGTCCCTGTTAAAAGTTTCTTGTATTTTCTCTATTCTATTTCCAAGATTTTGGATCATCTTTACTACCATTATTCTGAATTCTTTTTCAGGTAGACTGCCTATTTCCTTTTCATTTGTTAGGTCTGGTGGGTTTTTGCCTTGCTCCTTCATCTGCTGTGTGTTTTTCTGTCTTCTCATTTTGCCTATCTTACTGTGTTTGGGGTCTCCTTTTCACAGGCTGCACATTTGTAGTTCCTGTTGTTTTTGGTGTCTGCTCCCAGTGGCTAAGGTTGGTTCAGTGGGTTTTGTAGGCTTCCTGGTGGAGGGCACTAGTGCCTGTGTTCTGGTGGATGAGGTTGGATCTTGTCTTTCTAGTGGGTAGGTCCATGTCTGGTGGCGTGTTTTGGGGTGTTTGTGGCCTTATGATTTTAGGCAGCCGCTCTGCTAATGGATGGGGTTGTGTTACTGTCTTGCTTGTTTTTTTGCACAGGGTGTCCATCACTGTAGCTTGCTGGGAGTTGAGTGAAGCTGGGTCTTCTCATTGAGATGGAGATCTCTGGGAAATTTTCACCATTTGATATTACGTGGAGCTGGGAGGTCTCTTATGGACCAGTGTCCTCAACTTGGCTCTCCCACTACAGAGGCACAGCCCTGATGCCTGGCTGGAGCATCAAGAGCCTTTCATCCACACAACTCAGAATAAAAGGGAGAAAAAACAGAATGAAAGAAAGAAGATAAAATAAAAAAAATAAAGTAAAATAAAGTTATTAAAATAAAAAAATAATTATTAAGAAAAAAAAATTTTAAGTAAAACAAAAAGACAAAACAAACAAACAAAAAAAAACTGGGCAGACAGAACCCTAGGACCAGTGGTAAAAGCAAAGCTATACAGACAAAATCACACACAGACACATACACACTCACAAAAAGAGAAAAATGGAAAAAAAAATATATATATTGTTTATCCCAAAGTGCACCTCCTCAATTTGGGATGATTGTCTATTCAGGTATTCCACAGATGCAGGGTACATCAAGTTGACTGTGAAGATTTAATCCTTTAGCTCCTGAGGCTTCTGGGAGAAATATCCCTTTCTATTCCTTGTTCTCACAGCTCCCAGGGGCTGAGCTTTGGATTTGGACCCGCCTCTGCATGTAGGTCACCTGAGGGCGTCTGTTCTTCGCTCAGACAGGACGGGGTTAAAGGAGCAGCTGATTCGGGGGCTCTGGCTCACTCAGGCCGGGGGGAGGGAGGGGTACGGATGCGGGGCGAGCCTGCGGTGGCAGAGGCCAGCCTGACGTTGCACCAGCCTGAGGCATGCCGTGCGTTCTCCTGGGGAAGTTGTCCCTGGATCACGGTACCCTGGCAGTAGCAGGCTGCACAGGCTCCCGGGAGGGGAGGTGTGGATAGTGACCTGTGCTCACACACAGGCTTCTTGATGGCGGCAGCAGCAGCCTTAGCATCCTATGCCCATCTCTGTGGTCCACGCTGATAGCCGTGGCTCATGCCCGTCTCTGGAGCTCCTTTAAACGGTGCTGTTAATCTCCTCTCCTAGTGCACCAGGAAACAAAGAGGCAAGAGAAAGTCTCTTGCCTCTTCGGCAGGTCCAGACTTTTCCCCGGATTCCCTCCCGGTTAGCCGTGGTGCACTAACCCCTTCAGGCTATGTTCCCGCCGCCAACCCCAGTCCTCTCCGTGCACTCCGACCGAAGCCCAAGCCTCAGTTCCCAGCGCCTCTTGGGCTGGTGAGCACTGGTCGGCACTAATCCTCTGTGCGGGAATCTCTATGCTTTGCCCTCTGCACCCTGTTTCTGAGCTCTCCTCCGTGGTTCCGAAGCTCCCCCCTCTGCCACCCACAGTCTCCGCCCGCGAAGGGGCTTCCTAGTGTGTGGAAACCTTTCCTCCTTCACAGCTCCCTCCCACTGGTGCAGGTCCCGTCCCTATCCTTTGGTCTCTGTTTATTCTTTTTTCTTTTGCCCTACCCAGGTACGTGGGAGTTTCTTTCCTTTTGGGAGGTCTGAGGTTCTGCCAGCGTTCAGTAGGTGTTCTGTAGGAGCTGTTCCACATGTAGACGTATTTTTGATGTATTTGTGGAGAGGAAGGTATTCTCCACGTCCTACCCTTCTGCCATCTTGAAGCTCCTCTTCCCAATTTATTTTTAAAAATAAAATCTCACATACATATTTCCCCCTTCACAATTAAATAATGTCTTTGTTTTAAAATCTATATACGTTAGTTGGTCTCTTTTGTAACAACTATATCCAAAAAGTAAAGCAATTCTATATTATTGGGGTATTGTGCACACATAAGTATCATAATAAAAGTTTCATCTCCTACATAAACAAAACATGTATATTGTTACAAATTTTTCATTCCTCTTCTTGACCTTAGACCTTGTGATAGTCTGTTTAAAACATCTCATGCATTCATTCTTTTATGTCTATTTGTTCATTCTAGACCTTAAAGATATTTCCACACAAATCATTTAAACTTCTCAGTTTTTGTTCCCCTCTATTAGTCCTTATTTTCGAAAATAACCAATGATTTTAATCTCTGTGATCTCCTTTTTTGTTCTCTCCACCAATTTCCATTTGCAAAGTGTAAATTGATAAAGGTATGTAAGATGCATGAATGATAAATAGCTAGATGCTACATGAATGGTGTATATAGCTGCTGGATTCATAATCTTATATACATGCATGTATGCCTGTATGTATGTTTATAAGCATATATATGTATAAACATCTTTGTTTGTATAGAGAGAATATATAAATGTAATCTTTCGACCCTCTTTAACCTCAACTGGATGCCAGATATCAGTAATCTTTTTTCTTGAATCAAAAAGTGAGTTTGAAAAAAATTATACTTGTCTATTTTCTCCTCTGCTGAGCATAGTTTAACATATTTTAGCATAGTATAAGAGCACAAAATAAAGTGAGCAAATGGAAGAGGAAAGATTTTTTTTAATGCAAATTAAGATATTCCATTTTTTTTTCTTTTTACCAACTGTACATGTTATTTTCATCTCCTACACTAATCTTCTGATCTTCTATCTTGATTTCATGAAGAATGGGGTGAGGCAAGATGGAGGAGTCTAAGATAATACACTCAAGCTAGTGATGAGTTTCTGTGTTTTCTACCATAAGTTTTATACTTCTCTTCTGAGGTAGGGAAAGACTCCTCCTGTAATTTCCTCACTATGAAGATATTCTTAATCTTCAAGATACAATCGTGATATTTATTACATGATTCAAGAAGGGTCAGAAGGACTGTATAACATATTTATTATGTTTTTAAAAAACATGACAGACATCAGGATTGGAAAAAAATAGGCAGGTTGGGAGAGCATATATGAAGACCCTGATGAAGGAAGAAAATTAGAACTGAGGAAAAGCTAGAGAATAAGTACAAGCATGGTGGGAGATATTTGGGTGTTGTTACACTAAGAACTAAGGGAAACTACTTGTATTAGCCTGGCTTCTCCAAAGAAACTGAACCAGTACAATATAGACAGATGATAGATAGGTA
Source organism: Lagenorhynchus albirostris (assembly GCF_949774975.1). Classification (NCBI taxonomy): domain Eukaryota; kingdom Metazoa; phylum Chordata; class Mammalia; order Artiodactyla; family Delphinidae; genus Lagenorhynchus; species Lagenorhynchus albirostris. The sequence continues at coordinate 102,000,770 of NC_083099.1, forward strand.
AATTTATAGTGAAGGATTGGCTCACATTTATGAAGCTTAAGTTCCATGATCTGCTGTCTGCTCACTGGAGGGCAATGAAAAACAATGGTAGAGCTCCAATCTAAACCCAAAGGCCTGAGAACCAGGGGAACCAATGGTGTAAGTCTCAATCCAAGTCCAAAAGCCAGAGGACGAGGAGTACCAATATGAGAGGGCAGGAGAAGACAGAGGTCTCAGCTCAAGCATAGAGAACAAATTCACCCTTTCTCTGACTTTTTGTTTTATTTGGGTCCTAACAGATTGGATGAAACTCACCCACATCAGTGAGGGTGATATTCCATACTTAGTCTAATGATCAAACACTAATCTCTTCTGGGAACACCTTCACAGACACACCTAGAAGTAATGTTTTACAAGGTATCATTTAGCCAGTCAAATTTACACATAAAATTAACCATCAGACTACTGAATGTTTTTCTGAGTAAAGTAATAGGCTCAGATGTTGATTTGAATGCTATGGAATTACTTGGAAAATATCTTTAGTCTATTGTGTTTCCAATTTGACAAAGTCTAACAAACTTAACTGAGTAGACAGTTTACTTTCTAATCTCTGGAGTAGTAAGGGTATCAATGATTTCAATAATACTTAGCCCTATAATAAGATTCCTACTCAGATACTCATCATGATTTAACCAAGTTTTAATCAGAATCATGGGTTTGGCTTTAGCCAACCAATAATATACTGATAATAGCTGAAGGTACCAGAAGTTGTGATTGGACTTATTAAATTCATAAATGTATATACAAGTTTAAATGGTCCTTCTCCTCAATACTTACTGATTGTGTTGGTATGATATTTTGAACACTATATTTAAGCGCTAGGGGAAAAAATGAGGAAAGAGTGCATGCCTACAAGAACAACACAGTCTATTGGCTGAGAAAGTTCAGAATAAGAAATATAATAAAACAATAGAAGAGGATCAATGCAGAGGCTACAGGAGACTATGAGAGGGACACAAAACCCAGGTTATGGGGTTAGTAAAGGTTCTCGGGTTAGTAAAGTTTCTCTAGAGGAAGTAATTTTGAATCAATTTATTAACCTAATGAGGAACACTGTAGATGAAGAAGGAAGAGGAGAAAATTGAGACACTAGGATCAGAATGTTTAAAAGGAAAACATGTGGCATATTTTGAGAAGAGCAGGTAATTTCACGTTAATGGACTGCAAGTGAAAAGAGGAACAAGATTATCTCTCTGTTGAGTAATTAGGAAGAACAATGTATCTTGAGAAGACAAGCAACAGAATATACCATTTCATTTAGATTGCAGGCCCTTATTATAGGACTGATGGGTATGAAAACAAATGCTATATTTAGAATAATGACCAAAAATGACATAGTCAAACTGGTTATTTTTTAATTTCATAAGAATGGTCTGTTTTGCTTTATAACCATACTATATAAATTCAGTTATCTATGGATTGTTATATGAACTTATTATAATGATTTTTGAAAATGATTTTAAAATTGCATGCTCTGTGAAAAGTTCAGAATAGTAGGTGGTTAGAACATTAGCTGTGTTTTTTTATATTATATATAATTCATTTGTTTCAATAATATGTAGTTCAGCCTCTCGTGAGCTCTAGGAATATAAAATGGCTCCTTTAACATAGTTAAAATATATTTATAGAACTATTATATTTATGACCATTTTTAAATATAGTCACTATTAAAAGCTTGTTAACAGAATCATGAGTAGAAATTTGGCTTGTCTTTTATTCTGTGAAAAGATGAAAAAGAAACAATACATAGGAAACATTTTCTGACATATACACAAATAGAAATTTAATCTTAACTGGACGGATTTCCCTTAGAAATCATAATAAGCCTATTTAATGTTCTAGAAACAAATATTGAATGAGATTCTCTGTGCTCTTGGAAGCAAAAAACATTTTCCCCACAATCTCACTGCTTTGATGCTTTATCACCAATGCCCAAACATCATTTTCTCCTCTACTATAGTAGTAAAATACTGACTTTCCAAGCTTTTCTGATTGATAGGGGTGGGGCCATGTGGCATAGCTCTGGATAATAAGGTACAAGCAGAAACTTTCTGGGGAATGTCTTGCACAATTTTAAAAATATTTCCTTCCTAACCAGGAAAAAAGACAAGGCTGGCTTGTCCTATTGCTTTTCTCCTTGCTGGCTTCAACCAAAATGTGATTCAGCATCATGCCCAAGGACAAAGGTATGGTAAGTATATATTTAATGTTATTAGAAACTGCCCAACTATTTCCCAAAGAAATTGCGCCATTTCACATCCACACTAGCAATGTATAATAGTTACAGTTGCTCGCCATTCTTGCGAACACTTGGTATTTTCAGTATTTTCCAAATTTTCTATTTTAGTTATTCTATTGGGTATTTGAAAGTAACCCATAGTGGTTTTAATTTGTAATTCTCTAATGACTAATGGTTTAGAGCATCTTTTCATGGGCTTATTGGTTAAGTGCATGTTTTAAAATATTTTGTCCACTTTTTAATTGAGTTGCTTGAATTATTACTGAGTGGTATATGTTACTTACATATTTTGCTATGAACATTCTTGTGCGAGTCTTTTTGTGAATATATATATATTTCTCTTGGATAAATACCTGGAATTGTAATTGCTGGTCATAGAGTAGATGTACATTTAGATTTAGAAGAAACTGATAGCATTATTTTCCAAGGTGGTGTTCCAGATAATTCTCCATGGGTTTCTCACATTTTTGCATTTTTTCCAGCAAAGACAATGACAGACTTTGTTCCAGACTGTCTTTTATATCTTTATGTATATAAAGATATACATATATGTGTGTGTGTGTGTATATATATATGTGTGTAGGTATGTGTATATGTGTGTATGTGTGTGTGTGTGTGTGTGTGTGTGTGTGTATAAAGACCTTAAAGATAGAGTTCACTCTCCCCCCAGATTCACTGATTATCCAATATGAAAATATGTCTTCCTTAGGGGCAGAGGTCAGTCAGGCTTAGTCTACATTATAAAATAATTATGTTCCCTAAGTTTGTAAATTCCTTAGCTGTGATACAACACACTGGGCACATCCATCTGGATCTCTCTGCATTGTTTTCACAGGACTTGGTGGGCAGAGAAACCTTATGTAAACATGATTCTCATGCTGCTTCCTGTGCCGTGAGTAAGAGTAATTTATGTATGATGCAAGAATCTCACATTTTCTGCTAGCATGCAAGAAACAGTAAAATGCTAAAATGTTATATTGCAAGTTATGGTAAATCTCAGACTATTCATAGTTCTTGATAATTGACTGTACTGTTTTACACTCTAACACATGCATAACAGTACTGAATATTATATATTCTTCCCCAAATTTGATGTTGTTTAATGTAATTTTAAATATTTAAACTAGATAAAAATTCTAAGTTGATATCTTTATTATTACAGCCTTAAAGTTTTCATTGTCATTGTTTCTAACAAGAAGACCAGTCATTTCATCATTGTTTCCTTGTATGTAACATCCAAATACAGGAGGTAAGTTTCTTGACATTGGTCTTATCGATGATTATTTTGGATTTGATACCAAAAGCTAAGGCAACAATAACAAACATAAAGAAATGAGAATACATCAATCTAAATATCTTCTGCTTAGCAAAGGAAACCATCAACAAAATGAAAAGGAAATCTATGAAATGGGAGAAAATATGTGTAATATACACATCTGATAAGTGGTTAATATCCAAAATATACAAGAAACTTATAAATTCAGTAGCAAAAAATCCCAAACAACTCAATTAAAAATAGGCAGAGGATCAGAATAGAAACTTTTCCCAAAAAGACATGCAAATGGCCAATGAGTACATGAAAAGATTCTGAACATCACTAATCATCCAGGAAATGCAAATCAATACTACAATGAGATATCATCTCACATCACTGGGATGGCTATTATCAAAAAGACAAGAGATAACAAACGATGGTGAGGATGTGGGGAAAAGAGAACACTGGTGCACTGTTGGTTGGAATGTAGATTGGTACAGCCACTATGGAAAAACATATGGAGGCTCCTCAGTAAATTAATAATAGAGCTACCATATGATCCAACAACCTTACTTTTGATGATATTATCAAAAGAAACAAAATCATCTTCTGGAAGAGATATCTGTACTCCATGTTCATTGCAGCATTATTCACAATAGCCAAGGTATGGAAACAACCTAATTGTCCATCAGCAGATGAATGCATTAAGAATGTGATACACACACACACACACACACACACACACACACACACACACAGAGGAATATTATTCAGCCTTCAAAAAGAAGGAAATCATGTTATTTGCAATAACATGGATGATCATGGAGAGTGTTATGCTAATCAAAATATGCCACACAAAGTCAAATACTGCATGGTATCACTTATCCATGGAATCAAAAAAAAGTTGATCTCATAGAAACAGAGTAGAAAAGTGATTGCCAGAGGCTAGGGAGAGGTTGGTAAAAAGGGATAAACTTTCATTTATAATATATATAAGGTCTGAATAATATATACCCTGGTGACTATAATTGATAACACTGTATTATATAATTATAATTTGCTAAGAAAGTAGATGTTAAATGTTCTCACCAAAGTTTTTTTAAATTAAATATGTTTGGTGATGGATATGTTAATTAACTCAATAGGGGGAATTGAAAAAATGTGTATTTATGATATTATCTTTCAATATTTAGGTGGATATCTTTGAATGTATAAATTGTCTATTTCTTTCCTGTATCCTACAATATAAATAAAGAAGCAAACTCTTAAGAAATCTTTTAATAATATCTGTCATGGGAGTGTTCCCAAGAGTATATTCTAAGTGTTATTTTGAAACCTAAAAGAACATACAAATTCAATTCTCACCATGTCAAAAAAAATTATGACAAAGAGAATAAAGGAAGAGAAAACACTACACAAAATAAAAGTGGGACATGGGGATTTTTGAAGAGCTAAATCTGTTTAACATGTATAGCAATAAAAATGAGTCTGAGTAATAGAAAATGAGAATATAAAGAATTTCAGGAGCACTATCGTGAAACTGTCTGAATATAATATTGTAAAATGAGTCTATGATACAGAACAAAAAATAAAATGCATTTCTAGTTTTAGTCTTAACATTTTAAAATATTTGTCTTGAAATATCTCACTGCCAGTTAATAACCTACATAAAAACATGAACTGCATCTTAAGCTTTTTTGTTTCTCTGGTACCCAGCATGAGTCCCAGAATTCAGCTTAATAGTCATTGAATGAAAGAATAAATTAACAAAGAATAGATAAATGAATATTATTTGGCTAGAAGGATATTGAAATATGATTCATGTGGCTGTAACATACTACTTCGTAGGAAATATACAGATAAAAGTAATCTAGATATAACACACATTGCCTTTCTTTGGGAATTTTACCCACTTCATCCCCAATACACACTCTTCATCCCCAAATCCCAGGAAACAATTAACTGTTGAATTGCTTAGGCTCTACTCTGGAAATGAAACAGAACTCTGAAATTCTTCTAGTTACAACATCCTGAGTTTTGTACTATTGTTCCAGTGAAAAAACAGCATTTCAAAATCAAATGTTAATTAAATTAATTCAGAGTGTATTACTTAAATCCTTCAAATCATTAAGTTACTTGGACACAGTTAGGAATAGGCAATGCACTTGCACTAATTAGATCTGATTAGAACCTCAAACTTTCTAGGTATAAAAGGAAATTTGAGTGAGAGCTGTGACAGTTGTGAGACTGGGGAAAACAAAAATAAGGACACAGCAGAATCCTCTCAAATATATGAACCTACTCAGAAAGGATGAAATATATTTTCCCATTAGTATCCCATAGATATCCCATAGATATCCCATAGATATTTCATATTTTCCCATTTCCCATTAGTATTTGCCTGTTGAAGTTTGACATTTAAAAAAAATTAACCAGTTCAAGAAGTTCTGACTTACATTACCATTAGTTAATCTTCCATTAAAAATGTCACAGATCCAGACAAAAAATTACGCAAGCTGCATGGATGCTATATAGTATAAAGGGGAAAGTTGAAAGAGGTGAACATGCAGATATCTTCCTGGAGGACAAAAAGTTAATAATGAGAATTTTTCATCCCCCCTCAATATGTCCTCTTGAAAAGCCATAGAGATTGTGTTTGCAAGACATCCAGGTTTTCTAGCAGAATATTAATAACAACAAAAACAACTATTTTGCAATCTAAGACTCACTCCCTTATTTTAAAATGGCATTTGACTTTCTTATTCATTGCTTTCTTGGTTTTTAAAAAAAATACATTGTAAAAATATTCTGAAATGCACATTTTCATTTCCCTGAAACTTAGAAATATGATGCCTGTGATAGTTCTTTGTCTTTTTGGAGATTTATGAGAACCTGGACACCTAGAGTAGTTTTGCAATCAACTTTAGAATTCTTTTCACAGAAAAGGTGCCTCAGTGAGGATTTTTTCTCTTGTAGGTATTAATCATGAATTTGTTGTGAACATCAGTTAAGCCAGTCTTCATAAAACTGTCTACAAATGCAAGCCTACTTAGGGGTAATACAGCTTATATTTCCAAAGACCCTAATCACAAAACTTAATATAAATAATAATGAAATTAAATGATACCCCAACCATGCTGTATCATTTCCTATATATCACACTTACTCCATAAATGCACATATTTTCTTTTGCATTTCTTTCATAAGGCAATCTTCATAATGAGCCAATTTTCAAGATACCTTGGTCTTGGCAGCTTTCTTTAATATAAATGTCACTTTCAGTGCATCCTTACACTAAATCTTGACATCATGGATGCCATTACAAACTAGGAACCAAATATTTCTGTATCCTGGGAGTCATAAAACTGAAAGGATGTCAAGTAAGTAATTTGTTTTTACCTTTCTCTTAAGGACTATATTTTCCCCATAATTAAGCCTGCAAGACTCGGAGCTCTGTGGCATATTTAAACATTAGTTCAGTGGTGCTTTGGTGACTCAGAGCAGCAGATTACATAACAATCCTAAAGGGACATAAAGAAAGAAACAGAATCAAAACTCCTGGAACCTGAGGACTACAGGGCATCTATCAAAGTCTTCCTTTTCCGTTTCATTCCTTTCCTGAATCTCAGAGCTACAAGTTTTTTTATATCACAAATAACTTACACTTAACTTTTATATCTTGGTGTTTCAGGCAAGTTTCAGTCAGTATGCAGCATTATTTTCTTCACTGGATTTTATTTTTAAATTAAGATTTCTAAAGTACCTCAAACTAAATGGACTACCTTGACTTCTTCAAGTGAGACCAAAAAATTCGTTCCTTGAACCCATTTATGGTTTCCTTTTTAACAAACACTAAACATCAGTCAAATCTATTCAGAAAACACAGCTTAAAATAAAAATTTTAAGAAACTGCCAACATTGGTTGACTGGGGCAGTGAAGAAGCCACATAGAGTATTAATTACTTTATCATATTAAAATTATACAGTTCTTTTTCCAAATGTATTTATTACTCATAATTAAGAAAATATTTGTAATTATTTATTTATAATTAATTTAACATCATTTCTGAATCCAGGCTATTCCTCATAAAAATAGTTAATTTTCTTAGATTTTAAGGATATAGCTACTTTTAAACTTAAAAAAAAAATCCTTCAAAATGTCTTTCTTAACACTGGACACAAAATGTTCTCTTTCATCACTTGAGCCTTTTATTCTCCAATTCACTCTTATTGCTCTTTTTTGAAAATGCTTGATAGCTCTTCATCACCCCCAGATTAAAGATTAAACATGTATCCATGGTATAGGAAATTTTTCACAATTTGATATCACATCCTGCTGTGTTGTCATATTTTGTGTCTGTGTTTACATGCCATTAACTGCAGGTAATCACTTCTCTTCTCTCAGCTATTAAAATATGTCAGTTGTGCCATCCTACCCACCTATATTAGTCATATAGGGCTACCATAACAAAATATCACAGATTGGGTGTCTGAAACAAGAGAAATTAATTTTCTTACAGTTCTAGAGGCTCAAAGTCCAAGATGAAAATGTCAGTATGTTTGGTTTCTCCTGAGGATTCTTTCTTTGGCTTGCAAATGGCCACCTTCTCACGCTGTCATGACCTTTTCACTGATGTCTCTTTTTTGTATCCCAATTTCCTCTTCTGATAAAGACAGCAGTCAGATTGGATTCAGGCTCATCCATATGACCTCATTTAAATGTAACTACCTCCAAACAGGTCACGTTATGAGGTAATGGAAGTTAGGGCTTCAAATGTGTTTCCCCCCTGCCCCATGGGGGGACTCAACTCAACCTATAACAAAACCCTTCTGTAATTATACAGTTTTCTTCTTCCAAATTAAGAAATGAGATTGTCCATAACACTACCAATTTCCAAAGAGATTAGTCACAAAAAAACAAACCGAAACAAAACCAAATATTCCTTTCTGGTTTAATGATTGAAGGAATATGTAGAATATTTTTCTGAATGATATTTCATTAGAGTTGGAAGAATCAGAATAAAACCCATTGGTATATCTTAATAATCTTAGAAAAATTGGATCAAATCCATCTAAAACAGTAATTTGGCTTTCTGAACTATTTTGTTAGTAAACTGGCTGAAATGAGCAAAGCAAATATCGCTTCTTATACTAGATAAAATAAAGAGATGGGAAGTGTGACAATACATAACAATATAACATAGATTATTGTGAGCAGAACTTATAGCATGTTCTTTGAGAATATTTAGAATATGACAACACATTCCTAGAACTCAGAAAAAAAATTAAAATTTGTGGTCTCTAACCATAAAGATTCTGACAATGATCTCAGTGGGCCAGGGTCGTAGCTTCAGTTTTACTCATTCTTAATATTTTCATGACGGTCTATTTGTTTTATTAACTAATTTGTTAAGCCCCCTATTATGAGTCTTAAGTAAACAAATGCTTAATTCAACATTTGATCTATGTCGTTTTTACTCATATTGTTATATGTGCAGTATTTTCTTTCTAAGACTCACTGACACTAATATCTAATTATGACTAATTTTTCACTAGCATTGCTAGAATGCTTAAGATTAGAACAAATTGGCAAATCTCTTTCACCAATACTCTCCAATTTTAGAAGACTATGAATCAAGTCAGTTAATGGAGTAACAATAAAAGGGAACAAACAAAAATATTATCCCTTAATTACTAATATACTAATTTTTGTTATTGTTATAGTCAGAGATCCTAAGCTCCACAATGGAGATTCACTGATAACACGGAAAACATATGTAACTCTGCTACTAAGAGAAGTATTCCTTCTTCAATAAAGAATTAACTGAAGTTTTTTCCTAGGGGGAGCAAAAAAGGAAACTTTACCGAGAGTTATACAAGAGGCGTCCTTATCGAATAGATTATCTAGTAACGCCAGATTTCTCACTGATGTGTATATTGATCTAGAATTCAGTAACCACCTGTCACTTCCTCACAGTCCAATACTAAGCCCATGAAATGGAATGAAGATGGACATTCACGGTCATCACACTGAAGCTTCATGCTGGCTGAGAGGAAGACAAAAAAGGAAGATTTTCATCCTGTGAGCTTTTCTTTAAGCATTGTGTAGTAAGAAATAGGCAGAAAATCTATCAGATGCCTCAGTAAAACTGTATAAATGTTACAATTAACTGTCTCTTCAGTTTTTTTAAGTTGTTTAAGGCCAGTTATATGAAAGGAAAAAAGGAGAAATTCAGCAGTCCCTGGGCTACACGTAAAAGGCAACATCTTCCCCTCCCTCTCAATTATGTCACCACTTTATTCTCTAGTCATCTTGCTCAAAAATCATCTTATTTTTCACTTATTACTTCTTGGGTCTCTTAGAATAATTTGTTCAAGTCAACCTAGTTCTTCCCCTTATCCTAGGTACAAACTGTTATTCCTACATATGCATTCCCAAGTACATTTCCCTAGTCATACCTGAAGATACAGATTTTCCCCCCATCTGAAAGCTAGGTGTTTCCACTAAATCTTTTGTAAGCTGAAATGGCCTAAAGTGAAGAAAGTGAAGTATGTTAGAATACACCTTGCTAATCGATGCACAAAATAAATCAAGATAAAGCACAGATGCTCACAGACGCAAATCAAAGCTGAGGTGCTGAGTGTACTTTCCAGGGAAGTACAGGGGAAGGAGCTTTGTGATGTCACTCTTACTGCTAGGGGTGTGTGCTGCTTCTTTAACAGCTCCTGGCAAAACAACTGCTGAATGCTATTTTCACTTCTGGCCTTTTTTGTAAAAGTGAAAATCCTCTTTCGATGTCTTCTGGTTAGCAAAAAGGGTTACTAATGTAGGTCTTTCCTAAAAGTGAAGTGGCATAAATCATACTTTTAAAGAGGGGGCTTGTACTCCCAGCCATTATATTGACTTAAGCTTATAATTTGTTCCATTCACAAATTGAAGTTGCTTAGATCCCACAGAATGTTCCTTAAATTATAGTGATAACCATATACTACTGTTGCAACCATAGTCAATTGAAAGTGACCGTACAACTCTACTTGTGTTCTTTATTCAAAAAATTTCACATTCATTTCAATATCTACTCAACATGGGAATTGTCTTAATTATCAGTGTTTTTTACTGAGTGACATCTCTCATTTTTAACTGACATAGAACTTTCTGTATTCTACACCCACAGATATTTACACAGCCATTATTATCAGACAATTGCCTCATTCAATATTTTTGATATTTTCATTTTTATTTATAAACTGTTCAATTCAAGAAAATTCTTTCTGTAAATAATATTCCTATGCTCATCATCACCAATAATCAGCTTATGCTAATAGATATTTATTTTATTTTCTACTTCCCTCAGTTTTGTCACCTTTTCAACAAAGATATTTGTGTGAGATAGGTTGCAGTGATACATGTAGACAGTATGGTAAATAGAAAAGTTATATTGCTACTAACATTTCATTATTAAACCTATCTTCTGCTTTTTCTCTAGAGAAGTAGAAATTTTTGTCTTCAACAACAAAAAATATATTTTTGAAAATTTATATGAAAATGTTTTTTCCTTAGGTATCTCCAAGGTATCTGATGCAACTAATAGTCACTTAGTACTAATATGAAGGAAAGAGAACATGATTTTGAACAATTATTGTCAATTAAAATTAATATCATATGAATCTGACTTACACACTGGGATTCAATGTAATTCTTAGTTTGATTTTCTCTACTTAAAATTAAGGCAAATAAGCTATTTTAATTGATAGCAAAAGCATAATATGCATAGTTGAGCTAATTTAATTAAAATACTGAAATTCTTTAAGAATTAAAACTGTATTTAAACTTTTATACTAGTGAAATTTTCATTTGCAAGAGAGAGATGAGTGTGACATTTGGAGGAAGGGGTTAAAATTATATATTTTCAATTCCATGTGCTTTAATGCTGTTTCTTTAAAACTATATTGTTAGTATAGAGGTTTTCTGAGATGGTTTTAAACTTTAAAATAATTTAAAGAGGTAATTTTTTACAGCAGAAGTTAATACAACATTGTAAATCAACTATACTTCAATGACATTTTTTTAAAAAAGAAGGAAAAAAGGTAATTTTTGTTCTTGTGTCTTAACAGCTAGAAATCCTATAAGCCTGTTCATTCCTACCTACAACACATCACAACAAACAAAAGTCATGTCAGGTTAACAATGAATTCTAACAAAACATCACTGAATTCCCACTGCTGAAAACGTCAACCATAGAATAATAAAGTGAACAGAAAAAAACTACATTAAAAAAAAAGAGGTACTTAGTAAATCCTTCACACTTCTTGCTTTTTTGTCAGCAATGAATCATACTTGGTAACCATTTTTGGAGTGTTTTATACAAGAAAAAGCTTCAGAAAAGATGCCTATATTTGAAAAACCTGAATATTTCTCTTTCTAAAAAAAGTCAACATTATTCTAGATGTACATTTTTAGATTGAACATACACTGGAAAACAGGGCTAATTAATCTTTTAGTAAACAAATCTTATATTGAAAATGTTGTCAAATATAGACACTATGATGGAAGTAGTTTTAAAATCTCTTAGTAAGAGATTTTGCTTTTGTAAATACTTTCAAATAGATATCCTTGCTTGATCATTATAATAATTGTTAAGAATGACTGAATAATTAATCGCTCAAAACCATAGTCAAGCTTAAAATAAAACAGAAATACAATCTCTGTGTCAATCCTATGTTGACTGTTTTTTTCCCCCCTCAGATAACTGAAGCCAAGAAACTCTCTGACTAAATGAAAATTAAGTCAGAGTCACCAATTTACAGCTAAAAACTGAGATGTTCTGGAGCAAAGAATGATGTAGGTGGAATCTTCCAGCCTACACCTTCCCTCCTGAATACTTCAAGGGTTCTTTCAAGCATATGCATATACAGAAATACAAATGCAAATGATGAATACATCAGATACAGTTAAATTAGCTATGCTTTAGAAGAAAAAGGATTTGGAGTTCAGTTTTCCAGAGAGGAGAAAAAGATAATGAAGAAAGGTCTAACCATTCAAATAGTTCCTGGAATGATTTACATTTTAATAGAGCAATGATATAAAAAGATATACAGTATTATTTTTGTCATTCAGATTTTATAATTTTAGGTTATTTTAAGTGAAAAGGTAAAGAAATAGGTCAAATTCTAGTATTCTTTTGATTCTCTAAGATATTCCTTCAGAGAGTGGTTATCAGGGTGATATATATGTGTCTCAAAATACTCTACTGATAATCTGTCAAATGCATGCTAGCCCATGCTGCTGGTATAGGGCAAACTGTCATTCCTTCTACTTCTACCTGTAATGCAGTTGCTTATCTTCCATTCTCTGTCCCACTACTCCTGAACTATTGCCATAATAACCATTTTAACTGTGCCTGAAACATCTGTCATGATGCCATTATTTTTTACTCCACCTTCCCTATCTGTTTTCTTTTTTTGTATTAAGTTCTCAAAAATTGCTTGGGTAGAGAAAATGATTCTTGAAATGAAGGCACCACAACTTTTTATCTCTTCAAGTTATAATACTGTGTTTTGTTTTGTTTTGTTTTGTTTTTCTTTACAGCTTTCTCTCAGCAGTTGTAAGCATTGATACTTTGACCATTTTAATAAAAATACAATTTTTTCCTTCCCTGGGATTGTTCTGTTGCCACATTTGCAGGGCATGGAAAGTGCTCAAGGTTCCAATGCTCTAGTCTAATATCTTCCAGGATAATTTTTAAAAGAACACTTCTGGATAAGTAAATGCACACCCCCTCCTTTATAAAACCAACAGGTTTTTCTGCCATCTTCCTGCTTTCTACTATAATGATCTACAATCCATTTGCATGGATAAAATATGACCCTGGTTGGATTAAAGCCAACTTGATGTTTATATATATACTTATATATCAAGTATAAAAACATATTTCACTAATTGATGTTTCAGGAAGGATTATGGTACACTGATCAGCCTTCCTATTATTGTAAGTAATCATTATGTAGGAATAATGTATTTACTAAAGGAAATATCATAAATGTAAAAATAAGCTGACAAAGAATACAGAATAATTAGTTCAAACACTGTGTGAATCTAGGAACCAGGAAAGGTAAGTTGAGCACTAAACCCAGTTTTGCATTTGCCATTATCATGTAAATTTAAACTGTGTTGACTACATCGGGGCCTAGAAAACAAAGCCTGGCACAGAGGAGGCTTCAGAGGTACTGCTGTTTTATGTCTGAAACTGGGTATTAGTTACACAGCTGTTAAATATTTTTCTTCTTTATACAATAACCATAAGTTCTTTAGCATATATATGCTATGTTTCACAATTCACCGTTTTAAGTACTTGAAACACAGTATCAGTAATAAGCAACCTGAGGTATTCTTTTTGTCAGCATACTGTACAACTTTAATACTATTCAATCCAAAATGCCATGTATCTTCCAATTATAAAAGTTTCATTAGCTTGCCAAAATAATTACATCTGTGACACAACTGAAAGTCCATATTAGTCCCTGCTCCTTCCATCTGATTTGGGGCAAACGTGTATATAATGTAAATTCTCCTCTTTTTATCATTTTTATTCCTGTGTGCCCTTTATTTATCAACACTGTCTTATAGTTTCATATTAGCTTTCCTGCTCGGTAGGCAAACACAGTTCTTTACTTATGCCCTTGCCGTCAGCTCAAAACAATAACATAAAAAAAAAAAAATAGTAGCCATTCTATAGGTTAGCTGCTGCAATTTTCTTAATATTTTTTTGCTGTAACAAAATAATAATAAATTATTTGGCATAAATTCCCCCTTTAAAACTGGATTTAAGGTTATATAAGTCAAGGTATCTAATACAGCCCATTTTACTCTGAATACATGAAAACCAGAAGATCCCCTATAAGATTCCTTGAAATAGACATGAAGCCTGGGGCAATTTTCTTGAAAACTATTCCCCTCATGAAAAAATGTCAATAATACAGGCATGCCATAGCGGATCTTACCCAAACATGCCTGCTACTGAAGTTACAATTTCAAAATCCTGAAGATCCATTTGCTTCTCCTTGGTAATTCTCACTCAGTAGATAAATTATTCCATTTTCCCCACTCCAAACCCAGCTATGTTTGCTCTTCTAAAAGGAATCTTGCTAAATCTGAGTCTGATTTATCCTCTCGTTTGCCTCAATTCCAAGGTTTTTGTTTTAGCAATAGTAAACCTTTTCCTGCCCCCCACTATCCCTAACATAATCATGTTAATATTTCTTCATGTTTTATATAAAAACATGTTTAATTAGGCTTATGACCCATTTATAGACTTAGGTTGGGATAACTTTATATATTCTGGTGCTTGTAGCAAAGTTTCTGTGTTCATAACATTTTATTATATTTTATAATTAGAATATATTTTATTTTGAGGTGAAAGTTTGCTTAGATTTCTTTACTCATTGCAATACTTGGGGAAGCAGATATTGAAAAGAGCAAAGAAGTAGCATTTGTGTGGGCAGTGGTGAATAAAGCAGTAGCCACGTTCTTATAATTACATAAGATAAATATCATTATGCAACCCAGCCTTCATTTTAAAAATATAAAACTGAAAACTAAAAATATTTTGGGACAGCTAACTATATTTTCACTCCTCAGAATTCTTCAATATACCTTATGGTCAATAGATTTAATATAATACTCTACAGCAGATTCCTCAGGAAAGCCTGCTCCCATGCTGATGTCTACATCCTGTGCAGAGATCATCTGATTCATTCTGTCTAGGTCACTGGTTTCCCATTCCAAGGGCATCCTGGACACACCTACAGAAGTGAGTCTCAAAGTATGGTCCCTAGACCAGCAGTTTTAGCCTCACCTGAGAATTTGTTAAACATGCAAATTCTTCAGCCCTACCTTATACCTCCTCAGAAACTCGGGATAGGGTGCAGGTATCTGTGTTTTTAAAGCTCTCCAGATGATTCTGACACATGCTGATGTGTGAGAAACACTGAAATACTTAGATTGTTCTAATTATGATCTACCATGCCTGTTCCAGGCTGAAACTTTTAGGGATAAGATCTTTCCTGTAAAGTTCAGTAAACATCTACAGGCATATAGTGTAGTGATTAGCAGAATAATCTTTGGACCCGATTTGGCATGTTCTAGAATTCTTCAAATAGCCTAATTTCCCTTACTGCATTTGCTACATCTATATAATGAGGATATTAGTATTCATCTCCTAGAGTTATCATAAAGATCAAGGAATAAGGATCAAAGAACTAATATTTCTAAACTCTTTGTAGAATGACCCACACAAAGAAAATCAAAACAATAATACTTATTGATGACATTATTATAGATATGGTAAATATATTTTTATTGTTAATATAAGAAATTATCTTCACAATTATTCTTATTGAATCTGTTTCAGCTTTGGCATTCAGTTTGCATTAGATATTCCTAGCTTCTAAAGTAATATTCACTGTTGAATTTCTCTTTGTGTTTAGGGAAGGATATTGACATCTAATTTTCTATAGTTTCTTTTCCCATTTTATAAGTTGTTAGATACGCCAAAACATGTTTTTCAAAGTTTTAACATGATAATTCTAAACAGTATAATTTATTTGGTCACTGAAGGTATAAGTATGTGTATAGATATATATAAGTGAAATAAAATACTACAAACAATACTATATATGATTTATTCTGATATTTTATATCCCATATATGTATTATATATATTTCTATTTTACCTAAGTAAAATACTCTGCTACCATCCCCCATGTAATAAATATAGGCAGTATGAAGAACCCTGATTAAGCCAAATATAATTTAATAAGAATATTTAACAACTGCCAATTTATACCATATCAGGTACTATAAAGATATTGTCCAATATGACAGAGTTGATTGTTCTCTTCTTTGCTTTTCCACAGCTCTTCATAATTATAACAGTTATCACATTACATTATAATTACCTATGTTTCTATTCTTTCCACTCTTACCAAAAAATGGAGTTATTGTAGAAAACAATCCAATTATACTGCCTAGTGTGAAATACACATTGAATGTAAGTATGGTTAGATATTCAAACCACTTTTTTGTTGTTACATCACTGCTCAACTCATAAATGCAAACATTGTTTCTGGTTTAAATGGTTACCAATTAGCACAATGCATATATGAATGCATAATATATAAAAATGGGGTTTAATTTTTTATTGTTTTTATACTAGAATTTGTTTTCTCCTATAGGCATATGATTAAAATGTGTGCTAAAAGAGCAAATTTTCAACACAGTGAGAGAAAGGATTTTGAACTTTTATGTACCATATATTAGCTTTTTTTCTTATGATTTTTTTTTCTTATGATTTATATATCCATATTATTGCTAAAGCATCATTGCCTTGATTTTGTAAGGCAATACTGATTTGATCAAACAGATCCTTTATTATAATTAACATGAAAGTATTGACGGCAAGCTTTCTTTCATAGTCATATACATTTTTATTTCCCTTAATGCCTTCAAAAATGTACCAAAGGATTTTCCAAGCATTTACAACGTTAAATATGTGTCAATTTCTGTAAGTATATCTTGAATTGTCTACTTCTCTGTTAGTCATTTGCAAGCACAGATTCACTTGGTTGTCAATGCCTCATTGCTACATTTTGGCTTATCAAATAAACACACATACTTAATAAGAATATTCAGAAACTATCTTCTTGGAGCAACCATGTAAACTTTTTTACAAAAATTATCATCCTCATATTTCTTTCCTTCATGATTACTGATGAAATGGAAAAAAAATGACCTTTTCTGTCTGACTGCCCAGTGAATTCTGCACTCAGACACTGAAGGCAGCTTTGATTGTGTTTTGATGTTTTCACCAACCTATTACTGTATTGACTTGATGGAGCCAAAACACACATTTGTGATCTCATTTTTCTCTAGCAGTTTTTTCCACTCAAACAGACATGTACACAAATATCCACAGGACAGAAGAATGCTTTTAACTGAAGCAAATCTCTTAGGAATAGTGTCATGCAAGAAGCTCTTTTTGAAAGACTATAGCCTGCTGTTTGTGTCAAGCATTTTTCTCCCCTTAGTGAATGACACTGAAATTAATGCCAGAAAGAAAGATTGCATTATGAATAAATGATTCTATTACACCAAATGTTCCCATAGTGCTAAAGACTGAGTAGTAATTGTATCTCTTTTGATAAAGGCCACAAGATTTCTACCATCTATTTGCTGTATTTATACGCTGCAACTGTCCCTTTGAATTAGCATTAAGAAATATTTCTTGCTAATGTCATGGAAGGGCAAAAAGTATGTCTCTTTCAGAGAAGAAGCACCCAAATCAGAGTTGTCTTTCCTTGGTTCTCCTCTATAGTCCACTATTACAATACTACTTTACTTCTGATGCTAAAATAATTAAATTATTACAGAGATCTAGATGTTGTTATTACTAAAAACTGAAAGATGATGAGTGGAGCCATTTAAAATAGAGCTGGAGCAGCCATTCCAGAGAAAACGCCTTGCAGGTCCTATTTTCTGTACCTCTGAACTGGACGAAGTACCAACATTCTGAGAAGTAAGCAAATATACTAGAATATCCTGTTGAAAGAACTGAAATGAATGAGTGACCACTTCACCTAACCAATCAATGAAATACAAATGGAGCTTTACCTCATCTTTTACCAACTAACACCTCACCTGGTTGATTACTGCATTATGCACCAAAGAACTCTTCTCAAAAACAAATTACCTCACCTTTCTCTCTTTTTCTCCCATAAAAATCCTGAGCTCCTCTCTTGTAATCAGTAAAACTATTTGGGTTTCTCCCTAAATCTGTGTACCCCAAATTGCAATTATTTGATCCCAAATAAACACTTTGCCTCTTGAATTGTACGTTCATTTTTTAAGTTGCCAAAATATTTTAGAAATCCTCTTTCTAATAACCCCACACCCCTCACACACATGCTATTGAAAAATACATATTAATGGTACTTTATTTTATTGCTGATTTCATGAAAATTCAAATTCATCAAAAGCTATAAAGTTCGTGTATTTATCAAAGGCTTATTCTTCATTATTGCATAAGCTCTCACCTTTAATTTGTACAGTTGTTTGAACTATATCTTTCTGAAAGCGTTTCCTTTATTTCTAAACACATTTTACCAATGTTAATTTTAATTTGCTCTTATTATGCATTCATGGATAGGAGTCTACTTTCTTTAAATAATCATCTTTAAATTTCTAAAACATGTTCCATGTAATCACTTCCAGCATTTTCTTATGTCAATACAATTATTCATGCCCTCTCCCCTTTGTACTGTGTCTATTCCACTCTATGTAAAGAAATATGAATAATCTTGTTTTGAATTATTAATGGATGTTTAATTAACAGAATGTTTTGTTAAGTATTTTTTAGACTATGCCAAAAACTGTGAGAGTTATAAGCTTGAAAAGACGCATTCTGATTTTTTCTGTGGGGATAAAATAATCTTCCAGGATGTTATCATTCATGAAAGAACTTAACGCCTCCTGTGCCGAGTTCTATTGGAGAGCAGGGAAGAGGAAGACCCTCTTGTACAGAAGCATGTCGATGAGATAGTTTTAGAGGCTGACTTTAAAGCATCAATAAAATTTTAATTAATCACTGGAGAAAAGAAATGAAGAAAGAGACTGCAGTTTGAGGGACTGACATAAAACTATGGGTACAGAAAACTGCAGAACATCATCAGTTAAATAGTCCAGGTGGCTATAATACAGGATATGGAGTTATTTTGTTTTTGTTTTTGTTTTGCGGTACACGGGCCTCTCACTGCTGTGGCCTCTCCCGTTGCGGAGCACAGGCTCCGGACACGCAGGCTCAGTGGCCATGGCTCACGGGCCCAGCCGCTCCGCGGCATGTGGAATCCTCCCGGACTGGGGCACGAACCCGTGTCCCCTGCATCGGCAGGCGGACTCTGAACCACTGCGCCACCAGGGAAGCCCCCAGGATATGGAGTTTTACACTTCCCTCTACTCACATAAACTTTTACATGTTAAAACTCGATTGACTAATATTCAACTATTATATACTGCTTTTTCCATTCCTTATTCCTATGCTTACCTTTCATATACATGCTAACTTATCCATGTCCCCTTTAAGTATGAACTTTAAAACTGGACACGTGTCAAACGTAATTAGATCAGTTTTGACTAGGGTAAGGCTGTTCCCTCTCTTGATCTGGATGCCGTAATCAATTAGTAATAATACATATTTTAACGATTTTATTAGCTGTATTATCTGAGTTTATCAATAAAAATTCCAAGATTTTTTTTCTTGTCCCCTCCCACCTCCTGTTAAACCAGGTCTCACTACTTATAGATTACTTTCATATTTATTTGAATTTCTTACTGCTCAATTTGATTTTATGGAATTTGGTCCTCTATAGCTGATTTCATTTTATTGCTGATTTCATGAAAATTCAAATTCATCAAAAGCTATGCTTGCTGAGTTTTTCTGATTTTTTTAGGTTTTCTTATGCATGTTATTTTTAAAAAACTATTTGGCTAAGCTATTAAATGCTATTTAAAGAAAATAATCAAAGACCTCATTGGAGAACACCCACAAAGTTAGCTCAATCCTTCAATCAATGCAGATTAAATCTAATTTTTAAATAATGACAAATTCACTGAGTTGTAAGTGTTCCCTTAAACTTTGACATGATTTGTATATCAAAATAGACTTTTTTCTTGTGGCATTACCCTGAGCTATTAATCTTATAATTTCTTGCTTAAATATCATCTCTACAAATTGTGAATTATAAATCAATTCATGATATGTTCAATGATTTAAATGTTTACCAAAACTAAATATTAAAATAAATATGTACATTATTGTCTATAGATATATACTGGTACCATGCGGCAATTAAACTTCAAAGAAACGGTTTTCACATGTTTCTGTCCCTTGAAATGATTTTATTCAATTCCTTTTTTCTCATTTGGTATATAAGAAAATTAGAACTGAATATTACTACTTTCTTTGTTTGATCTGTTATATCACACTGCAAAGATTAGGCCGTTCTCTTGCCAGTTATTCTTATTATAATGGTATCACAAAAGTATTCACTCTATAACCCGTTTCTTTGTCAAAATGTGGTTCCAACTAGCAAACTGTTATTTTTAACACAGACTATTTTTTCTCTATTTGGAAAGCCATATCTAACTTCCTATTCAAAAACTTCTTTTAGCAATTTTAAGGCAATACAGTCAAAATTTAACTGACCGTTGTCTACCTAAGTCTTTTCCTGCTTCTAAAAGCAAAATTCAGAATTCAGATATAATAGGATTTTTTTGTTTCTATTGTCAAATTGTTGAATAATAATCAAACTTCCCTCAGTCCTTCCCACTGCTGAAAGAGAGACACATCCTCACACTCTAAGTTAACCTCAGAAGTCATTTCTGAAAAATAATAACAGAAAACTCATTTCCGATTTGTGCATTTGAGAAATTAAGTGAAAAGATATACGTCACACTATTCAGCTTCTTTAATGACAAATAGGAACTTAATGTAAGTTATTAGTATATAATCTGCTTGTATTATTTGTGTTTATTTTTGAGTCACTCAATCTTTGCTCCAAGAACATGATGCTGTCAAGTTTAAAAGCCAGAGTTTCTCTGTTATGTCAGAGAAGGCACTACTAGCACTTTGTTTCTTTGAAGTCTTTAATCATTTCCAGTTTTCTCTCAAACATTTAGTCATAGCATCATCTCTTCTCCTATTTCACAAAATGATTTAGAGCACCTATATAAGCCAAAGTCATTTTCATGAAGTGGTTAAGACAACATAAGCATACAGAAGGACAAGTAAACTATTTCATGTCATTATTGATATCATAAAAAGGTTTGAAAAAAACAAGGAAAAACCTCTGGTTAAATTATTGTAGCACTAAGTTCCTTAACTCTAATTCTCTCTACCTTCTTTTTAGCACAAAAAGGGATTGCAACTCTATCTACATGAAATCAAAAAATTGTTCTTATGTGAAAACAAAACCAGCCAATTAATTCACTTAATAGCATATAATAACCAAAAATATGATTGAATTGACTGAATTTTGCATGTGACATTTGGAAAACTCCTTCAGAAATTTTTTGTCAAAAATATTTACTACAGGGCTTCCCTGGTGGCACAGTGGTTGAGAGTCCACCTGCCGATGCAAGGGACACGGGTTCGTGCCCCGGTCTGGGAAGATCCCACATGCCGCGGAGTAGCTGGGCCCGTGAGCCATGGCCACTGAGCCTGCGCATCCGGAGCCTGTGCTCCGCAACGGGAGAGGCCACACAGTGAGAGGCCCGCGTACCGCAAAAAAAATAATTTACTACACACTTCTATTTAATTGAATAATGCTGTTAAGAATTTTTTAATTTTAATGGAATCTAGTTAGCTAAAATCAATATATAATACCATAGGAAAATTCTGCTCACTCTACCATGATTAGAAAAATGTGTAGTAAGCTCATTCTGTCATCAAGTAGCTGTAGCACGTGAAGTCCTAAGAGTGACAATTCTAGCAACACCATATGTTTTACCATCTGGATGATGGTGTATGGCCCATGTAGTGGTACACACTTTTCTATAACAATTTCTAAACTGAAACTCTCAGGTTTTGTGAAGTAATTACCATTAATTCAAATCAAAATTACTGACAAGTTGGTGGGGAGAATTATATGATGCTATTTTGTCCTTGCCTTTTTGTAGTAACAGAAAATAAATTAACAAAGGACAATTCCATGTCCTACATTTAATAAATGACATATTAGAATTTGAGGTTCACAACTCTATTTTTGATTAATTCATTTTGGTAATTTAAAATTTCTTAAATATTTTTGAGGACTTGCTAGGTTTTGATGAAGCTATTAAAACAATTTAGGGCTTCCCTGGTGGTGCAGTGGTTAAGAATCTGCCTGCCAGTTCAGGGAACACTGGTTCGAGCCCTGGTCCAGGAAGATCCCACATGCCATGGAGCAACTAAGACCGTGCGCCACAACTACTGAGTCTGTGCTCTAGAGCCTGCGAGCCACAACTACTGAGCCCATGTGCCACAACTACTGAAGCCTGCGCCCCTAGAGCCTGTGCTCTGCAACAAGAGAAGCCACCACAATGAGAAGCCCGCACACCGCAACGAAGAGTAGCCCCTGCTCACCGCAACTAGAGAAAGCCTGTGCGCAGCAATGAAGACCCAACACAGCCAAAAAAAAATTAAAAAAAACAATTTAAAACCATTATATATTACAGCATATTGTGCACAAAATTTCATAATTAAATTGTTAATACCTTTTCAAACATTTATCTTCACAGCCTGATTTTCACTTGTACAGCCTCAAAATACTGTTTAAAGTGATAGATTTTTTATGATGTTAAAGAATAATTTGACAAATGCAAAGTATGTTTATGGGAGGAGCGAAAGAATTCTGGTTATGGAATAAGCTGCGTATATCCATGTGCGAGTGCTGTAACGTCAAAATTGGATTTTCCATGAAATGTTTAAAATAAATGTTTTATTTAAAACCATGGATCTTGTCACATACTAGAAACATTTCCAGTCAAATCAGTTAATTAGTGTCTCTTGAAGTCAGTTAAAGTGCTGTCATCCCTGTAGTTTCCATAGCCTTCTGATACATATCTAATATGAGTTTGATTGATTGAAAGATACTACCTGTCAAATAAATCTGGTGGAAACAAAGTTAAGAAAAGGAAAAAAAAAAAGTCCTACTTCAGCAAAGTGCCTCAGATCTTGACTAGGCTACATGGACAACTATCCACTTGAAGCAAGTAATTTAAATTTCAACTCATATAGTAGAGAATCATATTTTATAAATGGCAAAAGGACTAAAAAATTATTAAAGACATAAAATATTAATATAGAAAAAAACAAAGGATTGAGAAACATATACAGTATATAATGTAGGAATTTAGAACAATTTAATTGGACTATGATCACCCTAACATATGAAACCACAGGTTATGAAATGATGGCAAGTATCTATTAAAAATGAGGAGGAGAGGGGCTTCCCTGGTGGCGCAGTGGTTGAGAGTCCGCCTGCCGATGCAGGGGACACTGGTTCGTGCCCCGGTCCGGGAAGATCCCACATGCCGCGAAGTGGCTGGGCCCGTGAGCCATGGCCGCTGAGCCTGCGCGTCTGGAGCCTGTGCTCCGCAACAGGAGAGGCCACAACAGTGAGAGGCCCACGTACCGCAAAAAAAAAAAAATGAGGAGGAGAGAAAGAACTAGCCCACACATATCAGTACAATATTTGGAAAGACAAAGCAAATCTGTACGGTTGTATTAGACACCTTAAGGGCATTATGTAAAGCTGACCCCCCTCATATCTGATCCTTGATGGCATGTTAATTTTATATTTTCTCTCTTTATAGACATTACTAATTTGAACACAGGAATATAACTGGTCCCAGCATAGTCAAGCAGATTATTTCTATTGCAGTGTGAAATGGTGACAATAAGATAGCCCGACAGTATCTGTGTTGGCATAAATTAAAATATGTGAAGCTGTCTCCACTGTGGAGGACATATTTTGTCATGTATATGTCAAAAATGTAACATCAATATTGTAATATGTCACCTAACTATCATTTTTCACATTCTATGCAGGGTGAAATAATTATGAATAATCACATAGATGTGAATATTTTGGACAAGCTCCAACAGATCTAGTCTCAGCCTAATTTTCATCTCAAGCTCTTCTTTCTCTTCAATCTTCATAACTAGAAAAACTGTCTGGCTGCTGCTTTAGCAATCATAAATTCATATTAATATCCATATCATATTATTGTCCTACATAGTTTAGAATGGGTGGTGAAATTCAAGGCCACCTACTTAATTTGCAGAACCTAGTAAAAATAAAAATGTGAGATTCCTTGTTAGAAAAGCAGGGGGAGAGTGCTGTTAAAGGTAATAAATATAAAGCTTTTCCCATCCTTCCATGATGGGTGTCTCAAAGTGTCACTGCAATTTTTATTTACTATATAATGCCATTTTAGGTAAAAAATAAATAAAAAGTTAAATCATTAGCATAAGTTTTACCATTGTCTTTATATTGTGTAATGGCAGTTTTTAAATGCCTGAAATTATACAATTTGTATTTTATAGCTCACACATGCATATGCATATTGTATGAACAGGGGAAACACTGCAGAAATCTAACTCAACTGCTTTTATTTCACTTCTCTACATTTGGCTGATAGGTAAGGAAGGACTGAAAGATAAAGGAACTATAGATTGCCCTATCTTTCCTTTTTCTTCTATGTCATCATTTTCAGCATAAATGGTTGGCTAATACAGGGAAGTAACGTAAGAAAGAATATAATAGGACCCTTTGATTGTTTGCATTTTTTAGAACACCATGACCTCCTTTAAGTCTTCAAAGCAAGTCTGGTCCAAATGAAAACTGTGGCTCTCAGGCTCATTGCCCTTGCTTACTTGATTATAGATGAGACACAATTACCTTGACTTGTTTTGAGTCACAAAGAACTTCTGTGAATCTTAGGTCCTCTGGAATTCTCTACTCATGGGACATTGTGAACTATGTATGTGAATGGGATGAGAAGGAAAGGTGGATATGCAAATTGCATATATCTCTTCTGCTTACATGGATGATTCATTGTCCATGATTCTGTAAGTCAGTCTTCACTTACAGAACACAAGGTTAAAGATAAAATTATTAAGAATTTTAAATATGGTGATTGCAGAGTGTTAAAGCAAGTGTGGTGCCCTTCCGAGTGCAAGGCTCAGTGTGACAATACAGGTCACATGCCCATTAAACTGGCCCTGGTTAAATGCCAAACTCTTTTTGAAAGTCCCAATAGGCATATTTGACCCCATATTTTTGTGTCTTTACCATAATATATTCATGGTTATCCATTAACTTTTGAAGTCAGATTAATTCAGTACATCTAAACCTTTTAAAAGTCGTTCATGGAGATGTCTGGTCACTACCCATCATAATTCTTTATGTGAGAATTTCATAGGTAGTCTTAAAAGTATCTATATAATACATGATATTTTGATTTCTTTTGTAGAACTGAAATACAGTTGACCCTTGAGCAATGCAGGGATAAAGGGTGCTGACCTTCCACATAGTCGAAAATTTGCATATAACTTTAGACTCCCCCCAAACTTAATTACTAATAGTCTACTGTTGACCAGAAGCCTTACCAATAACAGTAAATTAACACATGTTCTGTATGTTATATGTATTATATACTGTATTTTTATAATAAAATAAGCTAAATAAAGGAAAATGTTATGAAGAAAATCATGGGAAGAGAAAATATATTTACACTACTCTACTGTATTTATTAATACTATAAGTTTACATAATCTGTTTACAAATTTACATCATCTGTTTATAAGATGAAATGTCTGTCAGTACCTACATCAATATTGTTTTATATGATACAAAACACTGTATATGTTATACATATTACTAGTACTAGGTATCAAAAATGAAAAGATAATGTAAAAAAAATTTCTTATTTACAGGTAAAACAATTCATGCATTGATAAGTAAAAGGCAGCAATATTATTGCTTTATGTAGCTTAGTGTAATCAATACGATTGCTTTACAGTAGCCTAACCTATACACTAATGAATGCATCATTATAAAATTTTTATGGCATACAGTATTACAGTCATTTTCATAATAAGTATTGGAAACATTGTTACATTTTTTTTGAAAGCACGTACCTGTGATAATAGGTTGCTATGCAGTTTTTTCCAGTTATGAGAGAGGCATACTGCACAGTAATGTAATTCTTTGAAAGCAAAGTTATAAAATGGTAAGCAAACTAACACATTATTAATTTTATATTAAGTGTTACTCACCTGATGCCTATGTAAGGATAGACTAGTATCTACATGTATTTTATGCATTCATGATAAACCTTTTAAAAAATGTTTTCAATGTTTCTAGGCTATGTGGTACATCTATGGGGTTCTTTCAACTTGTCACAAATCTCCAAAAAATTTTCAAATATATTTATTGAAAAAAATCTGCATATTATTGGATCCACACAGTTGAAACCCATGTCATTCAAGGGTCAATAGTATTCTTTTTCATCACACATACATGCACATATACAGATTTTTCTCAGACAATATGTAAAATTATTTAAAGTGAACATTAATACTTAAAAAGTTTTAAACTGCTTAACACTTAAAAAATGAAAATCAACAGGATTTAACTGAAACTCGTCCTTGAAAATTAAAAAAAAAAGTAAGGGAATGTAACTTCATTTGAATAGAATAAGTAGAGAAAACAATGCCAACAAACTAACTCATCAGTTGTTCTGTACAACACAAGGAGATATGAGAGAGCTGTAAATCTTTAAGGTTAGTTAAGGAAGAATATTGGCTGGATCAATTGATCAAGGATCAATTGAATGATGAATGTGCAGATTTCTATTTGCAACCACATCCCAAATGCTGATGTATGTCAACAAACAAGTAAAACAGATGTTACCCAAGTTGCCTATGGAGCCAAGAACTGATGGGCTGGATGTGTTGCATGAGAGCAAAAATGTACCTGAGTTGTGATCTCACAGAGTGGATTCCTATTGACCACATCTATTTTATAGTAGGACAAAAATTATTGGGGAAAAAAAAGAAGAAAAGAAAGTTTGTAGCTGACAAAGCTGTTTAGCTGTGGTCAAAAAGAACTGATGTACTGTACAAAATCTACAGTGATGGAAGGGTAAAAACACACAAGGGACTGTATGTGAAATTAAGTATGTATAAGCTATTAAATAAGTGATAATATATTGTTCATTATAAAACATATTTTGCTAATAAGCATCTGAGTACAATAAAAGTAATTATAATTACTAAAACTCCTGTATATTCCAAATCTGTCTCAAACTATGTAATGCCTCCAAAACTAATGTATGCTTTTAGAATAACATATGACATGTCTTATCTTCTCAGAAAATCTAAAAGGTATACAAATTATTCATATACCCACAGATACACAAATATTTCTTTCTCAGAAACAAACCTAGAAGAATACAATTAAAACACATAGTATTATTCATTTTCAGCATTTTCATACATTAAAACAAATAAATTAGGAGTCAAAGGAAGAAAACAGTGTTCTTCCATCTATGTTGTTTATCTTCAATGTCATCAACTGCTCTCGGTCAAAGTATTCCATTTCGCCTACTGTTTCAAGTGTTCCCATTCCTATAGTGTGCGACTATGTCTAAGCTTTCTCTCGGGTTGCCAGTAAGCCACCCTCTACCTCAGGCTGGCACAAGTCAAGGAGCTCTCTTTGAGTCCTTGGTAGGCCATCTCCCAGCACAGGTGTTTCTTATTTGTCTAGAACTACAGGATGGAAGAATTGTTCTCCAGCCAAATAATCTGGACACTATCCACCTTAATTCTATAATGAGCCTACAAAGAACAGTTCCACTATTTTTCACATGTAATCCCCACACCCTGCACCAAAGGCATCAAGCCTCCCAGGTCATTATCAGCTATGCTTATTTCTATAATGCCCTAAAAATGCCCTGAAATGATATATCTGATACATTTTCCTCTCCTCACAATTTCAAATACAGTCTTCTCTGGAGAGTAGGACCTGTTACCAACAAACTCCCTCTATCCTCATTCTGCTTCTCAGGATTACAGTCACTTCCTTGCTCTAGTGGAAACCTGAAGGTCTGCTTCCAATATGAACAAGTCAGATCGTACTTGACTTTCAACCCCTGCCTTTCCAAAGATAACAACTAAAAAGTCCAGACAAATACAAGAAAATCACCTGAATGCACTAAAGACAACAAAAAACAAGGAGGAAAATTCTGGAAGAGAATGGAAACTGGAGAGAAAGGAATAGTACAGAGTAAGTTACTCATTTTTAAGGCTTTAAGTCTTTAACCTGAGGATTGGATGAAATCAGAGCCACCAGTGCATCTAAATCTGATAGAAAACCTAGTCTTCTGTCCAAATGAACAAGGAGACTAACTTGGAAATAAGTACAGCCCCTAGAATGTCAGGAGGGAATCAGAAAGGAGAATTGCAAGAGTGGGGGCCCCAGATTCTATCTACAAACTTTTCCTGATTGTCTGGCTGACCTTGGAACCATGTACTCAGAAGACAGACTGATATTTGATGAACTAAACTGAGGAAATGTTGAGTAAGAAGGATAAAACATAGTCAGCTACAAATGATGGTTGAGATTGAGGAATATATGTCTAAATGATACAAGTCCAATTTTTTTTCGCCAATACATTGTCAGCATATAGGCAATTTAGAATGTGCACAATACTTATTTTCTGTTCTTCATATATGAATATAATGTTACTTATTAATAGGCTTTGAATTATTTTTCTGTAGTTGATAAGTTTACATAGTATGTTTGCAAATGACTTTTATAATTTTAATACCTAAATCATAAACCTAATATGTTCAAAATATAGTTCCATACATTTAGAAATCATAAAAAATCACTAAATTTCTACAAGATGCAAACATCTATGGAAAAAAATTATGGTATACATCTATGGAAAAAAATAGCAATTAACAGCTAAATGGTCAAAAAAGGAGAAAGAGACAGATTTTAAATGTCATTATCACAGTTGTGAAAATAAATTAAATTGAAAACATCCCAAATTTGGGGGTATAAGGGAGAAACACATAAATGTATAACTGAGAGTGGTATAGTTAATTTTATATTAATGATCTGTATTGTCCTCCTAAACTATCTTAATATACTGCTAGGCAAGCTAACACTGTAAAGTATTTCAATACTTCCATAAGTAAATCTGTAATTATATAACAAGGAGACACAGGACCCCCATATAAGCTACACACATGTGTAAATCATGCATATATACACCTACATATTTGCATATTTCTGGATCTTCAAAAACTTGCTGAAAAGCTAAAATGAAAGTTACTTTACACTTCTTGCTTCTAATTATTTAGTCCACATTGTAGGTTTTGTAAACAATGTATTTTCTTAGGATAAAGTTTTATAATTCTCTCAAAGAATTGGCGTTAATCAAAAAATTCACTGAGAGGACCCTAACTTACTTTTGCTACAAAGATTCTTACATCTATTGTGATAAAAATTGATAATGAACAACTACAACTTGATGTCTACTTAAAAATTTTACTCCATCTGGTACATATTATGGTAACTACTGCCTATTAAAGAGAGGAAGAAATAAAAGAAGCAAACAAGGAAGGATAAGAAGAAGGAAGGAAGGGAGAAAGGAGACAAGCAAAGAGAGAGGAAAGAAGGAAAGGAGGGAGGAAAAGAGAGTGGAAGAAGACTGAAAATTGGTATTTGGGTGAATGTGTACATCATATTTTTAAAAGCGGATGTATGTTTAAATATAATTTATCCCTCTTTGATTTCAGTTAAGACTAATCTATTTGCCAAAAATAATATCCTATAAGTTAAAAAATCATTTTGCCTTTACTTTTTTTTTTTTTTTTTTTTTTTGCGGTATGAGAGCCTCTCACTGTTGTGGCCTCTCCCATTGCAGAGCACAGGCTCCAGATGCTCAGGCCCAGCGGCCATGGCTCACGGGCCCAGCCACTCTGCGGCATGTGGGATCTTCCCAGACCAGGGAATGAACCCGTGTCCCCTGCATCGGCAGGCGGACTCTCAACCACTGCGCCACCAGGGAAGCCCCTTTTCTTTACATTTTAAACTAGAATTTACAGTAGATACAAAGTAAAGCTAGGAATTCCACTCAAGTGGCAAGCCAGTTAATCATCATTTGTTTCTTTTGATTTCACAATTAATTTGAATGGTTGAGAAAGCAAGTAATTGTTTTTGGCAGCCAGATTTGAGCTGGAAAGAGATTGTACAGTCTCTCTATCCTCTGAAACAGCATTAAATTTGGTTTCCTAAGGTTTGCAATGAGCTGAATACAAGTTAAGCTGAAGTTGAGTACAATTTAAATGACAGTTGAATGTGTGAGCTACACACAGCATGTTGCCTAAATAAATCAGTAACCTTATAATCAGGCACTACTTGTACTTTTCAAAGGCCAAATATCATTACTTCACAATTGGTATGATTTTCCTCTCCACTAAAATTTACAATCTTTTTCAAGTGCAGATTTGTAAGAGCACTTAGAAAGACAATGTTCAAGGCAATTTTTCACCATATAATCTTCTTGATTGAGGGTTACCTTTAGCTCTTTCAAACTCTTCATCTTGAGAGATTTAGTCATTAGGAAGGTGTTGAAAACTTTTAAAATTTAATTTGTCAAGATAACATACCGATGATTTTTCATCTTACAATTCTCACCTTAATTTTAGGAATTTGACAGAAAATTCCCCTCAACATAGGCAATCTGAGTTTATCCTGGGCTTGGAAGCCTATTGGTTTAAACCATTCTCTCTCCAGCTATAAAATAGAGCTAGATGAAAGGTGGAGAAAACTGACAACTGAGCATGTACTATCTGTCAGCTATTTTGCTGAGAATTTTTCATATGATATTTTATTTAATTTCTTTTGTGATATGTTATTATGCACCCACCTCCATTGTTTTATTAGCAGAGATTGGGGTTTTAAACCTATATCTAATCAATTTCAAAGTCCAAATAATTTGTACCAAACCAAGCTACATCCAAAGGAAGCATTGTTAGAATTTCTTTTGTTTTTCTGTTTGTATTGGCATAAACTCCTTTTCTATATGTTGAAAATACTACATCTCAACAAATAAGTCATACCAATTTAATATCCCTGAAATGAAAAACACAAAATATATTAGAGGAAATATGAAAGAATAGTGATCAACCCTATGCCATTGTACAGAATTTACTATATATTACAAAAGCAAAACTTTTATAACAGAAAATTAAGCAAGCAATTTAGATTTTAACAGCACCTTAACAACTCCAAAATAGTTACTTATCTTTCTATTCTGTTATTTAATTTGGCACATTCCTGTTAAAATTCTTACCACTGTAAATTATAGATATGTAAAGATTAAAATAGTGTTAACAAATTCAAAATTCCTAAGTGTTAGAAGTCTAAGTACTAACTAAATTTAATAGAAGTATACAAAAATCATTATAACAAATGCATTAATGAAGAAAAATAAATTAAGCACCATAACCTGTGATGATTTCAATGAAAAAAAAAGACAAAGAATTATGGGTGTATCTCAGAAGAAACCTGAGATAGGTTTTAACTTATATGTTAAACAACTCACAATCATTTGAAATGTTCTCATATATTTTGTTTGATATTTTGTATTATCATGTTTTATATTTTGATTGATAGTGCTTTTGTCATCATCTTTTGGTGATTGTCAGAGAACCTACTATATTTTCATGTTAAGAATTAAAAAGCAAAACAGCAGATAATCTAGATTTGTATCTGTCCACTAGGGAGACGCTTGATTATTTTTGTTGGAAATGTGTCATCCAATGTTTCCAACATAAATACTGAAAATATTTGGAATAAATTAAGGCAAAAAAACTACTATATTTTAAGGTTCAACTGGTCATTAAATATCTACAACAACAATATTGTAATAAGTGATGTCAATATCATGGAGGCATGAGACACTCTGTCTTTCCCCTTCAACTTACAACCAGTTAAACATCCATAACTCTTCCTCTGACTCTATATACAAGTAAGTTAGAGAGTTCCACATATCTGTACATCTACAGGTGGGTGAACTGGAACACAGGAGACAGAACTGGGGGCAAAGCAGAGGCAGTGTTCATAATCCTGGTCTTCTGGCCATGGCAGCTGAACCTGCAGCCCCAAAGAACCTTGTAGCAGCAGAGGAGGTAACACACATAACTCTGGCCTCCCAGCTCTAGTGGCTTCTGTGGCCACAGGGAATTGTGCTGCAGCAGTGGGGCATGTAACCTCACCTTCAGCTGTGGAGGCATCTATGACTCTGGTCCCCCTACCACAGTGGTGGTGTCCACAAATCTGACAAACCCAGATAGAGCATAGGTGACCATTCCCCCAACACTGCCCCATCCTCCCACTCCCTGTGCATTGGCAGAGCCCACAACCCAGGCAAACCCATATGGGTGAAGACACCCATCTTCCTGGAGCCCCAGGCAGTAATGCCAGCAACAGCAACAAAACAAGCAGCAGCAAGGCATCAGTGACCCTGGAGACATAAGCAGCAACAATAAGGGCCCAAGGCAACACCTCTAGCAGAGGTAGTGTAGGGTGGAAAGTGTCAATTCTCAAATATAGCCAGAGACAACGTAGGTAAGAGAAATTTTTTTAAAAAGCTTATGCTTTAAAATTATCTACTCAAAACCAAAAGAAAGGCCTCTAATTACTAACCTTTGAATTGTTAGAATCAAGTAAAAAAATCTTTAGCTAAAGAAGAAAGTTGTTTACTATGTCAAATGTGCCAAGAGAGGAACAACTTATCAAGCACTATGAAAAACTATAACATGGTATCACAAAAAGGACATTTCTCCAGAAATCAAACCTAAAGTCACAGAATATTTTAATCTAACTGATAGAAGATTCAAAAAGCTGTCACAAAGAAAAACAATGAGCTACAAGAAAACTCAGAAAGTCAGTTAAATGAGCTCAGAAATAAAACTAATGAACAGAAGAAATACTTTTTTTAAAAGGATTGAAACATTAAAAAAAAGAACCAAAAATAAATTTTGTAGCTGAAGAACTCAATAACTGATATGAAGAACACATTAGCACTGGAAATAAAGCAGACCATATGGAAGAGAGAATTAGCGACCTTGAAGACAGAAATCTAAAGATGATAAAGGTAAAAGAGGAGAGAGAAATAAAATCTGAAAAAAATGAAGAAATTCTATAAGCAATATACAAATTCATGAGGAAGGGTGACATAAGGATAATGGGTATCCCAGAAGAAGAAGAGAGGTAGAAGGGAGCAGAAAGTTTATTTTTAAAAAACTAGCTGAGAACTTCCAAACTGGGAGAAGGAATTGGATTTACAAATCCATACTGCTAATATAACACCTAATCACCTCAACACAAAAAAAGATCTTTTCCAAGACATATTATATTAAAACTATCAAAAGTCAATGACAAAGAAAGGGTTTTAAAGGCAGCAGGGAAAAAATTGACAGTAACCTACAAAGGGACTCCCATTAGGCTATCAGCATATTTCTCAGCAGAAACTCTACAGGTCAGGAGAGAGTAGAAAGACATACTCAAAATACTGAAAGATAAAAACTGTCAGCCAAGAAAACTCTATACAGCAAAGTTATCTTTTAGATATGAAGAAAAAATGAAGGCTTTCCCAGACAAACAAAATCTGAGGGAGTTCATCACCACTAGACCTGCCTTATAAGAAATGTTGGAAGGAGCTCTTTTTACTTGAAATGAAAAGGCAAAAGTACATGAAACTTTGATCAAGAAATTTAAAGCTCTATATCAGAAAATTGAAACTCTATATCAGAATAGGTGGTTAAACAATTATAGCATAAAGGTTAAGGGGGAAAAAGAAGTAAAAATAAATATAGCTACTTTAATTTGGTAATGAACTCACAACATAAAGAGAAATAATTTGAGACAGCAAAAGCATTGAAGAGGAAAAGGACAGAACTTGTATAGGCAAATGAAGATAAGATGCAATCAGTAGAAAAAGGACTATTTTGCCTATGAGATGTTTTATACAAACCTCATAGTAACTGCAAAACGTAAGTCTAGAGTAGAGACTCAAAACATAAAAAAGGATCTCCACTGGAGGGAGATCAAGATGGCAGAGTAAGAGGATGTGGAGTTCACCTAACCCCACAAACACAACAAAAATATATCTACATGTGAAGCAATTGTCATGGAAAACTAACTGAACACCTGCAGGGGGATTCCTATACAACTAAGGCTAAAAGAAGGATACACACGTAATTGGGCAGGATGAGAAGAAAAGTATTAGGTCAGGACATATGTCCCTGGGAAGGGACAATGAGGAAAAGGGAGATCACATGAGTGGTCACTTGCCCTGGGGAGTGAGCAGATCAAGCCCCAGACTGAGTGGCCCAGTCAAGGAGTCCTACCTGTGGGGGACAGGCCTCCTTGGCTGCTAGGAGAAAGTCTGGGACAGAAAGAAAGTCTGGAGGAGGCTAGACTCCACTTGTGAGAAGTGTGCAGGTACTGGCTTGCCTCCAGATAGGGTGGAGAAAGATGTGTCCTAGCAGCTGCCACCTTGTCAGGCATCACAGTGTGAGCCAAGCAAATGCCCAGGATCCACTCACTCCATGCCACAGCTTGGTACTAGATCCAGGCCAGCCAGAACCTGGGAAAATACTTGATCTGGGAATGCAGAGGTGACCCAGGGACCTGGGATGTAGCCCACGTATGGTGGCAGTGACCATTGTTGGTGCTTACTCAAACAGCACCCCAGAAGCAGCTCAGACTTCTGATGGCACCATGGCTGCTTGAATTCCCACAACCAGCACACTGTGCTCCTCAGTTCCAGCCAAGCAAATGGTCCAGCCTTACCTGCTCCACACCACAGCCTAACACTAGATCTGGGGTCACTATGACAAGGGAAAAGACAGGACCATGGGCTGTGTCTAAGCAGAGTCACAGACATCTACACAGGCAGCACATCAGGCCTCTGTAAGTGAACAAGTCCATTTGCTTCAACACTACACTTCTTTGGAGCAAACGCCTCAGTGCAGGGAGAAGGAAAAACACACACTTGAATGGAACAGAGCTGGCTTGAGTGCAAACTTTAGGATTTCCACTCCAGCAACTTTGGCAGCAAACCATGCCCCTGACAGGGTGATGATGGATACCTCACACTCAGCACAAGCTCTAGCTCCTCCATCACCAGCCACATCCACTACCAAGGTGACAGTGGCTAGCAGATCCTGAGGAAAGACGTGACTGGCATCTAAATCAAATTCAGCCCCTCATCAAAGGCAGTGGGAAAATGTAATCTACATAGTGATGCTTTCACATAAGAATACCCGTTCAATATAACAAAGGGTAACTGTTTCACCTAAGTTCATAGTGACAGAGAAAGATAAACTACTAAAAGAGCATGAGAAATCCCCTGAAAAGATAAGGAAAATAATGAAACAGAGATAAAAAGTCTGCCAGAGAAAGTATTCAAAACAATGGTAATAAAAATGCTAACTGAATTAGGAAAGAGAATTGATCTAAGCACAAATTATTTTATTAAGGAACAAGAAAATATAAAAAAGAACTGACCAAAAAGGAGTATAAAATATCTGAGATAAAAAGTACTATAAAAGCAATGAATAGCAGACTAAATGACACAGAAGAACATATAAGTGATTTGGAAAGTAGAAGAATGAAAATCACCCAAACAGAATGGCAGAAAGAAATACAAAGTTTAAAAGAAGCAACATAAGAGACCTATGAGATCACATTAAACATACTAACATTCGTGATATAGAGTTTCCAGAAAGAGAGAGAGGAGGTTATCGAAAATATACATAAAGAAA
Organism: Lagenorhynchus albirostris; assembly: GCF_949774975.1. Lineage (NCBI taxonomy): Eukaryota > Metazoa > Chordata > Mammalia > Artiodactyla > Delphinidae > Lagenorhynchus > Lagenorhynchus albirostris. The sequence continues at coordinate 102,036,750 of NC_083099.1, forward strand.
TTATGGCTAAAAATTTCCCAAACCTAAAGAAACAAACAAATATACAGGTACAGGAAGCACAGGGTGTCCCAAACCATGTGAACTCAAAAGAGCAACAGCAAAACACATCATAATTAAAATGGCAAAAGTTAAAGCAAAAGAGAGAATTCTAAAGGCATCAAGAGAAAACCAGAGTCATATACAAGGGAACCTCCATAAGTCTATCAGCTGATTTCTCTGCAGAAACTTTGCAAGCCAGAAGGGAGTGGCATAATATATTCAAAGTGCTGAAAAGGAAAAACCTGCAACCTAGGATATTCTACCTAGCAAGATTATCATTTAGAGTAGAAGAGATAAAAAAGTTCTCAAGCAAAAACTAAAAGAAATACTAAACTTATATTAAAAGAAACGTTGAAGTGTCTTCTTTAAATGGAAAAGAAGCAAGAATCTATAGGAAAGGGAAAATTCCTGTAGGAAAGGCAAATGTATATTAAGAACTAAAGATCACATAAGTGAGCTAATACATAGATAAAAATACAAAAAAATGTAAAAGCAAATAATAATAAACAGTAAAGGATAAGCATGAAAATGTAAAATACATCAAAAGCACAAAATGTGTGGGAGGAGAGTAAAAAATATAGATCCTTTAGAATGTGTTTGAACTTAAATAACTATCAGTTTAAATCAAGTAGATATAATCATAGGGCAACATATACAAACTCCATGGTAACCACAAATCAAAAACCTACAACAGATACACAAAAACTAAAAAGAAAGGAATCCAAGCATATTATAAAAGAAAATAATCAAACCATTAAGGGAGAAGCAGAAAGAGGAAATGAACAGAGAAGAACTTATAAAGCAACTGGAAAACAGGTAATAAAATGACAATAAATACATACTTATTAATAATTACTTTAAATGTAAATAGACTAAAAGTTCTAGTAAAAAGACAAAGATGGATGACTGGATTAAAAAAACAAGATTCTTTCTTTAATAAGATACTTCCTACAAGAGATTCACTTTAGGGCTAGAGAAACACACCGACTTAAAGTAAGAGTATGGAAAAAGGTATTTCATGTAATCAGAAATGACAAGAAAATGGAGATAGCAATACTCAAATAAAATAGACTCTAAAATAAAGGCTATAACAAATTACAAAGAGGAGCATTATATAATGATAAAGAGATCAATACAAGAAGAGGATAGTGCACTCATTAACATATACACTACCAACACAGGAGCACCTACATATATAAAGCAAATACTAACAGACAAACAGAGAGAAATTGACAATAATATAATAAAAGTAGGGGACCTTAACACCTCACTGACATCAATGGACAGATCATCCATACAGAAAATCAGTAAGGCAACAGACGTCCTAAATGACACAATAGACCAGTTTGATTTAATTGATATCTACAGGATACTACATCCAAAAGAAGCAGAATACACATTCTTTTCAAGTTTACATGGAATGTTCTCCAATGTAGATCACATACTAAATTACAAAACTGCTTTGCCGAAAACCTGCTTTCAGTTTTCGGTTAATTGGATTTGCTGGCAAAATAACCACTAACCACTAACCACTAACCAATATATTGGAGATAAATGTCATATTTCCCTGTTTGACAATTGTATCTGTTATCTATTACTGTATAATGAAACAGTCACAACTTGTTGGCTTAAAAAACAATAATTTCATTTTCAGGATTCTGTGAGACAGGAAATTGTGCAGTGCTAAGGCATAACACATGTCTTTTCTTTATAATGTCTAATTAGGCCTAGATTTCAAAAGGCCTAACTCATATAATTTGAGTTATTACTCTAAGTGGTAGTAGTAAAATATAAGGTTTTTACTAATGTATTTGCTTAATAAATTTGTCTTGTAATATTATTTATTGATTTTACAATATGTATTTTTTTAACCACACCAGGTCATTTTATCTTGTTTATGATGATCCTTAATATTTAATTTTATTTTCATGTGTCCCTTGTTGTGATAACAAAATAAATAAAAACAATTAAAACATTTGAAAAATTATCAAAATTATCTTTTCTAATCTCCAGATATTAACTAAAGGCTAGCAAAAATCTGCAAACATTGATATATTTTAACTTGCCCTATTCACATTCTCCTCTCCCCATCTCTGCAAAATCTTTAAAAACCAACAGTCTTGCAAACATAAAAGCAGTGGAAATAAGCATTGTAGTAGCCACTAGAGCAGGTAGAATGGGTTTGGAGATCACCAGAAACCTCATCCCCAGAAAACTGTGACAATTTTGCCTATCTGGAAAGTCCCTGGAAAACACTTATTCACAGGGCTTGTCTTTATAGACTTTACTCAAACTTACTCAGTAAGAAAAATAATATCCTCAAGGCATTTGCTGAAGATAATTAAGAATTTTTTAACAACAGAGATTCCTGAGTTAGTAATACCAGTTAAGATAAATAAAAAACTGGCCAAAAATTTAAAAGGAAAATCTGGGAAATGAGATGATGATATGGGTCTTTGAAAAATCCAGACAAACTGTTCATATCTATATGTCCACATTAAATTGAAAGAAAGTCCTGAGTAAGCCCTAATCTCTAACCTATGGCTGACATTGATGCACTGCACAAAGAAGTGAAATCTAAAGCAGAATTGAAAACTGAAGGACTTATTTGTACATGGCATTTCATAAAATGTCTGTATAATCATTAGCTGGCAAACAAATTAACCAAGCTGAGACATGAGTTATCCCACAAAACAAACAATTCAGAGAAAAGTAAACAGAATATTGACTTTAAATAAATAAAACAGCAAAGGCACAAAACAATAGTACCACCATACCAAGGACAAAGGAAAATAACACCATGAATAAACTTTTAGAGGGAAGAAGAATCTGATTACCAGAATGTTTACATTATATTATTCAATAAATTCAGTTTTTAACACAAAATATGAAATACACAAACAGAAAATTATTACTGATACACAGGAAAATAACAGCCGATAAAACCTATCCTTGAGGAACTCAGTCTAAAGAACTATAGAGAAGTGTGAGAATGCTGTCTCACAAATTAAGAATATCAGTAAATTAATAGAAATTATTTTAAAAAATCCAAACAGAAATTCTGAAGTTGAAAGCATAACTGAAATGAAAAATTCACTAAAGGGATTAAATAAGGTTTGGACTGATAGAACAAGGACTTAAACAACTTGAAAATAGGTGAATTGAGATTATCCAGTCTGAGGAACAGAAAGAAAATAGAATGAAGAAAAATAAACACAGACTTAGAAACCTGTAGGGCACTATCAAGTGTACCAACATAAGCATAACAGGAGTCTAAAGTTGAGATAAGAGAAAGGCAGAAAAATTATTTGAAGAGATAATGAAAGTTTAAACTTCCCACATTTGATGCAAAATGTTAATCTACACATCCAAGAAAATAAACAAACTCAAAGTAGTATATCAAAGAGATCCATACCTTTACATCATAGTCAAACTGTCACAAGCCAAAGACAGAGAGAGAATCTGGAAAGCAAGTAAATGGACTCATCACATACAAGCCATCATCAGTAAGATTAACAGCTAATTTCAAATCAGAAACAATGGAATCCAGAGGACAGTGAAATGATATATTCAAAGTGCTGAATTTTTTAAAAAGTCAGCCAAGAGTTCTACACCCAGCAAAATTATCCTTCAAAAATAAAGAAAACATTAAGACATTATCAGATTAAAAACAATTGTTGTACAAATCCAAAGGGAAACACACACTATTAGAGCTAGTAATCAAGTTCACCAAGATTGCAGAATAAAGGATCAATACACAAAAATCAGCTGCATTTCTGTGCATTAACAATGGACAATCTGAAGAAATTAAGAAAAATATTCCAGTTACAAGATCATCAAAAATAATAAAACACTTAGGGATAAATTAAGCAAAAGAAATGCAAGATTTTTACATGAAAAAGTATGAAACATTATTTTAAAAGATTAATAAATGGGAAGACATGCCACGTTTAATTTTTTTACAAAATAATTTTTATTGGAGTGTAGTTGATTAACATTGTTGTGTTAGTTTCTGCTGTACAGTAAAGTGAATCAGTTTTCCTCTTCTTTACACAATATCTGCTCCTTTTTATATTCTTTTCCCATGTAGGTCATTACAGAGTACTGAGTAGAGTTCCCTGTTCCATACAGTAGGTCTACAGCTATACCACCCTGAATGTGCCTGATCTTGTCCCATGTTTATTGGAATCTTATTAGTTAAAATGGCCATGCTCCCCAAATTGACACACAAAGTAAAAACACTCCCTGTCAAAATTTCAGCTGTCTTTAGGAGGAACAAAAGGGAAAAAGATATTGAACAGAGTGAGCAAATACATTGTATTTTGTACCACTGTATTTTGTGCATAGAATTTATAGACCAATTATCTGTAATATTGAGTTCCTATAAGATATAAGATTGAAATAGAGACCTTCAAGATGGTGGAGGAGTAAGAAGTGGAGAATACATTCCTCTCCACAAATACATCAAAAATACATATACACGTGGAACAACTCCTACAGAACACCTACTGAACACTGAAAAAAGACCTCAGACTTCCCAAAGGCAAGACAATCCTCACGTACATGGTTAGCGCAAAAGAAAAAAGAGGAAACAGAGACAAAGTAATAGGGAGCTGTGAAGGAGGAAAAGTTTCCAGACACTAGGGAGCCCCCTCACTGGTGGGGATGGACAGTGGGCAGGGGAGAAGTCTTGGAGGCATGGAGGACAGCGCAGCAACAGGGGTGCAGAGGGCAAAGCAGAGAGATTCCTTCACAGAGGATCAGTGCCAACCAGCACACACCAACCTGAGATGCTTGTCTGCTCACCCGCTGGGGCGGGTGGAGGGTGGGAGCTGAGGCTCAGGCTTTGGAGGTCAGATCCCAGGGAGAAGACTGGGGTCAGCTGCGTGAAGACAGCCTGAAGGGGGCTAGTGTGACACAGCTAGCTGGGAGGGAGTCTGGGAAAAAGCCTGGACCTGCTGGAGAGGCAAGATACCATTGTTTCAGGGTGTGCAAGGAGAGGGGATTCCTTCCCTGTGTGCCCATAGAAGTCAGAGCACTGCCTAAGCAAGCTCCAGTGACAGGTGCAAGCCACAGCTATCAGCTCGGATCCCAGGGACAGGCATGAAATGCTAACACTGCTGTTGCGTGTTAGAATTCTGTGTGCAAGCAAAGGTAACTATGCACCCCTCCACCCCCACCCTCACTCCCCGGAGCCTATGTAGCACGTCACTGCCAGGGTCCCGAGATCCAGGGACAACTTCCCCGGGAGAACACATGGTGCACCTCAGGCTGTTGCAATATCACACTGGCCTCTGTCACTACAGGCTCGCCTGACTTTCCAATTATGACTACCGTACCCCTCCCTCTCCCCGGCCTGAGTAAGCAAGAGAACACTAATCAGTCGCTGCTTTAATCCTCTCCTGTCTGGGCGGGGAACAGATGCCTGAGGGCAACCTAACATTCAGAGGCAAGGCCCAAACCAAAGCTGAACCCCAGTAGCTGGGTGAAAAGAAAAGAAAGGGAAATTTCTCTGTGCAGCCTCATGAGTAACAGATTAAATTCCCACAATCAACTTGATGAACGCTGGATCTGTGGAATACCTGAATAGATGACGTATGTTCCCAAAACTGAGGTGCTGGACTTTGAGAGGAACTGTAGACTTGGGGTTTTCTTTCTATGACTGATTTGTTTCTGACGCTTATGTTTATTTTAGTTTAAATTTTTAGTGCTTGTTATCATTGGTGGATTTGTTTGTTGCTTTGGTTGCTCTCTTATTTTCTTAATTTTTAATTTTATTATTTAAAAATTTTTATTATTATTTTTACCAGTTTTTCTCCCTTTTCTTCTGAGTCCTGTGGCTAGCAGGGTCTTAGTGCTCTGACTCGTTGTCAGGCCTGAGCTTCTGAGGTGGAAGAGCTGCGTCCAGGACACTGGACCACCAAAGACCTCCCAGCCCCACAAAATATCAATCAGCAAGAGTTCTCCCAGAGATCTCCATCTCACACTAAGACCCAGCTCCACCCAAAGGCCAGGAATCTCCAGTGATAGACACCCAAGGCCAAACAACTAGCAAGATAGGAATCACAACCCCCCCTCCATTAGCAGAGAGGCTGTCTAAAGTCATATTAAGTTCACAGACACCCCAAAACACACCACCGGACATGGCCCTGCCCAACAGAAAGAAGAGATCCAGCCCCACTCACCAGAACACAGGCACCAGTACCCTCCATCAGGAAGCCTACACACCCACTGAATCAACCTCACCCACTGGGGACAGACATAATTAACAATGAGAACTATGAACCAGCAGCCTGTAAAATGGAGACTCCAAACACAGTAAGTTAAACAAAATAAGAAGACAGAGAAATATGCAGCAGATGAAGGAAAAAGGTGAAAACCCACCAGACCAAACAAATGAAGAGGAAATAGGCAGTCTACCTGAAAAAGAATTCAGAGTAATGATACTGAAAATGATCCAAAATCTTGGAAATAGAATCGAGAAAATACAAGAAACGTTTAACAAGGACCTAGAAGAACAAAATAACAAAGAATGATGAACAACACAATTAATGAAACGAGAAATACTCTAGAAGGAACAAATAGCAGAATAACTAGGCATAAGAATGGAAAAGTGACATGAAAGATAAAAAAAGGGGAAATAACTGCCACAGAGCAGAATAAAGAAAAAAGAATGAAAAGAATTAAGGAAAGCCTCAGAGAACGCTGGAACAAGATTAAATGCAACAACATTTGAATTATAGGTGTCCCAGAAGAAGAAGAGGAAAAGAAAGGATCTGAGAAAAATTTGAAGAGACGTTAGTTGAAAACTTCCCTAACATGGGAAAGGAAAGAGTCAGTCAAGTCCAAGAAGCACAGAGAGTCCCATACAGGATAAATCCAAGGAGAAACACACCAAGACACACATTAATCAAGCTATCAAAAATTAAATACAAAGAAAAAATATTAAAAGCAGCAAGGGAAAATCAACAAATAACACACAAGGGAATCCCCAGAAGGTTAACAGCTGATCTTTCAACAGAAGGTCTGCAAGTGAGAAGGGAGTGGCAGGACAAATTTAAAGTGATGAAAGGGAAAAACATACAACCAAGATTACCCTACCCAGCAAGGATCTCATTCAGATTTGTTGGAGAAATTAAAACCTTTACAGACAAGCAAAAGTTAAGAGAATTGAGCACCACCACATGAGCTTTACAACAAATGCTAAAGGAACTTTTCTAGGCAGGAAACAGAAGAGAAGGAAAAGACATACAAAACAAACACAAAACAATTAAGAAAATGGTAATAGGAACATACATATTAATAATTACCTTAAATATAAATGGATTAAATGCTCCAACCAAAAGACATAAACTGGCTGAATGGATACAAAAACAAGAACTGTACATATGCTGTCTACAAGAGACCCACTTCAGATCTAGGGACACATATAGACTGAAAGTGAGTTCATGGAAAAAGATATTTCATGCAAAGGGAAATCAAAAGAAAGCTGGTGTAGCAATTCTCCTATCAGACAAAATAGACTTTAAAATAAAGTTTCTTACAAGAGACAAAGAAGGACACTACATAATGATCAAGGGATCAATCCAAGAATAAGATATAACAATTGTAAGTATTTGTGCACCCAACATAAGAGCACCTCAATACATAAAGCAAATGCTAACAGCCATAAAAGGAGAAATCATCAGTAACACAATAAGAGTAGGGAACTTTAACACCCCACTTTCACCAATGGACAGATCATGAAAAATGAAAATAAAAAAGGAAACACAAGTTTTAAATGATACGTTAGACCAGACGGACCTAATTGATATTAATAGGACATTCCATCCAAAAACAATGAATACCCTTTCTTCTCAAGTGCTCATGGAATATTCTCCAGGATAGATCACATCTTGGATCACAAACCAAGGCTTGGTAAATTTGAGAAATTTGAAATCATATCAAGTATCTTTTCCAGCCACAATGCTATGAGACTAGATAACAATTATGGGGAAAAAACTGTAAAAAAAAAATAAAAACACATGGAGGCTAAACAGTATGCTACTAAATAACCAAGAGATCACTGAAGAAATCAAAGAAGGAAGGAAAACTACCTTTAAAAAAATAACAGTGAAAACACGAGGACCCACAAACTAAGGGATGCTGCAAAAGCAGTTCTAAGAGGGAAGTTTATAACAATACAATCCTACCTCAAGAAACAAGAAACACCTCAAATAAACAACCTAACTTACACCTAAAGCAGTTAGAGAAAGAAGGGAAAAAAAAACCCAAAGTTAGCAGAAGGAAAGAAATCATAAAGATCAGATCAGAAATAAATGAAAAAGAAATGAAGAAAATGATAACAAAGATCAGTAAAACTAAAAATTGGTTCTTTGATAAGATAAACAAAAATGATAAAACACTAGTCAGACTAATCAAGAAAAAAAGGGAGAAGACTCAAATCAATAGAATTAGAAATGAAAAAGGAGAAGTACCAACTGACACTGCAGAAATACAAAGGATCATGAGAGATTACTACAAGCAACTATATGCCAATAAAATGGACAGCCCGGAAGAACTGGAGAAATTCTTAGAAAAGCACAACCTTCTGAGACAGAACTAGGAAGGAATAGAAACTATAAATAGACCGATCACAGGCACTGAAATTGAAACAGTGATTAAATATCTTCCAACAGACAAAACTCCAGGACCAAATGGCTTCACAGGTGAATTCTATCAAACATTTAGAGAAGAGCTAAAACCTATCCTTCTCAAACTCTTCCAAAATATAGCAGAGGGAGGAACACTCCCAAATTCATTCTACGAGGCCACCATCACCCTGATACCAAAACCAGACAAAGATGTCACAAAGAAAGAAAACTACAGGGCAATATCACTGATGAACAAAGGTAAAAAACTCCTCAACGAAATACTAGCAAGCAGAATCCAACAGCACATTAAAAGGATCATACACCATGATTAAGTGGGGTTTATTCCAGGAATGCAAGGATTCTTCAATATACGCAAATCAGTCAATGTGATAAACCATATTATAAAATTGAAGGAGAAAAACCATATGATCATCTCAATAGATGCAGAAAAAGCTTTTGACAAAATTCAACTCCAATTTATGATAAAAACCCTCCAGAAAGTAGGCATAGAGGGAACTTACCTCAACATAATAAAGGCCATATATGATAAACCCAGGGTCAACATCTTCCTTAATGGTGAAAAACTGAAATAATTTCCACTAAGATCAGGAACAAGACAAGGTTGCCGACTCTCACCACTCTTATTCAACATAGTGTTGGAAGTTTTAGCCACAGCAAACAGAGAGGAAAAGGAAATAAAAGGAATGCAAATCGGAAAAGAAGAAGTAAAGCTGTCACTGTTTGCAGATGAAATGATACTATACATAGAGAATCCTAAAGATGCTACAGAAAACTACTAGAGGTATCAATGAATTTGGTAAAGTAGCAGAATACAAAATTAATGCACAGAAATCAATTGCATTCCTATACACTAAAGATGAAAAATCTGAAAAAGAATTAAGGAAACACTCCCATCTACCATTGCAAAAAAAAGAATAAATTATCTAGGGATAAACCTACCTAAAGAGACAAAAGACCTGTATGCAGAAATCTACAAGATGCTGATGAAAGAAATTAAAGATGATACGAAAAATGGAGAGATATACCATGTTCTTGGATTGGAAGGATCAACACTGTGAAAATGACTATACCCACCAAAGCAATCTACAGATTCAGTGTAATCACTATCAAACTACCAATGGCATTTTTCACAGAAAAAGAACAAAGAATTTCACAGTTTGTATGGATACATAGAAGACCCCGAATAACCAAAAGAATCTTGAGAAAGAAAAATGGAGCTAGAAGAATCATGCTCCCTGACTTCAGACTATCCTACAAAGCTACAGTAGTCAAGACAGTATGTTACTGGCACAAAAACAGAAATACAGATAAATGGACCAGGATAGAAAGCCCAGAGATAAACCCACGCACATATGGTCACCTTATCTTTGATAAAGGAGACAAGAATATACAACAGAGAAAAGACAGCCTCTTCAATGAGTGGTTATGGGAAAACTGGGCAGCTACATGTAAATGAATGAAATTAGAACACTCCCTAACACCATATACAAAAATAAACTCAAAATGGATTAAAGACCTAAATGTAAGGCCAGATAC